>NC_054596.1:41223966-41561049 GCF_004785595.1 Juglans microcarpa x Juglans regia
ATTCTCATATACCACAAATTAAAGAAAAAAGGCTGGTATCAATCCAGTACTCCTGTTCCAAAGCATGTACATGTAGGGGGAGGAAAGAACAAGCTACAGAAACGATATTCCGATGCTCATAAACATGTTGTTCTGTTCGAATTGGAACTATACGTACTTTTGTGCCTGGCTAGCTCAGCCACGAGGAAATTAATTAAAAGATGTTCCAAATAATTTGCTGAAACTCAAAATTACCAGATGCGCACCCCATTATATATATATATATATATATATATATATATATATTGCATATATAACGCGCGAGATCATGATCAAGCAAGTACTAAATTAATTAAGAATATTATTCGTTTAATTTGATTAATATGTTAAAACTGTTATTGGTGATGATAATGAAGTAGGTGATCATGACTAATCATCATCTGTATCCGAACATTGCAGTACTACTACTAATAGTAGTAGTAGAATTAATGCTAGCTAATGGGGATTATAAATGCTAGCTCCACTCAAAATGTTCAGTTTTCTGGGCATGCTGCCCTTTTGCAACCACAAACAAAGAACAAACATCAAAGTCGTCTAATCTAATCGAAGAAATATATATATATATGTAATATATTTATGTATGTATATATATATATGTATATTATATATATATACATATAATATATACCCTACATTAATCTATATATTAAAACATAACCTTGCTCTCATAAAATCACATCATCTACTATATATATCTCATCCACATGACAATGTGATTTAAAAGATAAATTTTAAAATTTAAATTTTAGAAATCAAATTATATCATGTGGATAACAAATTATGTCATGTAGATGGTGTGTGGTGTAGAGGCCTTAGAATGACAAAACTCATATCCCATTTTATTATTATTAAATGAAAATTATGTCTATAAGATAGTTTTAATTTACAGTTATAAATTTATGTGATTTAGTTATATACTACATATATATTGCTTGATTAATTATTTCAAGTCATGATTGATGAGAACACTGGCATTAGATTAGTCGCAGTACTTTAATTAGCCAAAATTTAACTAAAAAAATCACTTTTTTCTATTTTAATAATGCACTTTTTAGAAACACCATTTGTAATGACCCAGCCCAACCCTTTTATTTTCTTTGGAGAGTACGATGTAGGTGGTTTTCATGGGTTTTAGTTAAATTTTGACTAAAAAGAGCATTTGGATGACTATTGACAGGCATATATAAAACACTATTGTGATCTTTTCATTTCGTACTTGCCAGGTTTCTTCAATTCAGGTGTCAATTTATTTAGTTTTGGAACTTCTACAAGAACATGATTCCTTCAACTTGTGAGCATGATAAGTAAAGATCAACTCTTTAAGTCCACATCCATGGGCATAGATGCATTTTGTGCTTCCATTATAAACAGAGGGGGCGGAAAAGACAAGACATTCTCAAGAGCTAGCAATGGCACCAGCAGCAGACAAATTGAGGGTGAACTTCAGGAGATTTAAGCCACACCTTCTCATGGTTCTGGTACAGATTGGTTATACGTTTCTGTATCTCTTCACAGACGCTTGCTTCAACCATGGGATGGATCCTCATATATTTGTAACTTATCGACATATTTTGGGTGGTTTGGTGATGCTTCCTTTTGCATATTTTCTTGAAAGGTACGGTCTAATTTACGTCTAACATAAATGCAAATAAATTTTCCAACAGTTATTATCTCCAAGCTTGTAGCAGACCAATCGATATTGGAAATTATTCATTCCTTGAGGTTTTCAGTACCATTTGATTTTTCATTTTCTTTCCTGCAGGAAAGTAAGGCCAAAGCTGACATTAGCTTTGTTTTTGGAGATGTTTCTGCTTTCTCTACTAGGGTAGGTAAACAGAACATGCATGAGAGAAATTTTAGTGATTAGTACTTTTTGCTCAAATAAGAAGCACTTACAGTTTACTTCTTTTTTTATATATATATATATATAAAACAGGGTTAGCTTAACCTTAAACATGTACTTCGCAAGTTTGAAATACACATCTTCTACCTTTGTCACGTCCATAGTCAACACCATTCCATCCATGACTTTCGTAGTTGCAGTTGCATTCAGGTGGGGCTAAATAATACTTCATGAACATCTCTCTCTCTTCACTTGATGAATACTTGGGAGACATCATGAAAACCTTTTAGTGCTTTTGTGCAGGTTGGAGACTGTTGATATTAGGAACCCCCGTGGGATGGCAAAAGTCCTGGGAACCTCGATATCCTTGGCCGGGGTGTTGGTCGCCACTTTGTATAAAGGACCCGAAGTTCGAAGTTGGAAGAGTGCTCCTATCCACATAACCAGAACTAAATATGTCCATGAGAACTGGATTAAAGGACCAATACTAACTGTTGTAAGTTGCTTGACGTGGTCTTCATGGTTCATCATGCAGGTATATCCATAACTATTCAAAGCTTTCTGCTAAATGTTGCAAGTTCAGATTACATATGCTGCTATGCAACAGTTCATAGCAAGGGATAAAAACTCATTTACTTACAAGCAAATATATATAAAGAATAATCAAAATCTTTTATTTGTGAACTGCTATTTATGAAGAAGTGATGGATTTAGTGAGCCAGTTGCTATGCAAGTACTTGTATAGTTGTATGAGACTTACAAACTTTTTGGGTATTTAAATTTAGGGAGCAAGCTTTCTAAGACCCAGTACTTGAACCCAAGAAAAATAATCATAAAGATAATTTGACATGAAAGATGATGGTGTGATATATGTAAACCATGTAGGGAATCACATTGAAGAAGTATCCTGCGCAACTGTCACTAACTGCATGGATAAACTTCATCGGTGCAGCACAATCAGCTGTCTTCACTGTAATCATACTACACAAACCAGCAGCATGGTCCATTGCGTTTGACATAGATTTATGGTCCATCGTGTATGCTGTAAGTAGGAAATGAATGAATTTTGATATTAGTTGCAGTTGGTTCTAAATTATGTTTGTTTAAGTTTTGTATGATAAATGGCAGGGAGTTGTATGCGCAGGTCTAGCAACCGTCACTCAACTATGGTGCATAAAGCAAAAAGGACCAGTTTTTGTGACCATGTTTAATCCCCTTGGAACACTCTTTGTAGGGCTTCAAGAGTACTTTCTTCTTGGCAAAAGACTGCACGCGGGCAGGTATAATCATCAAATTGTCACGGATTGATGTCCACTTTCAGGAGCCGCACACACCCGCACACAAGGATTTAGATAGTCTCTGAATTCATTCTATGTCCCCTTCAGAATTCTGGGAGGATCCATTGTCATCCTTGGTCTATACGTTGTTTTATGGGGGAAAGAAGGTGATCAATATCACTTCAAGTCCCAAGAGAGAGCCTTTTCGACCGATGAAGAGCCAAAGGAGCCGCCCAAGATACAAAGCGAAACATCAGAAAGGGAAGTCCCCTGAAGGCTTGCTTCTCCTGGAAAAGATTACAATGCCTAAAGGGTCCTGCGGGAAGGGGAGAAAATATAACGATGCCTAAAGGGTCCGGAGGCATTCCAAGGTGGAAGATAACGTATCATCATGATGCACACTAGCGAAAGAGGATAGCAAGCTATGTCAAGTAGCAAGTGAGGCCTAATAAAAAAGGGTAGCGAAAAAGGTCGCAAGAAAGCTGTGTTTTTTTTTATAATAGTAGTAATAAATTCTACTAGTAAGTGTTGAATTTACAAGCTCTGTTTCCCTACTTCTGAATGACTCTAAAATATTAGAGTATCTAAAGCCATCACGTGGGAGATCTAAGACAGCATCCCAACTAATTCAGACTCTCGACAAGAAGTTTTGCATATCTGATAATTCAAGAAAATTCTGATAATTCATAAGTGCAACTCTGTTTTACGTGGGAGATCTTTTTTACATGATGCAACTCTGATAATTCAAGAAAAAAAACGATGACCTTAGAGATTATTTGCACTGATTTAAACCTTAAACCTAGAGGGTTCATATCTTCAAGCCTAAAGCCTTTACAACTTGATCCAACCCTAGGAGTTATAAATTTCCAAATTCAAACGGCCGCTACTGTCGCAGGCTTGATTGATGCACCTTACAGAGAACTTTTGCCATATATTAAATTAAAAAAAATTTATTCATCATCCTAACTTCCATCATCCTTCTATCATCCTATGATGTGGCATTAGATAATTGGAGATAATTATCTAATGCCACATCATAGGATGATAGGAGTTGAGATAATGAGTAACATTCCTCATTAAATTAAGACAAAGGGCCAACCCTACAAAAAGCAATCTTTTAATAATTTTGCCATCTAATTAATATATTTGACAAAAGCCTTCATCTTTTTTTTTTTTTTTTGGATGAGTACAAAAGCCTTCATCTTGACCCCGAGTCTTCCAAAAATCAATTCCCTTTAGAGCATCGGATAACATGGAAGAATTAGACTCAACGCATTTACAAATAGCCCCTCGTAACAACTCAAGACATCACTCAACATGCTTGTTACAGAAGTTTCCTAGAAAGAATGGCGTCTTCTTGGTCACTTTGATTCTTCAAGCCGTGCTCGTATTAATTCAGGACTTGATCCCTTGTTTATGCTGCAAAATAGAGATCGATTTGAAGATGTTACCTCCCTTGAAGAATAAATTGCGGTTTGTACAATAAATAATTTATTTGAATATCTATTTCTTATACTTTACAATTGCAATGTATTCCCACATTTACAACATTTATATTAAAAAGCTCACCAGAAAAGCAAATCCCCTCCAGATGCCAGTTTTTCTGAAATCCATTCAGGAACTAGTTCTAGCAAGAGGCTCAGCTTCTCTTCAACTTCTCCTGCCAACACAAATCAATAGGATTACCAAAAGCTACCAGAGAAAGGGAAATTATGTCTTATATACAAATGCTTACTTCTGTCGACAATATCACAATGGCTTGTGATTATCTTGTGTATAAGCTCCTCTTTTGTGATAACAGACTGCTTAGTGGACTGAAATAAGAAGTGAATCATGTTAAAAAGCTTAGGGAGGCTAGCAATCATTTTTCGCCTCCTCTTTGCATAGGAGATGGCTGGATTTTGTTCCTCCATTGTGATCCTCTCTTTCTCTCTTATCTGCACAAAATAAAAAAATAAAAAAAAACACAGCTACCTCTCAGTTCAAATCGCACAATCAGAACAATGAGAAGTTGATTGGGATCAATAAGTCCGTGCCTGACAGGATGTTAAGATATGAGTATCAATTCCATATTGCTAAACAATAGGGGTTTCGCATAAATACAAAGAGTGTGGCTGAATGCAGAAAAAGTTTAGATTTGAAATACCCTAACCCTATCCTTGAACAAAAGTCACTTTCCAATTGTCCACAACATTCTGGCTGACACACCTCGTTCTTTAACTAATTTAAATTAATCCATACTAATAGCAAGCAAACATAATGGCAATCTTATCAATTTCTATTGGAAGCAAAAAAGACACAAAATAGAAATTATATGTAGGTTAATAGCAGTTAAATAACAGTGATAGATTAAAACTAACCCAGACTGTAAAGTTAGAAGCATGCATGGTAAAAATGAAAATGTAGCAAATTTCCGAAAGGGCTTACTGATTGCAGAAGATTCTCAGGAAGAATATCAAAGATATCAGAATCAACAGAAACACCTCCCACATCATCTATTTTATCTTCAGAGTTCTCATTTTTTTCAGGAGTGTCAAATTTCAATGACCTGGAACGGGGCAGACGCCGAACTAACTTTTGTGGTGAGCCGGTACAGTCATCCTCTGGGCTCATATAACATCTCTTTGGTGGTTGCAATGTGGGTGTCACATTCATCAACCGGACCGGAGTATAAGCAAGTTTTGCAGGAGTTGAGTCTATGTTCGAAATTTCTGTAGGAGAACCATTTCCATTATTCATGGCATCTAACACTTTGCTTGGGGTTGCAGGGGATGGTGTGAAATGAGCAGAAGCAGCACAAAATGCTAAATTTTTTCCATTGCTGGCTCGGTCAATTGACAATTTTGCCGGGGATGGACCAGCACCAGCAGTTTCCTCTTTGGTGGAACTTCTGTAAGGGAGCAACTCTGGAACTGGTAGAACTGAAGGTTGGAAGGAAGCCTTCAATAAGTTTGGAGATGTGTTCTCTGCTTCATTGCATGTGACTTTCCGAGAAAAGCTCTTACGGAAAGATTGAGGGAGATGTGATGCCACTGCTGTTTGTTGTTTTCCAAGTTCTTCAACTGATGTATCCACAGACGATGCCAAGTTGGGAGTTTCTTTAATGTTTGAATTCACATCTTGCTCTACTCCTGAAATTTCATCACCACGAATACAGGTTTTTGATACTGCAGATTGCCGAGCTGTTAGTGCATCAATTGATGTCCTAACAGGAAATGATGAGGTGGGTACTTCTCTCATGTTTGAGTGAATTTCTGTCTTTGTACGATTGAATGGTTCTGGCAACATCTCCTCTGGAATTTCATCAACCTGGGTGCAGAAGAAAAGTCTTCCTGATTACATTGTATTCCAAAAGAACAATTCAATCTAAAACATTCTTAAAAATATAATAAAATACTTCACACATAAGGCATGTCAGAGAAAACTGACCACATTCTCATCCCAAAAACCTGCCGTTAGTTGCATTAACTAGTCTTGAATGTCGAAGTGACAGTCACATGAGGGTAAAACATCCACAATCAATTCCCATCGGGTAGGGTGCTAACATCACACCCATATAAGGGCCACCTCCGGTTGCCCCTCTACCCTTTTTATTTAGCCAAAAATTTAAAAACAAAAACGTCCATAATGAGGGAGACATCAGGAGTGCCTTCACTGTAAACTTCATTTTCAATCTTCATTCAATTGAAAATAAGAAATCAGAATAGCAAAAATAGATTTTTTTTTTTTTCAGAAGTAGCAAGCACATAACATATACCTGCTTTAAGTCCCATTCTCATTAGCTAGATCATAATGGGGTATCTTAAAACCCAAAAATGAAAATAGATTTTTTTTTTTTTTCAGAAGTAGCAAGCACATAACATATACCTGCTTTAAGTCCCATTCTCATTAGCTAGATCATAATGGGGGTATCTTAAAACCCAAAAATGAGATTCCTAGCAAGTAACATCTACCTGTTTTAAGTCCCATTCTCATTAAGTTGACATGGTGGCAGACAAAACGTTTAAATGAAATGTAAAAGTAAAGGGCTTCTAACTCATTTATAGATATGACTAGAGCAAACAATTTGAAGTACAATTATCCGACAGCAAGAATTTCTTGGGTAAGTGGTCATATATACCTATAGTTTTGTATATTACAGAAAATAATATTGCACTTCTCATTACATATCATGGCATCGTTTGCAGTTGATTAGGAAGACATGACAACCAGAGCATTAAAAGAAATATTATGCTTGCATATAAAAAAGCAGACGATTGAAAACTAATATCATACAAGATGTGATTGCAAATAAATTATGGCATTCAACTAAGCACAGATCCAGAGTAGCCCATATAATACAAGGAAAGCATACACCATGTATACCTCAGGATGGGATTTTGAAAAATCTGCCAGCCGTGCTCGGAAGACCTTCCTCAAATACATATTCTGGCTTTCAGATTTCAACTTCGCATTATCTTCTATTGCATTGATATTGATAGAAACATGAAGATCTGGCTTCATACAACTCGTCCGCTCATCAAACACAAGTACCCTCTTTATTTCAAATGCATCGCGTAATATAAACTTCAACTGAGCCAAGTGACTATATGAAAACCTCCTAAAAACATTTTAAAGAAAATGGATTCATTAAGCTTGAAAAGAAAAGGGCAATCAATGTAAGGGTCCATTTGACTACTTTTGGAAATCAAACGGTCCTTTAGATCTGAGAAGAAAACAAATGCGGAATTACTTAAGAAATTAGGATTCTTAATATTTTCGAACTTCTTTTCTACTTTCCCCCTTCATTCCTAGATCCAAGCATGGGCTACATGAATAAACTTACTGGAAAGACCAATCGGAGGTAAAACACAAGAATCTAGTATCTTATATACCTAAATTACATTTTTCTCAGAAACCAAACCAAAACCCCAGCAAGTTAGCAATGATATTATAAAAAATAAAGGGCAATTAAAAATACCTATAAACATACACATAAAATACAATACCTATCAGTTAAACACTCAATTTTCGGGCAAATATTCGTAAAGTTTGTCGCTGAACCCTTCAACCGCAACAATCGAATCGAACTATCCAAGCTATCGAAAAACTCGGCCAGATTCTCAAATCTGCCATAAGAGAGGAAAAACCAAAACTTTTTTACAAAGAGAAGCCAAATTAAATTACTCAAGACTCTAAGTCACATTAAATAAAATAATATTAAAATCTCTTACTTTTCCGGTAGCTTGAAGGGCCCTCCGGCAGGTTTCTTCGGCTTACGGGTTGGGCTTTCGGCTGGCCAGGATTCGATCTGCCTCCTGGCGGACTTTGGCCGGAGGCCAGATAGGTCGGGTCGATCCGTGTCGTGGAGGCTCTCGGCGACCCTCCGAACTTCATTTATCGAAAGCGCAACACCACGGTTCCGAGAGGAGCGGCGGGGGAGCTGAGTGGGTTTCTCTGGGGTTTTGGAGCTCAGTTGGTTAGTGTTGGGGGCTTTGAGTGAAGAAGGGGCTTCTTGGACTTGAAGGGAATTGAAGAAGCTCCCGAGGGGTTCATTTGGTATCAGAGAGAAAGAGAGAGAGACAGAAAGAAATGGAGATTTTGGGTGAGGATTTGCACAGAAGGAATGGAGCATACTAGGGTTTTTGCAGTTGAAAGATGTACGAACGATGCCCTCGTTGCTTGACACGTGGGTTCCCGCCAAAAAGACCCGTTTGTTCGCGCAGTTTTCTTGGGGTCTGTTTGGGAAGCCGGCTAGTGTAAACTAGTCTAATGTAAAATCAATTCTTCTACATTCTATTAATATTATTAAATAAATGTTATCTATAAAAATTTTAAATTTTAAATTTAAATTAAAAGGAAAATGTTGATAAAATGAAACTGTTTCTCAATATATATAATATTGTCTGTAAAATTACTCTGCGTATAACACTACTCTAAATAATAGTGAAAAGAAAAGCTATGTATATGTGTATAAAGTAAGAGGAAAAAAAAGTATTCATAACCGTATAATATATAATTTTTAGATATATGCTATTCATTGAATTTATAGTTTATTGTATCCATCAATTGTGGTATGTAATGACAATTTTACATGCATTCATTATAATTAGTTTCTAGTAAGAATTTCTAGAAAGCATGTCATATGGCTGGAAAATTTAGGTTTCAAGATTTCAATTTATTTAAGAGTTTTTAAAGCATCATTTGCAAAAAAAAAAAAAAATATATTGAAATGAGATACAACTGTTAATAAATAGAGAAATAATTTGTGTAAGTTTTAAATAAATAAGTCTCATGCAAGCTCTTGTAAAAAAGTGAACCCCACATAAAAAAATGATAAAAAAAAACTATTCTTATTAGTGGGACCAACTTTTTAACAAATGATTTGTATGAGACTTGTCTATTTGAAACTTGTATCTATCATTACTCTAATAAATAACTGCATTTTGCATTATTCCTTCAAAAATTTATAGTTTCGAGTGTTTTGTAGGGTTCATGAGTTTGAGTAGTTTTTTTATTGAGATTTGTAATCGTTAAGGCTAGTCAACTTTCTGCTTTTACAAAAACAATTTTTCTACTCATCTACCACACACTTGTTGTCGTGTATTTTTTTTCCTACTCATCTAAAATGCGCGTTTAGAAACAGACTCTGTTCCCAATCTCTGTTATCATTTCAAAGATTTCCCTCTCCCCCCGCGTTCTCTCCCCTCCAGTGTTCTCCCTTTAACCCGACTTTGCCCCTCTGCCTGCGTTCTACCCTCTGCCATTCTCAATCGCGACTTCTACGTCTGCCACTGTCAGAGGCCACTAAGGGAAATGGCCAACGGAAAGCAAGATGGATCAAGCAAATATCTTCGCCTTCTCTCTCTCTATTGCCGATGGAGGCTACCATTTTGTTTACCAGGTAAATCTCTTCATTTCTAACATGACTCATCTTGTGCATTTTTGTATTTATTGGATATGTGGTTGGGTGTAGTTGGTTGTCGATTTTGGGCATGGTTGCTGATTTTGGGCATTTTTATGTTCATATACCACACATTAGACAAAATAAAGAGTTTGTATGAAGCAATGAATATTAGATGAAGATAAGTTTGAAATGTAAATGCTTGGAAAAACAATATCACTATAGAATTGGTCTGCATTCAAACGTAAATGATTTCACAATTTTATCATGAAATTGATTTGTAATATAACCAACATTCACAAAGTTACAGGTTTTGTCCATTCTAGCAATGTGGTTTAGCTTCCGTGGAGCAAAAGAAGGTTGAGATTTTAGCCTTCAATAGTTATAAATTGAAAGCAAACTTCAAAAAATTCTTATGAGCTCCATATGACTTGAGCATTGTCTTAATGATGGTAAAGAACCACTTCAAAATAAAACATATTCTAGTAATTTTCCAAATACCAGGGAGATAGCGATTAAAAAAAATAAAACCACTTCTCTAACTAAGAGATCAGCATGTACCTTTCCCCTTGCTATCTGATATTCATTGTTGTTTAATCCCGTAATCGATGCTAAACTGTGACAATCACAATCGCAAACATAACTCGTGAGTCAGTACAAGAGTCTTAGTCACAATGCTTCTTAGGAGGTTTGAACTGGCAATTTATTAAAGGAATGAAATTCTCAATCCTAAAAACTAATTAAGATTATCATTCCATTACAAACCTTATTAATATGAATGTACCTAGAATATAAAAGAAAAATACAAGCAAGTTCAACATGACTTTTATGACAATGTGTTTAATTGATGCTAGAAACCAAAGTGAGAGAGAGTGGATTTGGAGGAGGGGGTGGTGGAGCTTGAATGCAAAAAATTATCATTCACCTGAATCTAGAAAGAAATTAGTGTCCCACCAATTCCACATACTACGTCTAACACCTATCATGTCAATCAGAAAATGTCACAAATTAAAAAACCTCAAGTTGCAGGGTTTTTTTACAAATTTTGTATTTTCAATATATTATATTTTCATGTGTGAAATCATTTATCTCTTTTTGTGTAAGAATTTTGTTTTTAAAACTTCGTTGAAATAGTGTGATGGGTGAAGAAGAAGATGAAAGGCCACACAAGCCTTTTACATTGATTTTACTAACCTAGGTATGATACACATTGGTCATTTAGAAATATCATTGTGTCCGATATTGCAGCATTTAATTAATGTATTGTTTATTTCTGTATTATAGGGATATTATGGTCCTGTAAATTCATATTACTCGTCGTTTATTATGCCTCCCAATACATATCTAGATCCATATCTACAGACTTGGAGTAGTCGGGTAAATGCCTTTTTGTTTTTTCTTTTAAAAAAATTGTACATACATTCAAGTTTTTCTAACACAGTGCCTAATTGCAGTATCCATCAATGCCATCCTTTGGACCAACTATGCCCTGTCATTGGCCAAATAATCTTGGGGAGTTGAGACAAGTTCAAGATACGATCCAGGTAAATGCCTTTTTTATGTTTTAAAAAAGTTTTTTTATACGTACATTTGAATTTTTCTAACACAGTACGTAATTGCAACATCTATCAATACCATCATTTAGACCAACTATGTCCTACCCTCCCTAGAGTAATTTGGAGGAGTTGAGACAAGTTCAAGATACAATCCAGGTAGTGTCCTTTTTATTTTTTAAAAAAGTCTTTCTAAAATAGTTTATAATTGCAGCAAATGGTTAATCAATTGTGTCATTTAGTGTTAAAATTGAAAAGAATGTTGGAGGTATGTCAGACACAACTGATCAAAGCTATCATATTACTAATAGTATTCCACTTTTAACTTGATAAGTTAACACCCAGTGTATATAATATAAATGTTAATCTCAACCATACATTTGCATTTTTAGAAATTTCATCCAATGTAAATAAAGAGACAGAGGCAGAAGAGACTAATGAAGTATCGGATAGTGATAAACGAGTTGATGAGCCAAATCTGGTATAGAATTTGCCACTGATAAAGAGCTTTTGGCTTATTACAAACGATATGTCAAGCAAGCAAGTTTTGGTGTTATCACAAAAAAGACAAAAAGAGAAGCAGATGGGAGTGCAAAGTATATGACAATTGGTTGTGCGCATGGCAGCAAGTATCATCCTAGCCACAGTAATTTATCGAGGACATGACCAACAATTAAAACAAATTGTAAGGCGAAAATAAATGCTCACTTGGTGAATGGGATATGGTAAATGCTTAGTGGTGAATAGGGTATGGTAAATGCTCACTTGGTGAATGACGTATGAGTTTTAACTATGGTTGAGATTGCTCACAATCATAGTACTATTAGCTCACAAACTTCTAGATTTTTTTAGATTTCACAAGTATTTAAATGAATATAGTCAAAAGATGCTTGATTTGAATGACAACAATTATTTGAATGAACAAGAATTTCAACGCACTTGTTGTTGACGCGCCGGGGGAGGGGGTTTGAGAATCTAAAATATTAAGAGAAAATTTGTCAAAATTTTATTGACAAAGCCGACACTTAAGGCTTAGTAAATGAGGTGATGAAACACTCAGTGATTACTTTGAGAGGATGACAGAGATGAATAATGGCTTTGTTTCTGTCATAAATGTGGATAACAAGTTCCAAGTAAAAAATGTGTTCTAGGCTAACGCACAAAGTCGAGCAACGTGTAAGTATTTCTGAGATATTATTACATTTGATACGACGTACCTAACAAATAGGTACGAGATGTCTTTTGCTTTATTTGTTGGTGTAAACCATCATGAGAAGTTCATACTATTAGGGGTCAGCTTAATTTCAAGTGAGGACACAAGTACTTCTGTGTGGTCATTCCAAGCATGGTTAAAATGCATGAATGATCAGACACCCAAAGTCATCATAACAAACCAAGACCAGGCAATGAAGAGTACTATCATTGGAGTCACATTGGAATCTTATAAAGAACAATAACTTATTCTTCACAAGTAATATAGGATTTCATACACCACCTACCATTATTCTATCATATGTGGTATCACAATAGATAACATCCAGTACAGACATAATACATGCACCCCTATTCTCTATAATCCGTTTTCAAAATTCATCATCTCGCTTGTGAAGCTCAATCTCTCGCTTCATTAGTTTATCTTTTTTTTTTATAGCTTCATACTCGTGTAGCAATAAATCATCCTCGCTCTTCCGAACTATATTCTCTCATATTAGAGTTTTCTCCTCTACCAATTGCAGTATATATGCTCATATAAAGAATTGACATTTTGCTTCTCTCTGCATACAATTCAAGAATTCCAAACCTTAAATATGACAAATTTGTACATGCCTTCAAAAGAAATACAAAAATATGACAAATTGAAATTTGTTTTATCGTGTTATACTTCAGATGTGTATAAAATTTCATTCCACGATTTCTGTTCGTTTTGGGGTCTTTAATGATGCTTTCAAACCACACCAAGTTGGTAATTTCATTTGAAACGCATCTGCTACACATGATGATAATTGACTTGATGGCATAGATAGTGATCTACATGAGAATCGTATTGGACTTCTATTAAATTTTGCAAGGAAGCAATAAATTATTTTCAGACTTCTATTAAACCAAATCAGTACAAGCAAAATGTTCATGCTGAAAACTAACAAAATTCTTATCGATACATTTTCATACTCCTCGACTTTGTTCCCAAGTTTCTCTCTCTATGTTTTTCTTTTTGTAATTTTGAATAATATAACATGATGAAACTTGTACTATTTTTCACATATAATAGAGTACACCTTAGAAACTTATGATATAAGAATCATTTCTTTGACTTAGGAATGTGAAAGTTTTACAAACCTCATCAAAACCTTAGGAAAACTGACCTAGAATATCACTATATTTTGTTTTTTTGGTATTTTTATAGGTTTCTTTGTTGGTTAACAAACAAAGAATTTTGCAAAGAAGCCAACTACATAATAAGTATATTTGTCATTAAGAAACTCAGTAACAAAATGAGTATCTTTGTCATTTCAAAAATCTTGCAAAGAAGCCAACTACACAATTTCCTCTATTAAAAACCTCCATATAATATTCAAATGATCAGTGTATTCAATGTTGTGTTTATTTTTGTGAATAGTGGACTAGCATTAACATTTAGTCATTGGGCCTATAATGGGATGAACCATTTTAATAAACACATATGGAGGCCCTTACCCTCACCCCACTTTAAAAATAGAACTAGCCCATTAAGTTCTATATAGGTCTTTTGTTCTTTTTCTTCTCTCTTAGGGCAAGAACTAAAAATTAGACAAATAGGAGTAGATAGTAGTTCTCTCCATAGCTGGAAAATTTCCTCTTTTGCAGGAACCCTAAAACTCTATGAAAAATCTATCACAAGGTATTGGAGGTATGAACTCTCAATTTTATTAAACACATGATTTGATTATAGGAAGAAATTATCATATCTTGTGAATCTAACAATTGGTATCAGAGCTTACCTTCCTATTTTTCATGGTTGTGTTCTTTTACTTTTTGTTGCGGTGACTTGACTCTAAAACATTTTCAGTGGACTTGATTTTTTGTGGCTTGCTAGCTGTTAGTTTCCACTATATGATATATTCAACAAATCTTGCTAGCTGTTAGCAAGATTTTCGGTTTCTTTGAGTTTTATTTGTAACTGGCAAACCGTATACTAAAGCAATTGGGTGGAGTGAATTTTTTGTCTCTGGCAGCTTTATCTCTTGATTCCATGTGTTCATTAGATATTGAAAATGGGGTGGGAGTGCTAGCTCTTGATGCTTTTTCTTTTTCATTTTGTAAAAAGTTCCTCTTGTTCTCTTATTTGTAAATACTAAAGATTTTTATTTTTGTTCAAATGCCATAAAAATAATTGAAGAATGAGGATATTTTATTTTTTGTTCAAATAAGGTACAGTATAATGGTACTGTTTGTTGTGATGTTTTATATTTTTTTATGGCAATAAAGAATTTTGTATGAAGATACTTTTGGTTTTTTTGTCATTTTTGTTGTAATACTGATAGTTTGGAGTGGCTATATACCCACCTCTCATGGGACTAGTCATGATAAATTATCAGAGTTGTTATATTGATCATGCTTCCACTTAATGACATTATACTAAGATCTATATGAATAGTGAATTTTTGCCCCGTCGACAAATTACTATTTGGTAGGATACTTAGGACGATAAAGATAATAGTTAAGTATTTGACATTTGGTGGCCTAGTCCTATCGTCTTGATAGTGGGTCATTTTAAATCCTTGTATTTAATTATTTTAATTTATCATGTGTAAGAGATTTTTATGTATCTTGGGCTCTTGGGCTTTAGCATAGTGCATAAGAGTCTATTTTGAATAAGACTCTAGCTTGGATGTAAAATTACCTAATGGAGATATTTATGAGTGCATAGTTCTTCTTTCAAATGCATAATAAATTTTGTTATATTCTCTTTAGCTTATGGCAATGCGGCTCTGTTGTTCTTTTTGTCTGCCATCAAAAGTTTAACGGGAACCAATTATGAGGATTGGTATAAGTCTCTCATTATTAATTTAGCTATCATGAATTTAGATTTGGCTTTGAGGGTCGATGCGCCTGTTGAACCCCGAGTGAAAGTTCTGCAGCTAAAAAGACTCGTTATGAGCAATTGGTGCATTCTAATAAGACTTGTCTCATGATTATAAAGTATACTATTGACAAGTCTATCAAACAGAGCATAACTGATAAAAAAAATGCCAAGTTTCATGTTGCTTTCATGGTAACTGTTGATAAAGGGAAGAAGAAATACTTCAAGGGTAATAGTAGCAACTCCTGTAAGATGAAGAAATCTAAGAGGCCTCCTCAGCAAGCTAGTGTAAGTGTTCCAAATGGGCCTAAGAATGAATTTTTTAAGGGAAAATTTAACTTTTGTCATTTGTTTGGGCACAAGAGGGTTGATTGTAGGAAATTTCAAGCTTGGTTAGACAAGAAAGGTACACATTTGCTACTAGTGTGTTTTGAGTCTAATCTAGTCGATGTGCCTTCTGATACTTGGTGGCTAGATACTAGTGCAACCATTCACACTACAAATTCTTTACAAGAATTAAGGAACCGTGGAAAACCAATTGATACAGAGTTGGTATTAAATATGGGCAATAGTGTGAAGGTTAAAGTTGAACATATTGGTGCTGTCAGATTTATTTTGGCTTCTAAACATGTTTTGAACTTGTCTGATACTGCTTTAATACATTTCATTAGAAGAAAACTTATCTTTATTTCTATTTTGGACAAATGTGGTTATGTTTTTCATTTTGGAAATGGAAAGCCTACAATATTTTATAACTCTGTTGTGGTTGGTACTGTTACTTTATATGATGGTTTAGGGGTGCTACCCGCCCCCTACGGAGCGGGGGCATTTCTTCCCCGCACCCCGCCCCGCATGTTTTCACCCCAGTCCCCCGCCCTCGGGATGCGGGGCGGGATATCCGCCCATTTTCACTTAAAAAAATACTATATTCATTTTATTTAAAAATTATTTATAAGTGCAAAAGTAATTAAAAATATATTTTTAGATCCAAATTATAAATTTAAATTTTGTAAATATGATTATAATTTAAAAACTATGTAATTTTTAAATTTGCTAGTGCATATTTTTTGTAAATTGTAGTGTATTAGTTTTTAAACTATGTAATTTTTAAATTTGTTAATGCATATTTTGTGAACAAGTCTAACAAATTATAATATATATTTATATATACATAATTTGTAAAATATAAATATATATTTACGTTTATATATATATGTATATAATATATATATATATATATATATATATATATATAAATGGGGGCAGGGGCGGGGCGAGGGAAATGAGGGGTGGGGTTGGGCCATCCCCGTCACCCACCCCCGTTAGGGGCCCTAGATGCGGGGTGGGGGCCTCGTCCCCGCATGGGCGAAGCGAGGTTGCCCGCCCAGCCATGCGGGGGCGGGGCTGGGGTGGGCAGCGGGGGGCTGGGCCTCGCTGCCCACCCTTATGATGGTTTGTATAAAATTGACTTGCTTCCTGCTTTAGATCATGTTTCTTCTAGTGCCTCTGTTGTGAATATTGTAGTTGGTTTTAAACGTACTAGATCTAATGAAAACTCTTCCATGTTATGGCATAAAAGGTTGCTTCATATTTCTAGAGAAAGAATGGATAGATTGATTAAGGATGACATTCTAGTTGACTTGAATTTTTTTGATTTTGAAACTTGTGTTGCTTGTATCAAAGGGAAACTTCCAACAAAAACTAGAAAGCAAAAAAGATTAGCAGAAGTCTGGATATTCTAGATTTAATTCATACTGATATTTGTGATCACATTTCACCTGTCACTTTAGGAAATTATAGATACTTCATTACCTTTATTGATGATTATTTTCACTATGGTTGTATTGAGCTCATTCGAGAAAAATCAGACTCATTGGAAACTTTTAAGGCTTTCACGGCTGCTGTGGAGTTTTAGAAAAAAAAGAAAATCAAAGCGATAAGATCAGATAATGGATGTGAGTTTTATGGGAGATATGATGAAACTGGTAGAAATCCAGGACCTTTTGCTAGATTTCTCAAGGTATGTGGTATCGAGACTCAATACATAATGCCTGAAACTCCTAAACAAAATGATATTGCAAAAAGAAAAAATCGTATTCGTATGGATATAATGCAGTGTATGCATAGTCATTCCATTTTGCCTGAATTTTTGTGAGGTGAGGCTTTGAAAACTGTTGCAAATATTTTGAATCAAGTACTAAGTAAGTCAGTTCCTAAAACTCCTTATGAGTTATGGTCAAGTAAGAGGCCTAGTTTGCATCATTTTCGTGTTTGAGGCTGTAAAGTGGAAATAAGGTCTTATAATCCTCAGCAGAAGAAACTTGATCCTAAGACAATTACTTGTTATTTTGTTGGCTATTGTGTGGGATCAAGAGGCTCTAGATTCTATTGCCCTTCTAATGTTACTAAAGTTATTGAATCTGATCGAGCCATTTTCTTTGAGAATGTTAGTGACAGTGGGAGTTCCGTACCACGTGAAATTGTATTTAGGGATGAGCGTGTTGTTATACCTGTTCAGATTACTCCTTCATTAGTGGCTGCACCACCATTGAGAGAGGGAACCAGTACTTTTGTCCAATACCCTATTGTTGACACTATAGTTAATGTTGATGTTGATGTGGAGACTGATGATATTGTTTGGAGGAGATCACAGAGAATTCGTAGACAAGCAATTTCTTATGATTATATTGTCTATTTGCATGAGCATGAGTTTAATACTGACATGTCTCTTAATCCAACCTCTTTTAAAGAGGCCATTGATAGTTCTCAATTTTCATGTTGGATGGATGCTATGCATGATGAGATGACAACGATGTGTGAAAACGGAGTATGAGACTTAGTTGAACTACCATGTGGCTATAGGTCAATTGATTACAAATGGATTTTTAAAACTAAGTATAGTTCTGCAGGTCAAGTATAAAGGTATAAAGCTAGGCTTGTTGCTAATGGTTTTAACTAAAGACAATGCATTGATTAAGGCACTGGTGGCTCATTTTGATCTCGAGCTACATCAAATGGATGTCAAGACAACTTTCCTTAATGGACATCTATTTGAGGATGTGTACATGACTCAACTAGATAGTTTCCAAGTGGAAGAAAATGAACACATGGTGTGTAAACTTAACAAGTCCATTTATGGGCTTACTCAAGTATCGAGACAATGGTACCTAAATTTTGATGAGATTGTTACCTATTGCAGTTTCAAGAAAAATCTTATTGATCAATGCATATATTTAAGGGTCAGTGAGAGTAAGTATATCTTTCTTGTTTTTTATGTTGATGATATATTACTCGTCGCAAATGACATTGAGCTTATATTTGAGACAAAACGCATGTTGTCATCTCATTTTGATATGAAAAATCTTGGTGAGACCTCTTATATTTTGAGCAACCAAATTTTTCGTGAGAGATTTAGAGGCGTTCTTGAATTGTCTCAGAAAACCTACATCGATCGAGTTTTAAATAGGTTTAATATGTATTCTTGTTCTCTTGGGAAAGCACCTATTGTAAAAAGGTGATAAATTTTCTAAGTCTCAATGTACTCAGGATGATAGTGAGATGGCTCAAATGCAAACAGTTCCCTATTCGTCGGTTGTGGACAGTTTGATGTATGCTCAAGTATGTACACGACTTGATATTTCTTATGTTGTTGGTGTACTTGAGATATACTTGAGTGATCTTGGTTTGACTCACTGGAAAGTTACAAAGAAAGTACTTAAGTATTTGCAAGGTACTAAAGATCTAGTACTTACGTATCAGCGATTTGACATTCTTGATGTTGTTGGATATTTTGATACCGATTTTGTGAGTTATTCATATGACAGTAGATCCACTTCTGGTTATATTTTTATAATGGCAGGAGGAGTTGTTTCTTGAAAAAGTGTCAAATAGACACTTATAACTTCCTCTACAATGGAGGCAGAGTATGTAGCTTGTTATGAGGCTACCTGTCAGGCTATATGGTTGCGAAACTTTATCTTGGAGCTAGGTATTGTGAACACCATTTCGAGGCCGCTGAAGATATTTTGTGACAATTTTGCAGCAGTCACTTTCTCTTGAAAAACTAGGAGTTTTCCTTGTTCCAAACATATTGACATTAAGTATTTGTTTGTTAGAGAGAAAATAACCGAGTCTTATATTTGTACTGAGCATATTTCCACAAAGTATATGTTAGTTGACCTACTAACTAAAGGTTTAGCTCCAAATCTGTTTCAGAAGCATGTGACTCATTTGAGATTATTAAATTCTTTTGTTGTATTTTGTTAGTGGGAGTTCTGTGATCATTGACTGTTTGACTATATTGTTTTTGCTCATATTTTATTTTAAATGTAGTAATGTTAATGAATGCCTGAGTCACGCGCATTTTGGACATGACCTAATTTATATATTGAGACATATTGACTAATCTCGTGTATGGGTCATGCGCATTTTAGACAAGACGATTGTTTATGTAGTGAGACATTATGTTTGGTCTCATGCCTGAGTCACGCGCATTTTGGACAGGGCATACTTTATGTATTGAGATCTATTGATTAGTCTCGTGCCTAAGCCACGCGCATTATGGACAAGGTATATTACCTACAAGAGACAATCTATTTTAGTCTATGCATGAGTTAGGTGGTTGTGAGTATATGTTTGATGTCATATATCCTGTCAGTATAGTCATTAGACTAGGTGCTGTAACTGCATTTTGGACAAAGCCTATTGCTTTAAAGACATTCAAATTTGTCTCTAGGGCTTCTTATGGAAACAAGTGTTTGTCACTCTTTTGATTATTTCCATACTGCACTTGTATCCCATCGGCTTGAATTACGTGATTACAAGTATTGGTCTTGTGTCGTATGCCCTGTCGATGTATCGTTCACTAGCTTGTACTTATAGGTTTAAACAAGGCCTTTGGTTCTTGGATACTTGTTTGTGTTTATATTGTGATTAAATGTAATGTTATCCAAGTGAAATATTGTTGTATTTATTTTTGTGAATAGTGGACTAGTATTAACATTTAATAATTGGGCACATAATGGGATGAACCATTTTAATAGACACATATGGAGGCCCATATTCTCACTCCACTTTAAAAATAGAACTACCTCATTGAGTTCTATATAGGCCTTTTGCTCTTCTTCTTCTCTCTTAGGACAAGAACAAAAAATCAGACAAAAGGGGGTAGATAGTAGTTCTCTCCATAGCTAGAAAATTTCCTCTTTTGTAGAAATCCTAAAACTTTATGAAAAATTCATCACAAGTTATTGGAAGTATAAACTCTCAATTTTATTGAACACATATTTTGATTATGGAAAGAAATTATCATATCTTATGAATCTAACATTCAAATCACCCAACTACACAATATCATGGGCACAAATTAGTGTGTTGAGAAGCTCTATAAAAAATAGTCTATTCAAATAAGCCAACTAAACAATATTATGGGTACAAATCAGTTTATTAAGAACCTCCAATACAAAATTCAAATTAGTATATTGAAATAAGCCAACTATACAATATCAAGGGCACAAATTAGTGTACATATTAAGAAGCTCCATAAAAAATCACTATATTCAAATAAGCTAACTAAACAATATCATGGACACAAATCAGTATATTAAGAACCTTCATACAAAATTCAAATAAGTGTATTCAATCAGCCAACTACACAATATTATGGGCACAAATCAGTGTGTTAAGAGCCTCCATGCAAAATCCATTTGGTTCAGTAATTTCTTCAAACAGTTGACAGGCATAAAAAAATTCAAACATTCATGCAAAAATTAATAGAATACAATCTTGATACAAAAAATTACACAACCTTAAAAAAGAAACTTTCAAATCAGTGAATACCAAAAAAATTTCTAACGTGTGTTACCATGACATGTGGCAGCAGATATGGATGCAATCAGGATTTCTCTGCGACATGGACTCAAATTTGCAAGAGAACCTCAACACTGTCTAGAGTTTGCAAGGGACACACGGTAATAATTTGTAACACGTGTTAGTACGGGAGGAAGTGAGAGTAAGATCGATCAAGGGTTAACATGGGAGGAAGTGAGAGAGAGAGAGAGAGAGAGATGTCACTGAAAGGGCTTGATGAGAGAGAGAAAGGGGCTCAATGAGAAAGAGAGAGCACTGAGGGGTGAGAGGGGGCACAAGAGTTTATGGGGTGAGAGAGAGAGAGAGTGGTCGGTGTGAGAGAGAGGCACTGAAGGGGGTGAGAGACTTAGGCTCGGTGGTTTTATCTTCTCAGACCATGACGTGGCGACTAGACCAGATTCACCACATCACGGTGTGTAGTGTAGGAACGACCGACCAGATGATGAATAGATTTATAAAATGAGATACAACTGTTTATAAATGATATGTTTATAAATAACTGTATCTAATATTACTTTTTTAAAATTTATAGTCTGAAGTGTTTTGTAGAGTTCATGAGTTGGAGTAGTTTTTTGAGTGAGATATGTAATCGTTGGGGCCTCACAACTTTATGCTTTTACCAAAAAGCCCAAATACAATAAAATGTTGGGTCCTACTGAAACCAACATGAGGGTAGTAGTTATTATGGCAACAAATCTCTCTGCCACCCAAAAATTTAGTTTCACGCCCATACTCTTATCTCATTTTTCTGAACAAAATTTTTTTTCTCTTAAGATTCTAATCTCCAAAATAAAAATCTCAATCTTAATCATTTTACATAATTGTAATATATAAACTCATAAAATCTACCTAGATTTGTTTAAAATTTCCAGAAAAAAGAATAATTTTATTTGTAGGATATATTATAATTTAAAGAGGATTTGTATATCTTTCAATTTATAAATTATTAAAGACGATGCGAAAATTAGAGAACAAAAAAATAAGTGAAAAAGATCACCAAAATGATTTGCATTTGAGGCTTGTTAGGTATAAGTGGTTTGGCATACAAAATCGCGTATCAACGCTCTCATAACTTTTTTATTAAAAAAAAAATTCTTTTCTAGAGAATAAGAAAGTTATGTCTCACAAAAATTATTTTCCTTTTTAATTCATATTATTTTATTAAATATATATTTTGTATTTAACATCAGTAGGCAGTTTTTTATGCAAAATCGTTTGCAAGAAAATGTTTTCTTTTTTGTTTTTTTAATTGTTTTCTCCGCTGATCAATAAAAAAGTTTGAAAATATTTACTCAATCAACAACTCTCGTCTCTTTGATTGTCAAAAAAAAAAAAAAAAAGAACTCACGTCTCTTTGACGTATCTTTCAGAGTCGGAAATAGAGAAACCCAAGCAAAAGGCCTACAAAAATAAATAAAAAAGGCCTAAAGCACACCACCAGCCACCTTGCGGTCCGATAATCATTAAAGAAATCGGGAAAATTCCTCTGTCTTCCACGCAACCAAACACCTCTTCTCTCTCCCCTTCCTTTCTACTTGGGTTTCCCATCTGCTTCGATACAACACCGTACTGCTTCAGCTTCTGAAGTTAACCTCAAACCCTCTCGGTCTATCCTCTTAAATTCGTTGATTCTGACGGTTTTTCGCCCCAATTCTTTGTTGGTTATCAACTAAATTCGGTGAATTTGGTTCATTTATCGCCCTATTATTTTGATTGCTCATTCTTATTGTGGGCCGCAGGTAATATGTCGCCTACTGCAATTCAGTAATATTTGTTGCATTGGATCTTATTTTTGCGATTTGATATTGAGCTTTTATATTTTTTTAATCTTATTTTTTTTTTTTATATGCTGTTTGCCTTCTTGGTACGAAAGTTTGATTCTTTCTTGCTAATTGTGCTTAAAAGTACCAATAGAATAAATCTGGAGTGTATTGGTATTTTCTTGTAGTAAAGTTGTAATTTTTGTACTTCCTAGCGTACCCATTTGCGAATCTTGACACAAGTTTTACTTTTTAATGTAATCATTCATGAAAGAATACTAAGAGGGCTAATGTTATTTTCTTCTTCTTTACAGAACCTTTCCTTAATGCTTGTAAGTGGTTTGTGGAATGGATTGGCTGTATTTGCCTGTCAGTCTTTGTGAATGATGTTTGGTGGGCCAAAGGGTGCAAATACCCTTAGCACACTCAAATCAAAATGGCGTGGTGAATCATCTTTGACCACAGGTTTGCTTAAGGACGTGCCTCCTGAGATTGAATTGTCGGATTACGGAAAGGTACCGCCAAGTCCTGGTAGTGAGAGCCCTTCGGGGCTTCTTAATGGTGATTCTTTGAATGTGGAACCAATTGCTGATTTGGACCTGTTCTTTGAAAGGCTTTATGGCTACTATTGTGAGAAAGGGCTTTGGTGCATCATTATAAAATGGATAGTTGAGCTTCTAAGCCTTGGATTCACCATTTGTTTCTCAGGATTTTTCTTATTATATGTTGACTGGAATGGTCTTCGTAATGCCAAGTGTGGGATGGATGCAGTTGAATCTGGGATTAAGCCCTGTGATCTTGCTAAGGATGCTCTTCATCAGCACCCATTAACCCCGTTAACACTGACCAAAGCTATAATTGTTGGGTATTTAGGGATTTTTTCTATTTATTGGATCTTTTGTTTTTTGAGGTTCTTCGCTCAATTAAAGGATACTCTGGGGGTTCGTCACTTTTATTACAACAAGTAAGCCTGAGAATAATTCTAAGTATACAAATTTTGATGGTGTTGAATGCAACGTTTTGTCTTTTACTTAGTTCTTATGTTTTAGTACAATTTTATCATTTAATAACAACGTCAAGGATGTTCTCTTCTTGCAGTCTCCATGTTACAGATAATGAAATTCAGACCATGCCATGGGCGACAATACTTGAGAAGGTTGTTCAGCTGCAAAGTTCACAACAGTTCTGTGTGATTAAGGATCTTTCTGCCCATGATGTCGTGATGCGGTTGATGCGCAAAGAGAACTACTTGATTGGAATGCTCAACAAGGGGGTGCTTGCTTTCCCCATCTCTCAGTGGGTCCCAGGTGCTGGACCGACTGCCAAATTTGTCTCAAACGGAATGCAACATCGTCTGATACTGACAAAGACGCTTGAGTGGACCTTAAATTGGTGCATTCTGCAGAGCATGTTTGATCGGTACATTGAATTTTTCATGAGTAACTAGATATATTTTGTTTCTGGAACATATTACATAACACGCATTCAAGCTTCATGCTAACATATAAGGCATGCTTGCATTAATTATCTTCTACAATATGCGGAAGAAAGTATTTCCCCCTTTTGGGAGTTGTTACATATTTGTTATTTTCCTTTGGTATCATTTGACGAATAATATTGCATCATGCATTAATTTCAAGAATTTTCCTACTCTGCACCCTTGGTCAAGAGACGGGCTTGGGATGAGGTTCCACGTTGTAGAAAAAAATCAAGAGTTATACAAACATGCGTTGTGGTTTCATTTGTCAAAGGTGCATGACATGATTTATGATCTCCCTCCACGATTGTTGATGATTTTCTGATCTACTGTGCTACTTCTACAGAAACTTCTGTGTTAAAAGGGACTTTGTATCTAATCCTGCAACATTAAAGAAGAGGTTTATGGTAGTTGGGCTTGCAATGCTTCTTCTTTCTCCATTTCTTGTCATATTCATGCTGGTGTATCTCTTTCTGAGGCATGCTGAACAGTTCTATAATCACCCAAGCACTGCATCATCTCAAAGGTGGTCAACTTTGTCAAAGTGGATTTTTAGGGAATATAATGAGGTAATTACTATTTTTATCTCTCTTTTATAGAGTTCAACCAAAGTTTTTCCTGGGTTCATAATATATGCTGCTTCTGTATCTGCTGCGTGCTCAAAATGTGGGTATGATTCTTAGCCAGTGGGTGGAAGCATTTTCCATGTCTTGATAGGGTTGCCTATTGATTCATCAGTTCTGTCTTTATAACTGTAATCACCATTCAGTATGCTTGTTCTACCTGTCTATCACTTTTTTTTTTTTTTTTACCATTGTATATTAAAGACTTTGGTTAAAGAAAACAATGCTACAATGTAGGGAAATGAATAGTGATCAGAATGATATGGGATAAATTACAATTTATATCTTGTGATGAGGCCTAATTCTATATTTCTGAATTTTGGAAAGTTACACCAAACCTCTTTGTAGTTTGAATGAAACTGAAGTGTTTCAGATCTAATCTGTAAGCTATGAGAGATGTGAGAGATGTGGTGCCAATAAGTGATGCCTCATTATTGGCACCCCAGTTGGAGATTTGAGAGATGTGGGAGGAGTAAAGTCTGAAGGTAGTCTTGCTACTATGTACACTTCACATAATATCACAATGATTGAGGAAGAAAAAAGAGTAAACAGACTGTGGAACTAAGATGCGTAATAGATGACAGAGCAGCATAATTTCATTCAGTTCAAAAGAATGTTTCATTACTATGGTTTCATTGTTTCTTCATATTATTTTCATTTAAATGAACTGAGCGATGCGATTCTTTTCTGCAAGAATTCTTGTTGGCACTACTGGCTATATTACAAAGCTCGCAAAGATGATATGTTCAAGTTATTCTAATACCTATAACTTGGGGTCAGATAGTTCAACACAGGTGTGGATCACCTGGTCAACAGTAAAAAATAATAAAAAAAATAGAATGGAGAAAATGATAGGAGTTAAATTGGACCGATTTATGGGATATGTTGGAGGCTTACAAGGTAAAATTGACTCTGCCACAAAGGCAAGAATGTGTTGACTCAGAACAGGAGTTGGGGGTTGTTGATCCTATCATGAATAAGTTCAAACCACTTTGGCTCCTCCTACATATAATATTTGTATTTTATATGTAACCTCTTTGTTTATTATGCATTAGATTTAAAAGTAGTATCTGTTTTTGTGGGACAGGTGGATCATTTGTTTAAGCACCGGATCAATAGCAGTGTGGATCATGCTTCTAATTATCTCAAGCAATTTCCTTCTCCTATTATTTCTATTATTGCAAAGTTCATCTCCTTTGTATCTGGTGGTTTTGCTGCAATCCTTATCATCATTGCATTTCTGGAAGAGTCACTGCTAGAAGGCCATGTAACTAAATTCTTTCATATCTTACTTTGATGGCATATCAAACCGTTTGTATATTGAGGATAATTTTTTTTTTTTGCCCTTTTTTAAACTATCAGATATTTGGACGCAACTTGTTTTGGTATGCTGCTGTTTTCGGAACTATAACAGCTATTAGCCGGGCTGCTGTTACAGATGAGCTTCTAGTTCTTGATCCTGAGGGTGCAATGTCTATGGTTGTCGAACATACACATTATATGCCAAAGAGATGGCGTGGCAAAGAAAATACTGAGACGGTTCGCATTGAGTTTGAAACTCTATTTCAGGTATTTAACTATTTTTAATGTTTTCATTGTGGTAGTTCTGGCATGAGTTAACTAAGAAACTCCAGAAACTTATTTTTGCTTATAATTACGAAAGGGTGCAATAGCCGAATTATCGAAAGCCAAATAGGCACAAGGAAAAGTGCTGGATGAAATTGTTTGTTTACGTAGATTTGGATATGGTGCAAGTTTGATACATACCCAATTGTTGGATATGATGGCCGTACCCTTAACCAGAATGTTGTGTTGACAAGGTTACAGTAGGGTGAAGTGTAAGGGTTACTGGGTTCTCGGTTGTGTGCCTTAATTTGCTCACATCTATTAGCCACTGTCCATTCTCTCTCCCATCCCTTATCTTGTGTCAATTTGGGTAAATGCAAATTTGGTGCTTATAAGCTTTATGTGAACTGACTCTGCCGGAAAGTTTGGCAAATTAAGTCTAGGGAAGATCACACTTTCCCTCCCCCACCCTGTGGGGCGGCAAGGTAGTGAAGGTTTTAACTACTTTTGTGCTCATGATTTTTTTCCTGATGCAGTATACTGGAATGATGCTACTTGAGGAGATGGCCTCAATTTTCCTCACTCCGTATTTACTTATATTTGTTGTCCCAAAGGTTTGGTTTGTTGTAATTTTTGACTCCTGATAATTTTTTTATTCTTCTGCATCATAATTTCTAGTTTTTGGGCATGTCATGTTTTGAACTGAGTATATTTATTTTGCAGCGTGTGGATGACATTTTGCAGTTCATTGTAGATTTCACAGTGAATGTTGAAGGTGTTGGTCATGTCTGCAGGTTTGTCTTCTTTGTTTTGATTTGCTATTCAGGCACCACACATATGAAGCCCTCTCTCTCTCTCTCTCTCTCTCTCTCTCTCTCTCTACATTTTTTTTTTTTGATAAGTAAGAGATAAATTTTATTAATATGAATGAAATAAGCATAGCTCATGTACACAAGAGGTATACAAAAGAACACCTAGATACATTCTATGAATGGTAGTTAAAGACAAAGTCATGAGCATTGTTCCCATTTAGTACAATAGCTCTCTCTCTCTACATTAATAAGATTTATTTTTATTTTTAACTCTCGATCTTTTGGCAGTTTCAGCGTCTTTGACTTTCAAAAACATGGCAATAGCAATTATGGCTCACCATATAATGCACATCGCACTGAGAGGAGTTCTCAGGGGAAAATGGAGAAATCATTTTTGAGGTACTTTTGCTATATTTCTGGTAGAGTTGATCTAATTCTGGTCACGGCACCTTATCTTCTATATTATTTTAATTGGGAAAAAATGCCTAGAATTTTCTCTGTGCAGTTTCAATTTCATTTAGCTTTCTAGTAGTATTATTATAATATTTTAGAACTGAAATAAACCTCAGCAAGGCTGCAAGCGCCAGTTCTGCAACTATCAGTCCCTCAAGTCTCTATCTTCTCTTCCTTATCTTGCTCTGTTTCTAAAGTTTCATTATGATTAATTGGGTATAAAATGAATGATTGTTCAAATTGCATTAAGGAGCATGATGAGTGGGGATGTGATAATCATTTTAAATCACAACTTGAAGGGAAGTGTGTTGTTTGTGATGTTATAGGTGCCATGGTGCTTTGTTAAGTAGTTTTGGACAGTGTGGCTAAAGTGGCTTTGGAGTAACTATTTCCTACATCTCAATTTTTGATGATCCTATTCTGGTTTCAGCTTTCAAAGTAACTACCCTTCGTGGGAACCAAACACTCAAGGAAAGCAGTTCCTGTCGAGTCTTAGGACTTTCAGGGAGCAAAATCTGCATGGACAGGGGCCAGACAGGCATATTCTCCGAGAAAGTGGCGAGGGAGCCCCGTTTTCAGAGGTCGTGGAGACAGACGTGGGTTTTTATCAAGGGAGCTCACACATAATAGTCCTGGAACTGGCTACCAGTTGGGTTCTCTATGGCTAACTGATGCAGATCAAAAGAATCATCCCTATCTTCTTGATTGGTATTATACCTCACGACTGAACCACGTGGCTGGTCACTCGGGAGACACTCCACGGGACTTCGAAGCAACTGATGAGCAGCATCCTGGAGATTATTGGATGCCATCCAACTTGACAAAAAATGAACCAAGGTATGAAGAGTACTGGGGTGACCATTACGAGGATCGAGCTCAGTCCCATCTTGGGGCTTCAACATCAACTCCCTTCTTCCGGGACAGCGTACTACAGCATCATGCTTCTAGTAATTTGGCACACCCAACTACCAGGAGCCAATGGTGGGCCAGAAGTGGGCCATATGGTGGGCAGCCCCAGACAAGTTTTCTGGAGCCTCCTGCTTTCACTCACCACAGTTCAGAGAATTATTATGACAATCTTTCAGATAGAAGCTTGGAGGAGCAAGAACAACACTTGGACTGGAGAAATAACCGCAAATTAGCCCAAACCACTTGCATGGATGACTTAGAGGTGGGAGAATTAAATCTTCATTTCGACGATATATATAGCAGACCTCCAGAAACTCCCAGAATAAATCAAGTGCCTACAAGCTTCGAGTGATCAGATAATTTGAATGTACATGGGTTTCCATTACTCTGTTTGTGATGGGTGTTCTGTGTAAAGGAAACTCTGTATTCTTTATTGTATATAAATTCATCATGGTTTATTTTCTCAGTAGGCCTCAAGCTTGAGCCGCAAGGTGACAGAGGTCCAAAGTGATCAGAGTCCTGAAAATGTAAAAGCTAGATACAAATAGAAAAACTAGATACAGAGAGACCATATTCGTTTATAACTTGACCTGTATCTTGATTTGAGGTTTGGAAATGTCCAACATTTTCTTGGGCATTTGAGGACATGTTGATGTCTGTCCATCCTTGACAAACTACTAGCTTTGGGAATTCAGGAAATGTTTTGTGCTGCACACTCAACAGATTTAGGAGATCATTCAAAAAGCATCTTGAAGGATCTCATTTAGGAATAAAACCAATCTCTTGCTGACAAGTGTCTTACCAAAGGCTATCTGCGACATTTCATAGCCCGTTTAAGAAAGCTACTCATTGAGTAATGGATTTGCAACGCGTGTCATATTTGTGCTACATTCTCACTGGTTCTCTGTAACTGTCAGCTATGGCAGCAATGGATTGTTTGTCAAGCAAGCTGTAATCATGCTCGCGAGGCAGTGATTGACTCTGATTATTTTTTCTTGAAATGTAGGGTATCGTGTTTTTGTTATGATACTACAACTCTGTATTTCACTGGAAATGTTATTATGATGTTCACATCCACTGGACCTAGTTTCTGGTCATGATGTTGTCCACTCATCAATACCGTTCTATTATCTTCAGTTTGTTCTGATTTGTTACCTGGGGAAAGAAAAACTGAGATGTTTGTTTTCTAAAGCAATGAGAAACATAGGAATGAAACACGAGAACCATTGAGTTTTGAATGTCATTTATGAGAAACATGAGAAAGTCGTGTGGTCACATAAGTAGGTATAACTGTTTAATACGTGAAATATTTAATTAAATAAAATATAATATAGAGTCATTCGAACTTAAGACTTGACACCATGCAAAATTGTCTTTTATTTTAAAAATTTAAGTTACTCTAAACAAGTCAATTTAATTATTTAAACTATATTCTAACAATTTGTCATCAGAACTTTTAGCTCAGACGAGCATGACCATATAGAAACTAGAGATCAAGACCAAACCAAACCAACATGCATGCGAGGGATTTGTAGAGGAAATCCGATTCTTCTGCATGTATTAGATTGAGATTTGACTCTCTTTTCATTGTCTTTCTTTCCCCAGGAAGAAGGCTTCTGATTGGAAACAGTGAAGATGTCTAACCAAAATTATCGGGGACTTATAACGGAAGGCAAAAAGAAAAAAAAAAGAAAAGAAAAAAAAAAAAAAGGCGGCCGTCCCGTTCATCAACACAGATATTTGCTTCCAGGATAAGGTATTGGAGATCATTTCCAAGGAGACCTTTCTCACGCTTTCACTTATGGTTATTCATTCCAGTGGGTCCCGGCCTCTACCCTGGCTTCCATTAATGGGAGAATTACAACAGTCATTTTCATTTGAGAAAGGAAAAAGAAAGCAATCATTCTCTAGCCCATGCTTACTACCCTTCAGCAGTCCAGACTTTGTCTAATTTTTGTCGTTTTTGTATTATATGATATTCATCTTAAGTCTCTCTTGCACTCGTCTATTATCCTTGTCTGAACATCCAATTGACCGTTAAAACTTCAAGTAACTCCACTCCAAAACAAAAAATGAAACCCGAAATTGATACAAATAAATAAAAAAAAACTAATCTCAAATTAAAGCTCGGACTCAATGGGAAGAATTGCTTTTCTGGATCCTCGGCCATGTCTAAATGGGAAGAATGATCTTCGACCTCTGCTGTCGTAAGCTTCGCTTGTACCATCCTCATGACTGTGATCCCTATTTCGTAGAGTGATTTCTTGAACAGTTAAGTACAGCTGTTGATCAGCTGCAGAATCCATTGAGAAAGATCTTCTGATGGGTTGAATAGAAAATTGATCATCTTTCTTTCTTGTATCAATGCACTCATCTCCCATGATCGAAACATGGTGGAACTTACTTGGTTTTAAGTTTCCAGGCTTCTTTTCCAACTTCCTTGGTGAATTATTCCTGGGCTGCGCTGGAACTTCTAGTGAATCATTTCCTTCTTGTTGCCTTTGTGGTAATGCAACTTCATCTTCTCCCCCCAATTCAATTACCACAAAGTCTTCATCACTACTCATGATGCTACTGGACAAGAGTTGAGAATTTTGTGGTGAAGAGCTTGGTGCAATAATATGATTAATCCGATACCTGTTTGTGCCTGAAATGCTTGATCTGCAAAGAGGGCAATTTGCATTGCTTTGAAGCCATATATCGATGCAATCCAAGTGGAATGCATGGCTGCATTTGGGAAGAACTCTTAGCATATCCTCTTCTTGAAACTCATTCAGACAAACCACACAACAGACACCTCTTGGCTCACCTTCCCTTCTGAATGGAAACATTGGGATTTCACGAATGACAGACTCATCAAGCCCACGATTCCACATTGATGGGGAGAGAGCTATAAAGGGATCTTCACTTTCTCTTGCTCTCAATGTAGAAAACCATCTCAGCAGATTTGCTTGGTGCCAGTTTGAGCAGCACTTGGTCACAACGATGTAGTAGCTAACTAGCAACAAAGCTGTGGTCATGATGCATAGAACGGCAATGGCTAATATGGGAAAAGCAGATTCTGAAGTAGGCAGGGCTGGTTGATAAATTGAGTTTGCTTGGGTTTTGATGGGTTTTAGAGCCTGAGATCCAATGCTGTAGAAGTGATTCTGGTTTGGTGCCATAATTGCAGATGATTTGAATGAGAGCTTTCAGAAGTTTGGAGCACAAATGGAGAGGGGATTTATCGGTTTGACTAACGATTCTACTAAAATCTTGAAGAGAACGACTCACACTAGTTAATCTGATACAGTAATTTATATCCAGAGACTTGGGGAAAATGACAAAAGGAAGAAAAGGAGAGGAGAGAGGAGGGGGAGGGTTAGAAACTTCAGTGAAAGATTGATTTGAATAAAAAAATAAAGAAGCCTATTGATTACATGGGATGAATAAGGAGCATGCACATGTGCTTCTTTAGTTGCATAGACATGCATGGAGATGAGAGCTGGCTGTTGAGAGAAGGCCTTGGGTTTGACTTGAAGACATAAATGTTGGCAAAAAGGTTCATGGGGGAGCTTGAAAACATATTGAAGTATTACTTGTTTTTATTTATTGAGTCGGTCTATTAATTTGGAGATCTTTTGCAATCTATATATAATAATCTCATAAATGAAATTGGGAGACCTAACAAGTTCTTGGTGTGCCTTTCCCATGTGATATGACCTCTACAGTATCGGCAAGGGTATCCAAATTCAATGAGACTTTCTTGAGCCTTATAATAATAATTTAATATTGTTATATCTCCCCCCGGCCCCTTCTTTTGGGGTGGGGCTTTGAGTTTAGATGTATGTAAAAGTAAAATGCAAGGCTTTTGTTTAGAAGACAAGTTTAGCCAGCTAAAACTCCCATCTCTCTAAATTTCCAACCCACCTCGGCCTTATTTAGACCCGTCAGGGGTTGGGAAGAGCTTCCTTCTCTTCTTCTTCCAGTTCCAGTGCCCCTTCTGAAAAGGAAAGTTTTTCTTTTTCTCAATATATATCTTCCTTGTTTTTCTGAATTTAGTAAAGATGAAGCCTGACATGTTGTGTCAAGACCACCTCCGACTTACATGAGTACTGTACGTGTGTTGCCAAAGGAATTGGAAGCCGCCGATCTTCAATCTCACGCACAACCATGCAGGTCTCTAGGCCTCCAAAGTGACTCACGTTGCATTGAACTCAGCGGCATCTGCTTTCCCAAATACGGCCACCGTCATTCCTCACGCGCCTACCAACATCTAGACGTGCCAGTACAAAAGTCTGTGCGCTGCTAGTGCTAGTGCCGATCTCCAATGTCAAACCAATCCGGTCGATTCTAGTTGTAACTTATCTCCTTATCTAAATTATTAACGATTACGAAGCTATATATACCAGTTGTAGCAGCACAACATTACATTGGATGTCGCTTCCAATTACTTGACGCAACTCAGCAGTACTCAATTGGCTACGGCCATTCGGTAAAGAATGCAATTATGATATATATATATATCTATATATATATATATATATGGCCCCTGATCTTTTGGGTTTTAGGCTAAGAGCTCATTGAACCGGATACTATGAATCAACTTCTAAAATTTTATTTTCTATTTTGGTAGATCTGAAGAATTCTAATCGTTACATGAGCTAGCCTATGATCCACTGAGGAGGACTTTCGATCGATACTAACAAGCTGTGATCAGGGCTCGCTTATCTACTGAGGACTTGCTTGCAGGTGGCTCTTTTGAGAAGAATCTAAGAAAGAAAGAATATGGCCCCCCCACAACACAAATCCCTGCATGATTTTTCAGTATTTGCATAAATTAGTATTAAGTGGATGCAGCACATCAACTGTCGGTAACACGAGCAGTACTTTGCTTTTGACGGATATGATTGCTAAGAAGCTGTAGAAATCTAAAGGGAAACGACTTAGAATAAAATCCAAAATAAAATATTGTAAACTTAGAACAACTTTATTAGGAGATGGTATTGGAGGACTTGGTGCATCTTTTTTTTTTTACTAACCTAAAGTTTTTATATATAGGTCTATTTAGATATAGAAAAGGTTTCATCTCATCTCATTATTGTAATTTTTTTTAATTTTTATATAAAATATAATTTTATCTAAAATTATCTCATTCCATCTCATTATCCAAATGGTCCTTAATATTTTCACAAAATAAGAACTTCATGTTCATAGTTTCAATATGTCTTCAGAAAAAAAGGGAGTAGCGCTTCAATTGGTTTCATAAACAATTTCATGTATGTTTTGTTTCTGAAAAATACAAAGGAAAAAAAATGGCATTGTAATTCTATCTTATCAATCGTTATTTTGCTTTTTAAGCAGTCCTATCATTCTCCAAGCTGGCATTATTGGGCAATGCTCTAAGACTCCAAAGCCTACACAGAGGCCCAAAAACAGCCCACGTCATCCTAGCTGCTTCCAAACATGCAAATTAAAGAGCTTAAAGAACTGATCTTGATCATTGGGCTTGATGGGTGTATTGTAATTGTCTCGCTCAACGAAGCAGAAATTAATATATATATATATATAAGAATCAAAATATGTTACATTAATAACAGATATATAGGATAGAGATAATATTAATTACATGTTTGATCTAATTGTTATGCTATCTCTGTAGATAATGGAAGAGAAAAAGAAGTGATGCAGCAACAGAGATGGATGGATTTAGATTTAACGTATCTGAAAGCTGGAAAGGAAAGGAACTCTAGAATTGGGACAACGTTGTGAGTGGTGTTATTGCCCTTTCATATAGACTTCTAATTAAGACATGTCATAGCTTGAAATAGGGAAGAGTGTGCAGAATGATGTCGGCAATGATTATCATTGAAATTCCCATTCTCTGTTGAAAGAAAGAAAGAAAGGGTACCCTTATTTAATCCCTTTTTACTTCGTTATGTTTTGGACATCTGTGAAGAAGAGAGGGAGGGGGCCGGCCCCCTACTCTCCGACGAATGCACTTGGAAATTACAACGACGTACCCTAGCCACCTACCAACCCACTTTGATATATACTTCGCAGGCCTGGATCGACTCCCACCCTTAAGTTATAATGAAAAAGAGATGAATTATCTAGGACGACCTATGTTTTGAGTTTTAGGGAATCGACAAAAAAGATATTATTTATCTATATAGACATATAATTTATAATAATTAATGTTTAAAATTACTAGCTTAAAAAGTAAGGAAATTAAACGTTAATATTATATACAATTATTATTAACTTTGTAATTACTAATTAAATCTATGTTTTTTTAATTAATTTGATGAATCACAAATAAATTAGCATGCGACTTTACGTAGGATTTTTTTTAGGATAACCATTATACATATATATATATATATATATATATATTATGTGTGTGTAGATGCTAGCTCCATTTTACCTACCAATTATTCACGCTTCCCTTTAACAAATAATATAATTATTTTTATAAAAAAAAAAAAAATGTTTCCTCCTTTTAGATCGATAAGATACTGAATCTAGTGGATTTCCTCTTTGCTTGACAATGTATATTTTATCCTCATTTACACCTTTTATCTTTGCAATTAATTGGTAACTTGTTTGGCTCTTATGCCCTATTCAGCGTCCACTGGGTTCTTTTCCTTTGTTTTTAACTAATTATTAGCTTGTTTGGTTTATGTCCTAATCACCTTTTTCGCTGCCATAATCTACCTAGTGGCCGAGCAGTATATGTGATGCCCAGTCTTTTTCTTTGTTCTTCATTACCAACAGTTGTTGATTCATGGTGAAAATGTTGTACGTTTACAAACTAGCTATATATATATATATACCGATCGATCGATATATATATATATATATATAATACATACACTCCGCAGATGATCTTCGTGTTGCTAATGTGTTTGTATATACATACATATATACATATATGTATGTATGTATGTATGTATTATATTTTGGGCAAAGCTGTATGTAACGTACAAATAATTTAAGTGAAGAACAACAGAGATCTGCACTAATGTTTCTGCAAAACAATAGCAATAACTTTTCTGAGAATTTTATCTTGTTAATTATGATACGAACTATTATAATGCATGTGCATGGCTGACTATAAAGCCAAGCTTGCGAGCATTTTATTCATTTATTTACTTCTTTCCACCGTAAAAAGAGGCCGGGTAAGCTCGTTCTTTCCCTGTGCAAGACCTAATTTTCTGCATTTGTTTTTTCTTTTAATGCAGACCTCCCAGTAATTCTTCTCGGAGGTCTTGATCTGTTTTTTTTTTTTTTTCCTGAGAAGGTCTGATTGATGAGCTGATACTATTGGAAGAGATGGCGGATATCATGTAAGTGTCGATCTCAAATCTTATACTAGAATTTTGTGTCCATATATCTCACTAGCTATATATATATAAATTAATAAACTTTTCTTGTAGTTTGTTTCGTTTTGTTCAGTATATTATTTAATATTTCTTTCTTATTATTTACGAAATCACCAGCTTAATTGCCTCGGCTAAAAAGAAAAGGAAAAAATGTCTGTAAATATTAATTGTCTCTAATATGGAATCCCAGATGCCAAAGGACTTAGTAACAACACAGCAAATATTTTTCGGAGAGAATCAGAGAATGAATAAAATTTGATAATTTTATATTATTTTTAACTTGTGGATATCGCAGTCACAGAGCCATTCATCACAACCCTTATTGATGCCATCATCTCTGTGAAACTTAGCAAGATTGTATTAGCCAACTGATCCTAGCTACAACTTTATTTGCATATATGCATACCTACTGCCAAAGAGAATATATATATATATTTATGGCATCTTCTAGCTTGCTTCATTATGAGTCATGCATGGAGCTTATAAACTGCATCACTGCTTCAGCATTGCCAGATCTAGCCAAGAAGGTTTTCTGAAAATCTTCAAATTTCATGGATCTGTACTGTGGGGGATTGCATGTATTTATCAGGGCCTTTGCAGGTTCTATAATGCTGTCCTTACTAGGATAAATGAAGAAGGCAGCGGAAGTTCGAGAAACGCTTGAATTTGTGACTGCTCGATGTTCAGCACCTTTGAGCTTCCCATTGGTGATCATCTACCAACTCAGAGATAGTGAAACTTATCATGCTAAAGCCTTTTAATTACGAAGAAAATTGAAAACATTTAAATTCCCCGGCCGGCATTTATAAAGAGATGGAATAGTGACGGTTCTTAAATATTGCTCATGAACTGATAATAAAACCAATTATCCTCAAACAATAAAGAGACCTGAGATGACATCAAATCCTACCTAAATTAACCAAAAGTATTAGTTTGAGGGAGAGGATCAGGAGACCATCTCCCATTGAATAGCCCATAAGAGAGAGAGAGAGAGAGAGATCAGAGAAGAAGAAGAAGAAGAAGAAGAAGAAGAATTCATGATGTATTATTCGTTATGCATGGCTGAAACTCAAGGATGGAAACGACACATGATGATTCAAATATTCTTTATTTTGAATTATTGTTGTTGGTTGAGTTTAGGTATATTATTTAAACATATGGACCCAAACAAAGAAGTGAATATCATAAAATTCATTAAAGGAAATAAAAAGAAATTAAAACGGAAGGTCAAATACGTTTTAATTAAGCTGATTGTATCACATGATCGTCTACTTTTCACCATCTTTACAATCAGATTTGGAGTACAAAAGGGTGCCAATATTAGACAATTTGCGATATATAGTTTTAGAGAGTGAAAATCAAATTTGATAAATTGGGATGATCAAATCGTAAAATATGTGGGAGTTTGTTGTGGGAAAAATGTATGTAATTAACCCAAAACAGGAAAACATGAAAGGGCAAACGCATGACATGCAAGAAGTTATAATTAGGCCTGAATCATGCATATATACATATATATGGAGAGATATATATATACCTGCAACACATAACCTCCGTTAACTACAAAGGCATGAGGAAGAGGCTCAACACCAATCCATTCACCATCTTTGAAGACTTGAAGTCCATTAATTTCTTCTTGAAGTAGTATGGTGATGAGGCTAGGGTCTCTGTGTTTGAGTAGTCCTAGAGTCAAACTTGGGTCTGGGCATGGGGGATAGTGATTAACCAACAGTACAGGATTTTCAACAAGTCCCGGCCCGCTGAAATAACTGGTACTAAGTCCCAATCCTTGACAAAGCAGCTCCAAGATTTGATCCCCCAACTTTCTTAGTTCTTGTACATACTCCCCAACAACCTCCCTGGATATTGTAATTGCCAAAAACATCTAGCATGATCAGTTGATTATATATAATTAATACTGCAAAACAAAGTCGTCGTTGCATGCAAAATCTGAAGCTTGAAAGATCAAATTTATATATACTTTTGCATATCTCCTGTGCAGGTAAAAGTAGCTACCACTTATATGCAAGATTAATGCTTCCTTTACCTGTATCTAGTTGGCTTTGAAGGCCAAAATTGCATGTATTCCTCGAAAGGATGACAAGGGTGTGTCAGTGCATCCCTCCAGACGTGAACCTCCTCAGTTGTGTACTTTTCACTGCTCCTGTAGAATCTGCAGCTTTTATTGGGGTCCTTGGAACGTTGACTTGTCTTGTCCTTCCAAGACATGCCATGGAATTCTTTGAAAACCCCCATTGCATCATCCATTAATTTCTTGGAAACTCCATGATTGACGACCTGTTTTACATTTTTTGGATAGGAAATGTAAATTTTACTTGGTAACGATTATTAAACATGGATAAAAAAGATCATGCATATATATATATATATATATATATGTATGTGTGTGTGGATGCGCGCGCGCGTTTATATATCATACAAATCATCCCCTTATCATCGGAATCATTTGTAACCCTTGAAATAGAAAGCAAGGATTTGAAAACTGCGCGCTAGCTAGCTAAAAGCTGAGCTCCTTGTCAAACAACTTTTAGAAACTTTATGCCAAATTTGCAGAGAATCTAACAGAAGATCGGATCAGTGAAAAACTTAATAAAAGGAAGATAGAGAAAAAGGGTTCAGCTTGAACCTGGAAAAATCCAAACTCCTCGGTAGCTTTCACAATATGCTGAATGATCTGGGTTTGATCATGACCCTCAAAATCAACAACAGGAATTGTTTTGCACGGTTGAACGACGAGCTTCCCAGGTCTTTTTTCTGGTGGGTGCACATACGATTCAGGTACGAATTGAACATTAGGCCAGTTTGAAACAAGTTTCCGATCATCCCCGGCCTCCATGTCCATCAAGCTTTTGAATTATTGCAGAAAAAGGCTATCTGATAGCGTGAACCAAAGTTCGATGGTTCATTGGGAAAACGTTTGCAAGTTTCCCTCTTATTATAAGCTCATCCACATGCAAGGACAATTGATGGAATAAGATTAATATTAATCACATTTTTTTTTCTTTTTTTTTTCGAATAAGAATATATAATAATCACATGATAGTATATATGATACCATGGACCAAGTCCTTTTCCTGCACAAGGCTTTCATTTTTTTAGGTAAATAGAGTTCTACTTCTCGAGACCCAAGACAGGCATTAATTAAAACCTCTTTCTAATTATTTCAGAAACGTGAAGGGATTGACTAAAGTTTTATATCATGTATGTTAGCTTCAAGGAGATATTATAATATTGTATTCAATATTAAAAATAAATACTGGCCAGCAATCACCGGCCAATAAAATACACGGCCATGAAGTCGTGAAAAAATGGCATATACGTACACCAGTATATATACTTAGTATCTCAAAACCCTTCTGACTATATATATATATGATATTGATCATTTTGAAATCTTGGATGGAGATCAGGAAGGAGTATATATTGACAAAAATAATTGCTCCCCTTTATCGTGTATATATATACTTGCATGAGCTAGAACCTGAAAATTAATCATGTCTGTGTTGAGCTTAAGTTTATGATGCGGTGCATAATGAGATGTTGAGTCGTCTACGAAAAGTAGAACTAAAAAGTAGAGCAAGTTCTTTCGAGTGGAGGTCACAATACGTGTGTTGTGTGCAAGTCTCGCTCGATCGAAGGTCTCGATCTCGATCGGGATATCTATCTAGTTCTAAGTATAACTTTCTTAAGAAGAGCTAGCAGCTAGCCTCGCTCTTGACTGAAATTCAACTGATGGGCACTGCATCATGATGCGAAGTTTGGGAAAAGCTCGCAGCTTAAAGATCAGCATATATATATATATATATATATATATATATATATATATATATATATTTACAAATTAACCTTGTGAGATTTTTTATATTTTTACTCCATGTGATCTCCATATGAATCCTGCATTGACAAGTTGGAAATATATATAAAATGTTTAAAACCATGAGTATACAGCTGGTTAGCTAGCTAGAGATTAATTTGGAGGCAGATTTGAATCATGTGGTGTGTGTATATATATATGTGTGTGTGTGTGTGTGTGTGTGTGTATGTATATATATACATGTTGAACATTATATATACAATGTTCGATCGATCGTTTAGATTTGTGATGCTCGATCAATTCAATTTCCACTAGGATCGCCATGAAATTGAAAGAAAGGCTAAATTATATCGATTAATATTGCTCGTTCATGAGGTAATTTTTTAAGGGGTGCCTCTAATCAGTACGGTACTTGTATATCACCATCAAGGGTACGTAATTATTATCTCTAAATATATAGTTCATGTACAGACCAGAAGTCAAAGTTATAAGCTTTCCATCTGTAGTACTTGCTAAGATAGAGTACTCTCTCTCTCTCTCTCTCTCTCTCTCTCTATATATATATATATACACACACACACACGAGTACGTGCTAGAAGATTTAATTATAAACATTGATCATCTCCCTAGCTAGCTATTATTCAATAAAATAGGCGGAATTTTTTTGTAGCAATAAATTAGCCACGACATTGAGATAGAGATCATTAAAAGCTAGGATGTCGACTCGAAAGCAAGCAACTTCTGCGCATGCCTATGGTTCAGTGAAATATATAGCATCAAAGACATGCAACTTGCTGCTCGAAAGAGAAACATACAATAAATTTATAAACTGCCATTTCCTATTTTAAACGTTAATTAATTTGATCAGTGCGGACAGATTATTCTTGCAAAAGAATAACAACTTGTTCATACTATATATGATCTCTTCCTAGCGAGTCATTAGGGCATGTGGATTAATTGCTTATTATAAGAGGCGCAAGCTTTCAATAATGAATTGATATAGTTATTTTTTCCCTTAAGGTCAACTGGTGCATGTACTTTGTCATGTAATTATAAGTGACGGGTTGTTTTCAATGTACGTAGCTTCGGAATATCGGAAACCTAGTTTACTTTTTAGCTAGATTAGCAGCAAGTCCGTGGAAAAATCTCATGTTGCGAACCAGTTCATTGTTCCTTACTCAAATCATGAATGTTCTTGATGATCTATACATGCTGAAATTAATGACCAGCTAACATTCAACAACATGAATATCAGTTCATATTGCGAACCAGTTCATTGCTCCTTACCAAACCATAATTAACGTTGAACCCTACTTGCTGAAAATCAGAGTGATCGAATAATATATATATATATATATATATATATATATATATATATATATATATATTGTCGTGAATTAAGGAAGTACGTTATATTAATGTTTTAATGAGAAAAATTACTACAACATGTATACACTAAGATTACAAGCTAGCTAGATAGGGAGTTTGAAAACAAAGTTTGAGTGGAAAATACAGGGTATCATGAGAGTCAGAATTCATAAAAACGATTTCACTAACATTGTTGGATGCGGTCCATTTTGCAAGGTTGTGCACGATAAAATCGATATTTCTGATATTAATAAATCGATATTTCATCTAAAAGATTAAATTGATAGGAAGAGATAAAATTAATTATTTGTAATATATAAATTCTTAATTTATTAATTAGATGAAAAATTATACTCATCATCCGGCCCACACCACACGCTAGTACACATGGTTTTTTATTTTTATTTTTCTCTTACCAAATATACTATGGTGTATGGATGATGAATAGAAAAACTCAATTAGTTTAGGGGGAATAAAAAAAAAAAAAAAAAAAAAAGTGAGGTGTGTAGTCATGTGTGGGATGCATGATGATTAGTAGCAAAACTCAGTTTTTTTAATAATTATTCTACTAGTCTCTTTCATTTGGGGCCCTTGCTATATATATAAATAGGAAAAGTCTTCTTGCAAAGCTTTCCCCAGCTTATATTTGGGTTAGGCAACAACGTCATAAACAAGTCAAGAACTATCAAACGAAAGCTATATATATATATATATATATATATATATATTCTGAAAGCTATAGATCATCATATTAATATTTATGATCGAGCTGAGTCATCATCATAGCACGTAAATGCATCATGCATGATGGATGCACATGTCAAGTCCACATCATCATGATTGGTTAATTAATGCATGTTGAACTTACATGCTGATATGTTATGGATCAGTACGTAATATTTAAACAAATTCATCTCCCTGTTTGGAAACCGACAGCCACTACTCATGATGATCATCATGGTCATGAATTTGAAATAGCTGGTTCCATGCATGCATGCATGCAGTACCATATATACTTTCAGAATAAAATAGGAAGCAGGTGATTACATACATACAAACATCATTTATATATTTAAGTATGTATGTATGCCCCATGTAATGATAATCATGAAGATTGTTAATGACTGACAAACAGTCCGTCATTTCTGTATAGATATTTAAACGAAAAAAAAAAAAGACAAAAGGAATGTGGTAATAAAACGTTAATGTCAAATCGGTCGCATAGTACTACTGCAAAGAAATAATATATATTGATGAATCGGTAAAATGTAGAGCAGGCCAAGGCTTTTGATTCCTATATTTGGTATTCCTCTTTGCCACATTAGGAGTACCTATGATGATCTCAATAGATCATGCATTTGATAAGTCATTTAATTTATATATATATATATATATATAGTATATCCAAACTTTTCATAAAGATTATAATATATATATATAGAGCATGATGCATGCTTTTTATAAGCTCCACTTTATATTAACATTGATCGGATCCAACTATATATCTACCGGCCATGACTAGATAGCTACTTATGATCATGGTGATGATGAATTTAAAATATATATATTTGAGGCAAGTGTGCATAAAAAAAACCATTATTATAAGTGGATATGGAAAAATGATTTATTTTTCGAGCTTAGATCGATATTAATAATGACTTGCTTTCTTTGAGCTGGTTATAAGTTAAATACAAGGGCCGGAGAACATGCAGCCAAGAAATAGATTAATTTTCTTGCCAAATGATGTCAGCTGCAGCTTGTTGGTTTTTGTTTGGTTTTTTTACGGGCATGCACGTACGTATTTGATGCATATGATCAATGGCTGGCATATAGCAAGTGCAGAAAGTCTTTTTTAAAGAGTTAATTTCCCATATATATATATATGTGTGTGTGTGTATGCAATATTGGAGCCATGCATTTTTTAATTAGCTGCGCGCACTGCCTCATCATGCACAACGTCCCTGATCATGATCTATTCCTCATTGAAGTTCTTGGGGCCGGCCGGGAGGGCCCCCTAGCTAGCTGCCACTATCCTTTTTATAGTTTCGTCCCTAGCTGCAATTAAATAGACATTCATGATCAGACATTCAAAGAGTACAGGCAAATTAGGATAGATTAATCCTTATCCATTTTTCAGGAGATCGAAGATTAAACAGCATTCATTTCCTGATCAGGCTAATTCAATGCAGGAGAAAATAGCACTTAATTAAAACAATTAAGCTTATAAGGATTTGGATTATTCATGTAATTATTAATTAAGTTCAACCGCGTGAAGCAATTAATTAACTAGTACGTACATTTTTATGATAGAATTTACTTGATCAGGAGGCAAACCTAGATTAATTCCGATCTCCAACTGAGATCATATTATATGGTTACTAATTTTGGCAATTTAATTAAACCATATATAATATGATAGAATTAATTTTAAAATATAATTAATAGAAATTAAAATGAAACAAAAAGGAAGGATATAGTATATTTTTATTATTCTAAGTTAATATTAACTAATTAGACATGAGTATATATTTGTCCTTATATTTATTTATATAGAGAAATTGCATGAAAATGAGATTATAAACTAATTTTTCATGAAATTAGTTCTCTTATAATAAAATATGAAATTTTTCGATCCTAATATTAATATACGCAGCTAGCCTCTGAAGTCACCGATCGATATATATAGATATAAAGCCCCATTTCATCGGAAATAAAACTCGTCTAAAAAATACTGTCCGTACGTAGAAATAAATATTTGTTGCTTAGAAATAAATAAATATTTGTTGGATCATCATGATATGATCATTCATATCATTTCTCATTATTTCCTCTCGTACCGCGTACATGTATCGATCATGACTGATCATCTCAAATTTTATCCCCAAATCCATATCTCTGATCTCTTATTTTGTCTTTTATTTCTTACATGCTAATCATACTGGACATTTGACATGCAATGTGATGGTGATCTTCACGTAGTGCATTAATGTAGGCTTTTAGCTAGTGCTGGCAGTACGATATATATATATATATATATATATATATATATATATATATATATATAGACTTATAGCTACACAGCCAAATATTATTTTAGGGTTTTTGCTCGACTATAATTCATGTGGTTCTGGGCTTGTGTGATATCATTATCAGATGTATACAGTTTTCTAATCTTTACAAAACATAAGCAATGTCCCTGTTTAAAGTTGACAATATACAGAAACGTGCAATTATATATTTAGAAAAAAAAAAACATATTTTCTTACAATATATTAATGTAAATAAAATTAATGTGTTAGCATTTTGTTTTACAAAACTTGGTCCAATTTAATTGTAAATTAATACGTTCGGTAAAGTTAATTTAGATCGAAATTGGATAAAAAAAAATTAAAAGATCAATTTAAACTACCCTTCATGTCGATTCATTTAGTTGAAAGTTGAAATTGAATTTGCTTTCTGATTAGATGAGAATACGTTGCAGTCAGGTAAGATTGGATCATCTGCCTCTTGTACGTACATAGCTATATCATGTGGAGCTTAGGTCAAAAGAACTTGTAATATGTGGAGCTAAAAATATATTCTTATCTCAGCACTTGGACAATTCCCAATTCTTATTTTTCATCTAACTAGATATATTCTTTGCTGTTTGGGTGGGAAATAAAAGTTACAGAAGTTATAGACTTATGGTTGAATATTGCTATTTTCAGTTATTTAATTACTTGTGAAAATGTATTTGTTTCTGCCTTTGCTGATTAGGTTTTATACATGTGTAGATTATATTTTACCAAAAAAAAAAAAAAAAAAACAAATTATATAGTTATTGTAGCAATATTTGCTTAAGGAATCTACTGCCAAGTTAAAATTTACCTACTTGTTTAAGCTTTTTGGATTACCATATATGACACAGTGTTGTTTTAACTGGTGTAGTGATATCTGTAGTTCATACCTTTTTCTAGCCTGTTTTTCTTTTTCCTGGCAGCTGTGAAAATATGTAGATCATGGCTAACAACAATATGTTTTATTGGGATTTTTTTAACTTAAGTCTTTTAACTCATGAAGAGAGATTGGTTAAATTGCTACAATTGGAAGTGTACCATAAACCCTCACACATGTTTAGAATTACATAGGACTTCCTTTGTCAGCCCTGTTCCTTTCTGACATGAATATACAAAACAACTTTTGTTTCATGAAAATTGTTTTGTATATTCTCTCTCTTTACAATTTGACCGGACTGTTATTTTGGTTCATTTTAGAATGTCATCATCATCAACAATAACGTTTTCTTCATCTTTTGCTAAATGTGCTTTGGATCAACCATTATGGATCTGTGAGGTCGAAGCCATACTGAAAGTCTCAAATACTACAAGAAATCCAGGACGACCCTTCTTAGGGTGTCCAAACTACAACGCAAAGGTGACTACATCATTTGTACATAAAACATTTGTTTATATATAATGATTAATATGTTGTACATCTAACATTCTTATATTTAGTCTTGTTACATTTGAGTACGGCTAAAATGTGCCGACACAATATCCTACTCATCTCAAATAAACCATAAAAGAACACATTGCAGATGCATCTTCCTCACTAAAGTTCACATAATGTATAACCAGCTTAGTGAATTATTCCAAACGAACTTCATCCTCTACCAGATAAGTCTTTACTGTACCATCACTCTTAAGTAACTCTGGATTCATATCGATGATGCCGGTAACTTGCTGCTGAACTTCCTTGAATTTATCATTTATGTACAAATCTTGAAACCTTTTCTCAATCGGAGATCTTGATATGCAGGAAATTGTAACATTAAATGTGTGAAAGTCCGCGACATTTTCATTCTCAATTTTGTTTTCAACGCATTATCAAATTGGTCGACAAACTTTTTCAAATTTGTCTTAACATGAACATAACTGTCAAAAAAAACATTCATACTCTCGCTCCGCTGTGTTGTACTCATTCCAGCCCAAAAATACTCTTTCAAGAATGTCAGTACCCAATGCTCACACTCAGCATATAAACTTTGCAACCACTCATTCTCATACAAGTTGTAAGTGGTAATTAACTGATCCCAACATTTTTCAAACACTTCAACACTTTGGGTGCCATACACACATTTCATCCCACTTTTGTAGGAACCATATGAGCCACGCTTCTCAAGAACTTTTTTCAATATATGCCACATGCAAAATCTATGTCGGCATTGGGAAAAAACAATAGCAATTGCATTTTTCATCGCTCTGTCCTGATTAGTAATAATAGCTTTCAAGCTATACCATCCATGCACTGCAACTAGGTCTGGAATAACCACACAAAAGTCTTTGTATACTCACTGAAAATCAAGCATACTTCCAACAGAATTAACTGCCCATGGTGGTTTACACCAACAAATGATGTAAAGGGCATACCATATTTATTCGTCAGGTATGTGGTATTGAATGCGACCATATCACCGAAATATTGGTAGGTTGTTCTACTACGAGGGTATGCCTAGAAGACATTCTTTAACTTATCATTATCAACTAAATCCATCAATGCAAAGAATCCATAATTTTTGTACTGCATCTGTAAAAAAATACTCTCAAAGCACTCCAGCAACACCTGCGCCAATTCGTAGATATCTTGTCTTGTTGATGTAATTACGACAATCATTTTCCAAAAACGGGAGGTTCTCGAATCCACTTGCGCCAATAACAAGAGATCCGAAACTCTTATTCATTCAGATGATAGCCAAATCATTTGTATTTAAGACCATTTTTACTGCATCACTCACTTCTCTATTACATCGAAAGAAACGAGATTTCTTTGAACTGAGACCGTGGTTATGGATGTTATGAACTGCAGTCAACCGAAACTTTTCCTCATATTTTAACGTATTAATATTTGCCTTACATTCTGTCTTTCCTTTTGGACATGGGTTGGTGACATTCAAAGTCCTATTCTGGGCATTCCCGCATCGGGCACTAGCAAGGGTGACATATCTAACAGTTTCATATCTCTCCTCTCAGTCCTTTTTGTCATCATCCCAAACCCGCATTTCTTACCATATTTCTTATAATAACTCATTAAATCTTCAAGGGAATTAAACTTCATCCCTGACTTTGGCTCCTTAATCATATCATCACCATCCATCTACACATTCTGAGATGACCCAGCATTGTCATCCTCGGTTTCCCGTGGATTTGGTCTTTCCTCATTACTTTCTTCAACTCTAGAGGATGTATATGGCGCATCAGTTTCCCCACCATCGGGTTTATTATCATCTGAACCAACTGATCTACTTGTAGTGGAGCTTGTATTGATGAGATGAGTCAGAGGTTTCATGTCATGTTGAAGTGGGTAACCAACATTCTAAAAAAAGCACAAAAAACATCTGCAATTAAACTCCTAAAAAGAAGCCAACTCATTAAAAATTATTAAAAATAAATATTACCACGTATATGTTGATTGGATATTGGTTGCCAACTGGATATGGCTAAAAAGTCGATGACCACGCAGGCACTAGTCCATAGTAACCAGACATATAATTTGGGATGTTTGGATAAGTTGATAGTATGTCCTAACATGTTATTGGATAAAGTTATTGATGTATTTTGAAAATAAATATCAACTCAACAAATTTCAATGTTATTGATATATTAAATGATATAACATACTACAGCTAGGGGATTTGAGCTAGATGGTTGTTCTTTCCCGTTTCCCATGTTGAGAGGGAGACAAATGCATTCTCAATATAAATATTGTATAACTCAAACCATATTCAAATCTATGACATTAAAATTCGAGTAAGAATATAACCAATTTAAAATCCAAGTAAGAAATCTTTACATTATGTATGTTGACAAAGTTATCAAGAAATATGAATTTGATCCTCTGAATCAAGCAAGTATTTTTAGATTAATATATAAGAGCAAGTATTTTTAGATCAATATATAAGAGCAAACTTGTAAAAGAAGAAACAAAGTTGACCCCCAATGACATTCCTATAATTCACTAGTTATGTTTCTCTTAGCAACAAGATGCATCTCAAGGTATGTTTCCCTTTTTTTGGTCAAAATATAGCCTTTCATATGTATTCAACTACAATTTTACTGACATATTCAATCCAAATGGTCGTTTAATTAATTTATAAGGATCAAACCTTTCGGGTACAGCCCGATCAGCTGATAAATGCAGTCTATTGTGAGTAATGGGAATGGAGTTCTAGCAAATGCTCATTTGCTCCCAGTTTCATATATTGGTTACACTATTGGCCAACATGTCTTGACTTACATTCGCAGTACCAAAAAATAGATGCACTTAGGCTTGCTGGACCCCCTAATGTTTTTTGTGGAGAGTTGTCGAAAATAGATAAAATTTTCATAGAAGACATTTCTGTCTTCATCTTTAGGGCACCTCATGGTATACTTCGCCCAAATTTGTGGGGTAAAAACAAACTAGTCAGAAGGAGTCAGATATGCATTGATGCATCGAATCCATGCATATCTGTTATCTCTTACATTAATGCTATAAAAGTAACAATATAATAACTTGTTATTACCTCTTTGAATAAATTTCACTGAGATGATGGCCTGAACCAGATCCACCCACGAACTCTGCAGTGCTTGTTTTAAAGTACCCAACAACCTGTTCAATACCAGAGCCACTCATTAAAAAAAATTTAAAACGAAATCTAAACAATGTCTAAAGAAATGTGTAAATAATGTCACCAATAATGTTCGGAGGACTGGATTAAAGAACCGAATCACTATGAACCTCTCACGGCGACCGCAAACCTCTCTCTCACCCATGACGCCGCGACTCAAAAATTTGGACTATGTGACGATGACGACCCCAACAAATGAACGACGACCAAAGACTGAATGAACGACGGCGACCAAAGCTGGAATGCATGGCGAGAGACAGAATGCGCGGCGAGAACTCTCTGGTTTCACTCTGCAAAAGAGTCTGCATCGCGCGATGGGTTCCAAATTCCCTCCTTTCGTCTTATTTGTTTCGTTTTTTTTTTTTTTAAATAATAACAGCTGATGTGGTATATGTGATGCCGCAACGAGGACATAGGCTGATTGTCCCTAGACTTATTGTTAATTAAATGGGTCAAACTCTAAAATTCGAACCAACTTTTTAATTAGCAAGCGACACAACTCTAGATCTTAACCCATTTAGTAATTAATCTTTATTAAATTAACCTTGATACAACTCATTTAACCCGTTTAACCCGCTTTAACTTTATATTATTTTTAACCTAATTAATATAATTTCATATATAATACAAGGATAATTACAACTAGATTCATAATAAAGTATTTTATTATCAATATTCAAACCAATAATATATAAGAAAACTAATATTTTCATACAATAAAATAATATATTAACAAAAAAATTTAATAATTTGAAATATAACGTAATCTATTATCAACAATTAAAAAAAAATATATAAGACAAAACGTTTATAAAATCTAAAAATATAATTTATTCGTGTTATACAAATTAATTGTGGATTTTCTAGGTTGACTTGTAATTGACTCGTTTATTAATCATGTCTTATCGAGTCAACTTGTTTCGACCTAAATCCATTTATATCAAATTTAAGCGTACTTATTTTGTACCATATTTGTATCAAATTTACATGTTGTATCATAAATTGTCAACCGTACCTATCATGAGTTTTGATAAAATAATAATAATAATAATGCGTAATATTAAATATAGTCATGAATTATATAAGTACTACTTATTCCTTTTTAAAAAAATAACATCTATTATTAAAAAATTAATTTTTTTTTTTATATATAAATCGGTTTACGCTTGCACATTTATTACTACTTCAAAATATCATTTCTCTTGATGTTATTGGCTGGGAGTAATTTTATGATCCCATTCGTATGTGGTCTCTCTCGGTCGCTCACTCTCACTCCTCGTGTATCTCTGCACTTCCCACTTCTCCAGCTCCTACGGTTTCCATCCAATACCCACGGGTAACTCGCTCTCTCTGATTTTATTGGCAGCCAAACATCCATGACTTTTGATTTTGACAAAGTATTGCATGATTGTTATATTATTGTATTTTTTAGATTGATTAGTTCTCTTTGTATTTGATTGCCAAATACGGGTACAAGTTGTCTCTTAGTTGGCTTATTGTATTTGTATCTTTGGGCTCTGTACAAATCGAAATTGTTGACTTTGTTTGATTTCCATTGATGCTCGTGCTAACATTTTGCTTAGTCCGGAATCATTCGGCGGCGTTTTTGCTACGACCTTTTTTTTTTCTTTTTGTTATTGCTTGTTCGCCCTTTTGCTCTAATTTATTGTCACTTTGCATTCCGGCATTTTGATACTTTTGACCGAAATACTGGTGATATGCATGAGTTGTGAATGGGTTCTCTTAAATGATTGATCCTGTCATTTTATTTTATGCCTTTACTTGTTGTCCTTAACAAAATGGTATTTTTGGGTTTTTCTTACTAAAGAAAAATTGCCATAGGGAGGCTATCTTACTGTTGCTGTTGCGATATTTGGTTGTTTTTTATATGATGGCCTACTCATTTTAATTAAATTTGTTCTCGTGTCCTGTTTTGATGCCTGCTTCCGATATTCTATCTTTGGTTGCGTTTATGCAATGTATAATCTGGTAATGTCCATTGAAATTGGTTAACGTAATGTGCATGTTGTTTTGGTTAGCTTCATGCGAGGCGGTTATTATTTGCTTATATTTGATGTTTGTTGCATTTAGTTTACATTTGTTTCTTTGATTATTACTCTTCTGCTATTGGATCAAAGTTTTTCCTTAGTAACATATCGTACCCTATGCATTGGGGCAGTGTTAGTTCCAGGTTGACCACATGTTGATTGAGTCAGTTCTTTTGTTGTCTTTGATGTCATGGTTATTGTTTCCCGTTCTTGGTCGCTTTACACATTTTCATTCAACTTGGTAATAATTGATGGCTTGTCTTTTACGCAAATTGGAACAAGAAATGTGTAAAGCACACGGTAATCGCTGCAACATGTAGGCTAAAATATCCCATTCTCTCATTGGATATTTTGAGCATGGACATGAGAATGAGCAAGGGCAGGCCAAAATCCCCCGAATTGCCTTTTTATTTTATCAAGTAATCAAGCTTGGTGAGCAATCTTATCTTGCTCGAGGAACTTATCGAATAATGAAACATGCGGTACCTACTATAAAGAATGTTATATCTTATCATAGGTCTAAACAGCTAGTAAGCTGTATGGAATTAGCAATTAATAGGCCACATCATATTTGATGGGTTAATTATACAAATTTATTTAACTTTGTGGGCTTTGTTATGATGGTCTTTATTATTCAAATAGCATGTAACTGAAGTTTGATTTTGTATTGGCAGGTTCTTTTGGTTCTGAGATTTAGCATTTATACAAGGTTTCTAAGGATGGAGAAAGGTGGCAGGAGTAGGATAAACTGTATCTTTGAGAACTTGGTTACTTTCCTGCGCAGATGTATCTTTTATGTTCTTTCTGTTGGTCCCTTTCCTTATCATATTGCCTTTATCATGGATGGAAATCGTAGATATGCTAAAAAACAGAATTTTATGGAAGGGAATGGACATATCTTATCATAGGTCTAAACAGCTAGTAAGCTGTATGGAATTAGCAATTAATAGGCCACATCATATTTGATGTGTTAATTATACAAATTTATTTAACTTTGTGGGCTTTGTTGTGATGGTCTTTATTATTCAAATAGCATGTTACTGAAGTTTGATTTTGTATTGGCAGGTTCTTTTGGTTCTGAGATTTAGCATTTATACAAGGTTTCTAAGGATGGAGAAAGGTGGCAGGAGTAGGATAAACTGTATCTTTGAGAACTTGGTTACTTTCCTGCGCAGATGTATCTTTTATGTTCTTTCTGTTGGTCCCTTTCCTTATCATATTGCCTTTATCATGGATGGAAATCGTAGATATGCTAAAAAACAGAATTTTATGGAAGGGAATGGACATAGTGTTGGATTTTTGGCTCTCTTGTCCATGCTCAAGTACTGCTATGAGTTGGGTGTGAAATATGTGACAATATATGCCTTCAGCATTGATAACTTCAAACGACAACCTGAAGAAGTTCAATCTTTGATGGATTTGATGCAGTTAAAAATTGAAGGACTAATCAAAGAAGAAAGCATAGCAAATTGCTATGGAGTTCGAGTGCACTTTATAGGGAACCTAAAATTGTTGAGTGAACCTGTCAGGTTGGCAGCAGAGAGGGCTATGCTGGCCACTGCCAATAACTCCAAGGCAGTATTGTCAGTATGTGTTGCATACACTTCCACCAATGAGATTGTGCGTGCTGTCCAAAAATCATGTGAACAAAAGTGGGAGGAGATCAGTATATTGGATGCAAGTGGATCTGGTTATGGCTTAACTGAAGTTGTATTGAGTGAGAAGGATGAAGGGGAGAACCTTATTAATTTAATAGATATTGAAAAGCATATGTATATGGCAGTTGCACCTGATCCTGATATCTTAATCCGTACTTCTGGGGAGACCCGCTTGAGCAATTTTCTTCTTTGGCAGACTGCATACTGTTCCTTGTATTCGCCTTATGTGCTTTGGCCAGAAATTGGATTTCGGCATTTCCTTTGGGCAATCTTGAACTTCCAGCAGAATCACTTTTATTTGGAGAAAAGAAGGAAACAGTTGTAAATATTGTGGATTCCCACATTTTGGGACTCTAATGTGATTTTACTGGTGGATCTCTTCGTGTTCCTTAACCAAACTTTGTTACAAAATCAGATTACAACATTGGCTGGAACCTTTTTTACAGTGTCCGTATTGGTCAGCTATGGATATTTCGTTTTAATGCCATAGGATATGTTTTGGTCTAACAAACGTTTTGAATGATACATTCATGCGAAGAATTACTATTTTGGGAGCATGATGGTAGATACTTAAATGCTAACAAGGATACCATTGCATTAATATTCTCTTTAATCTTTTCTGCCAAATGATACTGACAACATGAACTAAAGTGTGATCATCTCATAAAACAGCAAAATGGATTGTAGGTTAGTTTTAGATTTAAGTTCTAATCCAAATCAATCCAACATATGGCATTCTGTGTGCTCTTATTTCCACGACAACCAAGAAAGTGCTATATTTGTATGTTTGATTTGGATTTTGATGCTAATTCATTTAACAGGTTTTCTGCACTTACATTTTCAGGTAATGAAGTCTGTAAGAGTTATTGTCATCAGGAACTAGTATGCCTTCATATTGAAGATTTTTAAGAACCCGTTGTGTTTGATGGTTGACTTGTGTACAATGTCTCATCTAGTCATCTGAAAGTGAAATTGAGACTCAGATGTATTTGTTTACACTCCAGACAGAGAACATGAGATGTGCATGGACCAGAAACCATGGTAGCGGGAGTTGGTACTAGTTGAAATCAGGGACTCTTTTTGGTGGTGGGTATGGGGAGGATATAGTTGGGTGGTGGATTCAATGCAGTGTCACACAGGAAGTGTGGGTGGTAGCTGTGTTGTTGGCACAACTTCATGTTTGGCATCATTGTTTATTTTTCTTTTTCAGTATATAGGGTTGACTGTCAAGACTCGTCTGTAAATAGTATTTTACTTTTGTTTCATATATTCAATTACCATAATCATAGTTCTGTCATCATAAGAATGTTTAGCTGTTTCACAGGCTATCCTATCCACAAGTACATGTTGTATGTTTCTGCATAGCATTTGCTTGTTAGAGGAAGGTAATCTGAATTGAGTCTAAGAACACGCATTTGCTCTACTGTCTTTTCGGGTCATCACTATTCTGCACAGTTCTAACCTGTCGCATTGTATCTATGATGTCTCGTCCCGCTAAGTTGGTTCTTACTTTTCTTCTTTGCTTGGAAGGAACATTGACTGGCTTTCAGGCTCATGGGTATGCAAGCGAGTTCTTTGCAGTAGGTACAAGTATATCGGACAATGTCAACTGCATCACATGTCAAGCCCACAAAGTGCAAAGAGAGGGGGTGGGGGGAGAGAGAGCTAGAGAATGGAGACCATGGGTATGCAAGTGTGTTCATTCTTTTTTTTTTTTTTGGGCGAGGGGGTTATGGATTCTAAACCTAAACCTAAACCCTGGGTGTGAGTGTGTGTGTGCAGTCGTTGCTGGTGTTCTTTTATCCAAGATTATTGGGTTTAAGTATGTTGATGTTTTTTTACACATTCGTTGTGATTTCTGCATATTTCCAGCACTTATTTGGCACTCTTTATTTTGGCAATTAGGATCATGGAGCAGTGGTTTCAGCAGACCAATAGCTAATTTGTGGGTAATATTAATAGTTTAGGTAATTTGCTTCTTTCTCTGTTTTACAATAATCATATTATGCTATAACATGACCTTTTTTTAAAAAAAAAAAAAAAAAAAAAATCTAGGTGAGTAAGACTTTAAATTAGTTTTATTCAATGTACTCTTAGCCATGGGGAACCCTGTCAGAATGACACTGAAGCTATGACAACTTCAATGAAATTTTCCTGAAGCCAAAGAGATAATGATGCCTCCTTGAGCAGACCAAAATAAATTACAGGGCCTATTTTCTGTTAAGCCTTTTCTTTCCACATTTGTGCAAATTGCATGTGGAAAACTGATCTTTGTATGCATGTTATATTCTTTCGATTTTGGAATTTTTGAAATCATTGATTGCTTCTTTTGTTATGTAAATGACCAGTTGTATGGGATCTGTTCTTGAAAACTGACCTTTGTTGCTTTCTTGAGATCCCGTATCTTTTTCTTTTTGTGAAGAATTAAATTCTTTATCTTCTCTTTGTTAATAACTGTAAAGAAAAGTAAATTGGCTCTCTTAAAGTTGCTCTACAGGTAGTAGTTTGGCTTATTTGAAGAACATACTAATCGAGCTCAGACTTATTCATAGGTTAGCCCTTCTTTGAATAAATGCTTTGAATATATATGTTTGGCAGTTTTTAAGTTTCAAATGTAATTCCAAGCTAAATGGTGGATCCCATCTCCAGGACACCTTTTATGCAGATACTCGTCTTTTTCAACATCATATTATTCAGAGCTCTTGTTTGTGTCTTCTTTGTTATTCAGATAACAAATTGCATGTGATTGTCGTCATTGGATACTGACCTATGATGTTTGTCTCGATTCTTCTCTCTCTCTCTCTCTCTAGTAAACACACGTCGGTTGATTAATAGATGTTAGTGCATAAGCCAGCAATAGATCTGTCTTGCTTTAGGTTTGCAGTTAATCTTTTTTTTTTTTTAGTCCTCATGGAACTTTAAAACATTGTCTTTTGCTCCTTGTTCTTCCAACTCTTTACAGATAAAGATAAATGATTCAAAACTGAGTTGCACATTTAGTTAAATAACCATATATAGGTATTAGGTAATATGTACAGGCAGAAAAATAAGTGCACTTTATTGTCTTTATATTGCTCAAATTATAGGTGGTTTTCTCGGCCAATAGGAGCCTTTTGCGTAACTATTTATAGACTAATTTAGTGAAGTGAAGGTTGCCCAAGTGACTTAGTTTGTGAAGAAAGCCATAGAGTTTCCTCCTCTTTTTTCTCCCCCACCATCATTTCGACCAATACATGAAACAAAAGCTATCATGACTTTGTTTTATAAAAGTTTCAGTCCTATCAAAAAAATAAAATAAAATAAAATAAAAGTTTCAGTACCATTGCAAGGCAGGACCACCATTGTTAACCGACAGAGAAAAAGCATCATAGAATATTATCCAAAGTTTGAATTCGCATCCACTTGATAACCTGCAGATTTGGACGTTGATTTAATCCCTCGCCAAAAGAAAAAACCAAACTTAGGGTTAGTTTGGGTAGACAACTGTTTATTATTTTATTATTATTTTTTATTATTATTCAATAATTTATCGTTATTTTTTCACTATTATTCATAAAATAACTAATATCATCTCAATATCTGTCAGTGGTAGGACCACCATTATAATGATCTGCTGCAGATATTATTTACTTCTCAAATGTTATTCGGCAGTCTATTTCTCAGCTGGTTAACATATTACTGTTGAGCTTTTGTTTTCAGTTTTGATGACAGTTAATACTCCCGGCCACCACCACCACCATGGAACCACTTCCGCTAGTATGACCACGGTCACCGCCACTTGCCAATACCCATCACGTCCAATCTTTCACGTACGTACCATCATTACTGTAACCAAAACTCTCAATTTTCAGTAGCAATTTGTCACCATTCTTTTGTACCTTAAATTGGTACGGCTATAGGTGGGTTGCATTTATTGAGCTGTTTTCGTCCTTCCTTTGGCATGTTCTTCACAGCCAATTGGGACATCCAAAACTATTTTTGGGCATCCGAGAGATCTAAGGAAGATCGAGCACCTTGACATGCACATTCGGAGTTATTGCCGGCCAACTGACAGGCACTACATAAATAATAATGGACCAACATGTTCTTTAACGTACGAAGTGGTGGGTTTCTTTTATCTTACGGTATTTTACATTTATTTTTCTTCCAATTTTTTGTCATCGAATGATATTTAGCCATTGAGAACGTAGTGTTGTTGATCAATATACATGCCTAGCCATATCAACTTCGGATTGAGATTTTTTTGGTCAAAAAATTGTCAGAAATCCTAACCCCAATCTATCTCTATCGAAATCGTAGAACGTATTTGAGTCAAAAAATTATAAAAAATCCTAATCCTTATGACCTCACCATCAGCCTCAACATTTGGCATTAACATATCATATGGTCGATCTTACATCTAACACATTCTAATTATATTTTCTTCTGTTTCAAATTGGGATCCAACGTAAAATTGTGAACATTTCAACCTAACTAGTGGTTGAACAAGTTCGCAGAATAAAGGTGAAAACTGAGAAGGAATTATGCTCGCCGACGCAATAGCATGACCTCACTCACTCATCTATCCCATTATTTTTCAATAATTTTGTTTTTTGTTTTTAGCGATGAATGATGTTTACGTATATGGTTTCGTTCATTTTTTACAAAAATTTTTATCTCATTTTATTTTATTATTATTATTTTTTAAAAATTTTCATATAAAATAAAATAAACAATTTAATTCTTTTAAATTCTAAAAAAATAATATTAAAAAAATATATTATACTACTATTTTATTCAATTTTAAATTTTTATGTCAATTCATCTCATCAAACGAGGCCTACGTGAAACTTCGGAAAGGGGATGCACCTGATCTTACCTTTGAATCTGTTCTTATAAGAATAAACAAATATATATGCACACAGAAAAAAAAGTGGCCCAAGCCTTAAGCCATCGTCTCTCCTTGAACACCCATATACGTCGCCCCAAAACTTCAATCTCCGTCAAAGGTTCCTTGGCACGTTTCAATTTTCTTCTTCGATTGCATATTATATCAACTTGCACACCACTTATGTGCATTTTCCACCCAGTATAAAAGCTAGCTAGCTAGAGTGAAGTGGGATGAGCTAAACCATGGAAGAAACCCCCAAGTGTAGTAGTGTCAAAGATCAAGATGGAGATAAAAAAGATGTCCGATACCGGGGAGTGAGAAGGCGCCCTTGGGGCAAATTCGCGGCAGAAATTCGTGACTCAACAAGACAAGGTGCCCGGTTGTGGCTCGGGACGTTTAACACGGCGGAGGAGGCTGCAAGGGCTTACGATCAGGCTGCCTATTCAATGAGGGGTAACATGGCCATACTAAACTTCCCTCATGAATATCCTCCTTCCCCCAATCTTTACTCTCCTAATTCTGCTTCCTCATCAACCTTCCAAAATGTGGAAAGGACATCATCAAGGAGTCATGAGCTTGGTAAAGAGGTTTTTGAGTTCGAGTATTTTGATGATAAGTTGTTGGAAGAACTTCTTGATTTTGAAAACAAGGAGAAGAACAAGTGAAAGACTTCGTGATTTCAAAATTTCCTTCAATCCAAAAACAACGACAGCGAGACTAGGAATAAGAAATTATGGTAATGGGGCATCGTAATCCTTCGATAAACTAGTGGATCGGATCGATCTACCTGTGTTGTCATAGTCTCTGTTGTCTTATTTCCTTTGAATCTGTTTTTTTTTTTTTTTTTTTTTTTTTTTTAATTTTATTTTATTTGAAGTAGTGTCGGCCTTGACTTGTTTGGAGGATTGTGCGACTACCATTTGTGGTAAGAAAAGTTGCCATGTCAGACCTCTGAGCCCTTCAGCTGTACTATGTTATAGATATTAGTTATATATGGCCCAGACTCCATATAGTTTTATCTTTCTATGATACCCGTTGGTTTATACTTCCGTGGGTCCATGCATTAACGTTCTCGTTGACTTAATTCCCTTCTTGGCTAGCGTCAAGTTTGGCCGTCCATTATTCAGAGTAATTAGTTGAAGAACAGGTCATGATATGGCATCTAATTCTCTGGTTCATTGATACCCCAGTACTGTTGCTAGAAAAGATTAAAAAATAAAAATAGCAAAATAAAGAGGAAGACGAAGCTCCGTATATATGAAAGCTGAAAACCCTTTGCTCCAGACAATATTTTATTTGACATACATACATTTGAAAAAATGATAATAATCCGAGCAAAACAAACAAAGAATTTGAAAAAAAAAGACAATTACAAAAATCAAAACCCTTTATTTTCATTTCATCTGGAACTCAAACCAATCAGCTTTTAATCAATCATTTATTCGTGTTTTTTTTCTTTTTTTTTTTTATAGATAATCAGTACCCATATTTTGAGTTGTTCTTCCCTGGCCTGGCCTATCCTCAGCGGTTTCAAGAAGCTGCTCCAACAACTTGCTGTCGAAATACTCCAATTCTATAAGTTCTTCACCTTCTTGTACTCCATTAGTACTACTGGCTGAAGCTCCATGCTGGCCAAAACTACTACTCGTACCTGCATGAGCAGCTGAGGAGGAAGCCGGAAAGGAACCCGAGGGTGTTGAAAATGGAGAACCCTGATTTTGATTATAATATTGGTACTCATTTGGGAAGTTGAGGATGGCTAAATGACCCCGGAAATGAAACGCAGCTCGGTCATATGCTCGTGCTGCCTCTTCTGCTGTGTCAAATGTTCCAAGCCACAGGCGCGCCCCATTTCTCGTCGGATCGCGTATCTCCGCCGCGAACTTACCCCACGGCCGCCGTCGAATCCCCGGTACCGAGCTTCTCTTTCGGACTTTTCATTAATGTTCCCATCTCTCTTCTTCCGGCCTCCATGAACGTTTGCTTTCCCAGAATCCCAAGTACTGAAAGTGAAGGTCTTTTTTTGGTTTCAAGCTTTAGATTTTGTGGCTACAATTGCATACAACAACCAACTTGTTTAAATATATATATACACATCGTCGGCTTTCTTGATAAAAATTCAGTCCTGTATGGCGGTTGGAATTATGAGCAGCGTTGCTCGGAAAGTTCGAATTAAGTTCGTCAAAGCAGAAGATGATGATAAAAATATAGTAAAACTAAAGAGTAACGCGAAATGGTTGCGAACGTCATGGTACCTGTCATCCTATTTTCCAAGGCAACAGCTTTGATTTAGAAATGGCTGCGTACGTACGTACGTGGTATTATTAAGTGGCAAAATCATAAGCCATGTTGTCATGTGTTTTGGTGGCGGAAGTCAATTTATATTTTATATTAACAAAGGTGTTGCTCATGGGGACGAGAGAATATCAAAATATTATATAAACAAATTAATTAACTAGCTAGTTTTTGGGATATATTAATGTAATTTTTGGCATTTTTTTTCTCTTTTTATGTTAATAACACATTTTAAATAACTTTGTCCTCTAATAATTTCTTCTTTTTCTTTTTGAATTTCAATTTCAATCTAAATATTTTTTATAATTAAATTAAATTCTATTTCAGCTTTTCATCATCAAATCAGTTTCAACCAAAAATAAAACACCACAACCCAAATAATTTTGAAAAAAAAAGAAGCTATTTTAATAATTTTTCAACTCCATTTATAGTCCCCTTTACACTCCCGGCCAGTACAAATATATATATATATATATTAAATGCATTTAGTTTTTTTTTCACAAAACTAATAAAAAATACATCTCAATTTTTTGAAAAACGATCTAAAATTCTTAGACATTCTGAAGATTTTCTTGAACCATATATATATATATATATATATTATATATGTTTCGTTGGCTTTAACGTAAGCGTGAGCGTTTTTATGACAACGAAGAAGGACTGAATTATTAATTTAGCTGTTTTGAAAAACTTTTTCCATTCAATATAATAAAAAGTGGATCACCCGTATCTTATATAAATATATATATATTTATATATATGTTATATTAATTTATAGCCATCATTCTTTGAACAGCTAGCCAGCAACAAATCAATGTCACATCTATCATTAGTTTCAAATCTGAACATCGATCAAGCCCTTTATTTTATAATTGGTCTTTCTTTTTTTTTTTTGAAAGATAATTGGTCCTTTTTTACTGCTAATTTCAAAGGGAGGTGAAGACAATCATCCCACAATAACTCTCTCTTTTCAGCAACTAATTCCAAGCTGGAGGGGATTGACATATATAAATTATATTTTATTGTAAGGAAGTAGTAAATAAATGATAGATGGGTTGGAAGTGTATCATTATCTTTTTGTTATATTTAAATGTTCTTTAACATTTAAATTTTTGTTGATTTTATTTAAGAAAAAAAAAAACCGAGAAAATGTTCGTTAGATCAATTGTTGTATGATTTATTAGTGTTTAAAAAAACATATTTCATTAAAATGGGCGTCGTTTATAAATTCTTATTTCATGGGAAAAAGAGAAAATATAAACCAGATTAATTAATTAATTAATTAGAAAAATAACTTTCTATATAGTATTTAAATAATAAATATTTAATTTGCTTATTGTAATTCTTTTTAAATCCCTTAGCATACCGAAGACTTTCTAATATTTTACTACTTATCTAAAACTTTCTAAATTGACTACTTTTCTGTTAGCTAGGTAATAATTTTTTTTTTTTTATCTTTTGTAGGCACATTGAATAAAGTGGTCTCGCTCAAAAAAGAGATAAAGCGGTCTTTGTTTTCTTTATTTATTATTAATTTATTATTTTTTATTTTCATAAGATTAATTTATCTAATGTGTTCATTGGATCGTTGCCCATTAATGCTATGATCTACTGTTTGTGGATGAACTCATGCATGCATCTTAAGCTTCATCAATATTATTATATGAATAATGATAGACTTACTACTTTATTACTACTAATTTACTATTTTTTTTGTATTTATTTTTTTTTTAATTTTTTTATTTTACTTGATGATTAAAGAAGTGTGTATTAATAAAGTTATATATATTTTTTAATATATTGATGGCTTGCTGCAGTTTAATTTGAATGTATTTATACGATAATGCATTGAATTTAATCTCCTCGTGATGACTAAAATGTAGGAAATTAAAGTAGTACCATTAAATAATAAACATGAGTGGGGCTACTATGCCGCCCCACTCTTACTGCTGGCGTGTCGTCCAGTAGTCAAATTGAGCGGTCATAGTGAGGCGGCATAGTAGACTTTCTCAATAAACATATAGGGCCTAGCTATATATATATATATGTATATGTATATATAAGAGTAATATTAGATACAATTATAGATTGTACAAGCATCGTGCACTCATTTAGAAAAAGAGTGGAATTCGTTATTAAAAAATTAATTTTTTTATGTAGGTCTCATCTTTACTCATATTTTTTCAAAAGTATTTGTGCACTCTATGACTGTAAATATTATTTTTCTATATATAATATACATTAAAGAGTCAATACCATGCATGCAGAAAATCCATTCTTTTTAAGGTAATGTCACGTGTCATTGTAGAATTTACACGAAGATTTAAGAGAAGTTTGGATAATGAGTTGAGATGAAATGAAAGTCGAAAGTTAAATAAAATATTATTAAAATATTATTTTTTAATATTATTTTTATTTTAAAATTTAAAAAATTTTAATTACTTATTGTATTTTATATAAAAATTTAAAAAATTATAATAATTAAATGAAATGAGTTAAAATGATCTCTAATCTAAATAATCCCTGAGATTCTCTAGAATTCTTTCAAAGCTCTGGGACTTGATAATATATTATCCCACTTCAAGTTGAAGTCGCCCGAGCATCATGACGAGCTACCTAACGTGATCGACATTTCAGTGATCAGTGGGGGCCATTTTTATTTATAAATAGATAGAAAAAGAAAATAAACGCCACAATGCAACTTAGTAATGAAAAATTTACTCATTATCGATATATCATATATTATATATGGTTTTTTTTTTATTTTTTATTTTTTATCTTACTAAATATGTGATGTATGGATGTTGAATAAAATAATTTCTTTAGTTTAGTAATAATAAAATAAATAAATAAATAAATAAAAACTAAGTATGGTGAATGATATAGAGATAATGAGTACTAAGATGCAAAACGGTTTTTTGTGTCCAAAATATTTATGTCCTTTTGAAAATCAATGCAAAAAGAAAACATTTGCGTCTTTTTTTAAAGTGATTGCTAATTTTCGACACAACTGGTGCCGAACAGTTATTCGAATAGTTTTTACAGCTTTTGCGGCACAATTATAAATTTTTAGGTCTAAATTCGAGCGATGCAAAAAAAAAAAAAAAAACTTATTGTGGTGTAATTTGAATTTTTTGCGACTAAATTCGAGAGAGGCAAAAAGAAGACATTGGCGTCGTTTTTAAAGTGATCGCTAATTTTCAACGCAATTGGTGCCAAACGGTTATTCGAATGGTTATTACAGCTTCTACGACACAATTATAAGTTTTTGCATCTAAATTCGAGTGATACAAAAAAGAAAACTTATTGTGGTGCAATTGGAATTTTTTGCATCTAAATTCAGGCGACGCAAAAAGAAGAAATTTGCATCGTTTTTAAAGTGGTTGCTAATTTTTGCTGCAACTAGTGCCGAACGGTTATTCGAATAGTTATTACAGCTTTTGCGGCACAATTATAATTTTTGCGCCTAAATTCGAGCAACACATAAAAGAAAATTTATTGTGGCGCAATTTGAATTTTTTGCATCTAAATTAGAGTGACGCAAAAAGAAGACATTTGCATTGTTTTTAAAGTGGTCACTAATTTTTAACGCAATTGGTGCCAAACGATTATTTGAATAGTTATTACAGCTTTTTGCGTCTGAATTTGAGCGACGCAAAAAATAAAACTTATTGTGCCGTAATTTGAATTTTTTTGCTTCTAAATTTGAGCGACAAAATATATATATATATATATATATATATATATATATATTGCGGCACAATTTTAAGTATTTACGGCTAAATTTGAGCTACGCAAAAAACTAAAACTTAATTCTATTCGTCATTGCCACGAGGGATCCCAGATTTCTCTCACAAATTTTTTTGAAACCTAACTTTGAAACCCTCCCAGTTCCGTAGAGTCTCCTTCCACCCCTATCCAAAGAGAAAGTGTGACCAACCGCTTGTTTTTCTCTCGATAGGTCTGAGTCTCGCTTTTATGTTTTTAAATTTTCAATCGTTGTTTTTAAATATTGTAGATGATTTTTAAATTGAGTCAAGTGTTTAAAATCTTGTAAATATTTTTATGAGTCCAAAATTATTTTAAGTAGGGTATTTTTAGTATTATTCCTAAATTTCAAGTATGCCTCTTTATATTTTTTGAGCCTCGAAAATAATATATTTTTAGAAAATTATTTTATTTAAATATTTTATTTCTTTAAGAGTATTATTTAATATTCCTTATTTTTTTATGTTAAAAATTCTATTTATTTAGATGGATTTATTTCTCTTAGAAATATTTATTAAAACTCATCATTTTAATTTAAGATGAAAAATATTATTTTGGGATTAAGAAAACAAAGTTGAATTTTTAAATATAGTCTCATCTCATTTTATTTTCATTTGTCTACTTCTTTTATTTAGTTTATTTTCATTCTCTTTATGTGTTTAATCTCTACCATTGGATTTATTTTCATTTGGGGCCTAGATTACTTTCCCAAAATCCTAATTTCCCCATCTCTCTCTCTCTCTCTCTCTCTCTCTCTCCCTCTCCCTCTCTTTCGGTCTTTTCTCCGCCCTCATGATTTATTTAATTATAAGAAAAAATGGATGCAAAAAAAATATATCAAAACAATCAACAACTTGATGGGTGATCTTTCCAAGATGGTATGTAGCGCATATGCTTGGGCAAATTCTGACCATTTATCAATGTAGAAATGACTAAAATATTGTAGTTTGCCACATATATTGTATGCATAGCACATACTGAAGTTGTCTATATGATATGTAGTAGAAAGCTTGTGCACAAGAACACTAAGTAGTTGCTTGATTTGGAGTGTGTTAGGTACAATTTATGTATATGTTGGTATTGTAGTTGACTCATATGTATGTGTATGTGGAAAAAAGCACAAAAAGCTACATCTTTTTGTGCATATGTAGCTTTTTCTAACTAAATGAAACTTCTATATTTTTAATTAGTTGATATAGTTCTATGTACAATCTTTGATTTTTTCTACTAGGCCTATATATGCATAATGATTGATACTTGGCAGTTATGTTTACGTTAGGTATTTCACTTACTAATTGTAAAACAAATCAACCAGATTCTCGGTCATGAGCTTCTCTTGGGAATCTTGCTCACTTGATCATCAAAAATTCATGTTGAACACTAATGTTTAATTCAAGTTTTTGATGATCGAGTGATTGATTTGAGGTTCATAAATTTTTGTATTGGTAGATCAATTTGACGGTTTGTATAAATTAAATTGAAATAATACTAACGTTTATTTAAATCATTTTTCGGAATGTGAAATCTTCCTAAAATGCAACTAATTTTTCAGTATGTTTAGCGAGCATTTATAAATTCAATATTGCTCTTTAAAATTATTTGCGACCAAAAAACAAAGCGACTGGCGACCAAAATTAATGTTTGATTGCAGCGGATTTTGTGTCTTTGCATCATTGGGGTTGCTAGAAATGTAATAAATCCATCAGTAGTCCGATGGAAATAAACTCATTTTTTGCTGTCGATTAACACTTATTTGTGACAATATAGAGTAGCGGAAAAAAGTCCATTTACGACTTTCAAGTACTTTTGCGACAGGATATATGTGACGGAAATGATAATGGATGGAAATTGGAAGCTATTTTCGTTGCTAGTGAGTTTTTGCGACAATACAGATAGATGCAAAAAAAATCCATTTACGACAAGCAAGTGAGGTTGCAACGGTATATACATGACGAAAATGAGGTTTTTTGCAATGCTATTTTGTTTTTGTGACATTGGACAGTCTTAACTCTGGTCGCTAATAGGACATTTTCCTATTGTTGGAGTATCTTTTGCATCGAAGTTTTCATCATTTAGCGTCGACAAATATAGTCACAAAAGAATTATTTTTGCATTGATACTTTATTTTGACGTGAAAAACTTTTTGGGACTTAGTATTACCAATCATATTGTGTCAATTTTCAAGTGACGCTAAAAAGCGATCACGACGCTTTGTGTGTTTTTTGTGATGCTTTTAGTGATGCAAAAAACTATTTTTCTTATAGTGATATATATATGGAATTAATTACAAGTTCAATGATATAAGAGAAAACAGTCAACTTAGGTTAATGGCCAGGAATTATCAAGGAATTTATAATATTCTTTATTAATGGGATAAGGATTATTGGCTTACCCCTCTACTCTTTTTAACTAATCAAAATATATATGTAGGGATTATATATATAAAATTAATTCCACAAAGCATTATTCCAAAATTGAATGATGCATGCAAAATTGTCATCCCCCTCCTCTTTCAAACATCTGTCAAAACAAGAAGAATATATAAAAGCAACTTAAAGAGATTACATGCATGCACTTAATTAATTAATTGCCTACCGTTGAAATTGCACGAGGGCTATTCGATATATATATATATATATTGCATATATATATATATATATATATATTCTCCTATATATAGAAAATTGCTTGAGACATAAATAGAAAGAAAAAAAAAAGCAAATTCTTTTTTGTGACTGGTGTTCTTTTAATGATAAATACAGATATATAAATTTAAATTTTGCATAATATATAGTTGCTTTAAAGAAAATATAGACTACATTAATTAATATAAAAAAAAAACATGAATTTTAAATTTGTTTAATTTTTTTTTTTTTTTAAAAAAAAAAACCTTGTCTTATGGAGCTGAGCATATCCAGGCCCACAACTTCCATAACTACTTTGTAATCAATAATGACAAAAGACAAACAATGTCTGCAACATTCTTAATGATAAAATGGATCTACAGCTTCATCTTTTATATGTCGTCGTTGAATTTAGGTATACGTACGTACGGGTTCATGCACCCCACCCAGAAGTGTTCATATTTCCATGGCCCATGCATGTCCCAGAAATTTAAATAAAATAAAATAAAATAAACCAAAACACAGAAAATATTGATATTACATATATCACAAATTCACATGGATCATGAGCTATATAGAAAGCTAACTGGCCATCATGACCACCAAACCGAAAGTGCAATGAAAATTGTATAAAAAAAATTAACACTTAATTTTACTGAAATATATCTCATGAGGTTGACTGATTGTCCTTAATTTGTTACTTTATTTTATCCTCCAAATCCACATCAGCCATGATCTAATTAATATTTTCTAGAGCTCCCTTGGAAAATTGTATTTTAATTAAGAAAAATAAAATATTAGTAAAGGTGAACATGTGGACGAAGCAAATAATATTTTCTTATTTTTTCCAAGTTTATTTAAATTTTAGAGGCTCGAGGAGTAGTATGCATGACATTGTGGGTAGGAAGCAGCCATTAATAGTCTAATAGATGTGGGGCAGCGGCTCCTTGTATTTTTGAATATTAATTTATCGATATTAAGAAATAAAGTGTCGTTTGTTTTCTTATTTTTTTTTAATTTATTTAATTATTATAATTTTTTTAAATTCTCACATCAAATAAAATAAATAATTTAATTTTTTAAAATTTTAAAATAAAATTAATATTAAAAAATATACTCTAATAATATTTTATTTAATTTTTAATTTTAATTTTAATTTCAATTCATTTTAGACAGATAAGCTGGCTCATAGGAAGGAATAAAAAAAAAAAAAAAAAAAAAGGGTCCAGGTACCATGAATCTTTGGGAACATGAAAATCATTTCACGAATAATAAACAAGGACTCTGCTACATTGATTCTCTGTAAGGCAAAAGTTTTTTTTTTTCTTTTTTTCAATATTTTTTTAAACACTTAAAATATTTTTAAAAAATATAAAAAAATCACAAATGATTCTTTAAAAGTATATATCTTATCATATTCTTGATTCTTTAATGGAAACCTAGTTTAGCTGAAAATATGAAAGAGTGGAGCAAAGAAAAAAAAAGGAGTGAAATGATTGCGGATGAATAGAGGGCAGCACGGATGGATGACTGCTGGTCTGAGTTAACACGTGCTTGATCGTGGTTTTCCATGAACTCATGTCCAGATGCAGGTCCTCTTTTTTTCGAAGTCCAAACAAGGTTGGATAAAAAAACGTTTGAATCTTGAAAATGAAAGTCCTCGATCCAGAAGAATGGACTACGTGCGTGAAAGTCCTGATCATCTTTAGTTTAGATTGCTCAAGAAAGTCACCCCAATCAAAGATAACAACACTTGAGGCTACACCATAATATCATATTCCACCTTTCTTCACCCATCTATAAGATAAGCATTATAAGCAAAAAATTCACATGATGAGTGTTCTGCAAGGCATAAACGTAGAACAAAGCCCAACTACACTACTACTACTACTACTACACAGGCACCTTCTAATTGTCATCTTCCTCTTGCTAGCTATGGCTTTTAGAAGTAGGTCGAGATTCCTTTTAGGCCTCGTTTGTTTTTAAGAAACATCTCATCTCATCTCATTTCATCTCACCTCATCATTATAACTTTCTCAAATCCTCATATAAAATAAAATAAATAATTTAATTTTTTCAAATCCCAAAACAAAAATAATATTAAAAAATATATTTTAATAATAATTTATTCAATTTTTTAATTTTAATCTCAACTCATCTCATCTCATCTCTGAAAACAAACGAGCCTTTAATTTTTTGCCTAAAAGCTAATAAATATTCAGAAAAGAATTACTGTCACTATTATGATTATGATGATTTAATTTTGGTAGGAAAAGCTAGCTAGCACCAGCAATAGATGATGGTGCTGGACAGGGCAGGCGGCAATCTTATTCATGGTGACAATCCATAACACAATAATAAAAGACGTCACCATATATGTAATAATGGGTCCAAACCTCGCCGCCATGCTCATTTGACAAACGTGCTCAAATCACCCAGCCCCCATTATCTGGACCTAGATTGTCATTTCCACTAAATTATGGTTGAGATATTGGGACATCCTCCTTTGTTCAATGATCTTACTTTCAAACTTGCTTTAATCTTTTGAGTCCTATTAATCTTCTTCTCTTTCCCATTCAAATCGTCCGTTCTTTTTTCTTTGGGCATATAAAGGCTTTGGCATTTCCAACCTTTGTCATACCAACATAGCTACAACACCAAGACCGCCCAAAAACGTTGAAATCTCCAACCCTCAATTAGTTCCACCATGGAGTCTTGCTACTTTGATCAGTACCCAAGTTCAGAATTCCCACAAGAATCATTATCACTGGATCAATCTTTCCCGTGGGATAAGCTTCTTTTCCACCACAGTTCACTTCCCTTCAACCTTGATGACTCTGAAGAAATTCTACTTATGGATGTCATAGCCAAGGGAAGTTCTACACAAACATGGGAAACAGCCAATTCCATGCAGGGTGTTGTCAAGGAAGAGGAAGTCACTTCCAATGACAAAGAAGCGGCAAATCACAAGAAAGAGAAATCCTATAGAGGGGTTCGGCGGCGGCCGTGGGGAAAGTACGCGGCGGAGATAAGGGATTCAACAAGGCATGGAATCCGAGTATGGCTTGGAACCTTTGACAGTGCAGAGGCAGCTGCTCTAGCATACGACCAGGCTGCATTTTCAATGAGGGGAACCTTGGCTGTGCTCAATTTTCCGGTGGAAGTGGTCAGGGAGTCTCTGCAAGACATGAAGGATGGGAATTATGAGGAGGGCTGCTCACCTGTGGTGGCACTCAAGAGGAAGCACTCCATGAGAAGAAAATCCATGTCTAGGAAAAGTAAAGGGAAAGAAGAGATGATGAGGCCACAGAATGTGGTGGTTTTGGAGGACTTAGGAGCTGAATATTTGGAGGAACTTTTGAGGTTGAGCCCATCTCAGAATTCCTGTCTTCAGTGAATCTCTCTCTCTTTCATCTTCATTTCTTCATGTAATTCCTTTGCTTGTTCCTTCTTCCTTTTTTTTTTTTTTTTTTTTTTTTCAATTTCTATTATATCTGTTTGATTATCAAAATCAATTTTGTCAAGATTTTGGGAGTTTCAATATGGGTTAGAAGGAGTCCTAATCAATCCCGTTGCGTGTAAAGTTGAAAAGATGGGATTGTAATCAATTGCATTATCTTGTCTACCTCAATTATTGCAGTATAAGATATTGCTTGAAAATTTGTTCATATTTATTTAATGGAATTACTTTGCTTTTGTGTTTACAACTGGTCTAAGTAATTCCCACAAATTTCATTTTACTAGAACCAAAAAGAGGACAAAAAAAAAAAAAAAAAACCTATTAACAGAACATAAAGCATATTTTGTTGTATTTTTCTTTCAGGTTTCCTGCTGGCAGTATGTGGTAGCTTTTGTGGATTACGCAGAACTTTTGGAGTTTCAAGGAAGTATTTTGTTTGAAAAAGAAAAGGCATGGTCCTCCCTTTAATTTATAGGGTGAACAACTTCTGTTGGTAAGACATAAACAAAGCAGGACAACTAATAAACACAATGCCCAGAAAATAAATATTTAAGCATCTTATGTTTTTTACCCAACAACTTGTGTTTTTTCGTTTTCTATGGATAAATTAGGTTTGGATGTTGTAATGAGTTGAGTTGAATTGTGAATAATAATATTTTGTAGGTCTCGTTGAAATGGGTTTACTTTTTTTGGGGTGATATGAGTGTAATTTTTTAAGTTGAAATGTATGAAATAGATTGAGATGAGTTTAACTTTTTTATAAGAAGTTAAAAAGGTAATAGATCTCATCAATAATTAGTTTAAAATGAGTTAGATTTAGTTCGGATCTAGAGCCTCTTCCCTTTATCTTAGGGCTATTCCATGTGAACAGAATGTCACCATTAAAAGGAGAAATGTAAGAGAATTTATTTGATTTGCTTAAATATCCTCCCTTTTTTATATATCCATATAAAGCTCAACCCATTTCAACCATTCAGAATGTTTGAGTGTTTCTTGGGGTGGTTCAATCAATTAATATTTACATGCAGAAATCTCATCAATGTTGAGTCTCAGGCATCAAATCTTGCCCACCCAGCATTAGTGTGATGGCTCCTCTCCAACTTTCCTTTCTAGTAATTTAGATATCAATCAAAAGCTTCCGAAATATGCATGAAAGAACAAAATAGAAAGAGCTCCAAGTCCAAAGATTTCAAAGATTTCTTCTTCTTAAAAAAAAAAGAAAAAAAAAAGAAAAAGAAAAAAAAAGAAGTCCAAAGATTTCAACCCATTTTATTGATCCTTGGATTTGACAGAAAGTAGAGTTGACCCACCAAAAAATAAAACTCAACATTCCATATATGGTAGTGGCACCTACTACCCAAATGGGGTAATATGTGTCTAATATTGTCAACATAAAGCTTATTAGTGTTCAGATTGCTTTATGTCCCCCGTATGATTAACACAAAATGCCATGTAAAACAGACTAAAACAGAGGCTGTCTATTACATTAAAGGAAAAAAAAATACATTTTTTACCCTTAATAACGAGCATACTATTTCTATTTTGCATCACAAACTATCAAAATTTAACACATTACATCCTCAACTATCGAACAACATACTTGCTAATTCTCGCTATCAAAATAGATTTTTTAAAAAAAGTGACGTGGCACATTCTGAATTATTGGGTTTTAACTTAGAATGCAGGTTGAAAGTTTGTGGTAGCTTGAGTGTGTAATGTATTGCATTTGGTAGCTTGGGATTTAAATATTAATGGAGAGACAAGGGTTTTAATAGGCTCATCTTAACCCATTGAAGCTTAAAACCATGTCAGTTTTGCTTTGCGTGTGTTTTAGAACTATGTTTAAAAGAAGGATGAGAAGATATGGGACATATTGTTGGGTTTGTGGAACCTAGTTTTATGAGCTGAGAAAATGCTAGACAGAAAGTTTGCTCGATGTTTGTCCGACAGGGTGCTCGAGCAAAACTCAGATAGAGAGTTCACACAAGTCTACCTTAATAGGTTACTCGAGTGAATATCAGACAGAGAGTTCTCTCGAGACTCTCTCAACAGGTCATTCGAGCGAATAACCTAAAAATTTATTTTTCTAGGATTCTTGCCGCATGCCTATATATATATATATGTAATTATATGTTTTGAAATTAATGTTGAGCAGTGTGAAACATAGAGAAAAAGAAAGAGAGAGGCAGCCCTTATGTGTGTGTGTGTGTGAGAGAGAGAGTTAGAGAGAGAAAGTGAGGGAGGGACGTTGTATTGCTCCACAATGTATTCCTAATTGTTTTTGAATAAAATCTTCTATAGCGTTGTGGATGTAGGCATGTTGCTGAACCACATAAACCTTGTGTCATGTGATTGTGTGATTGTTTATTTTTCTCGTTGCCTGTTTCTTGTCTGTAGCATCGTTGGTAAGAATTTAGTGAGTGTTTTTCCCAACAACTGGTATCAAGAGCCAATGTTCGGGTCTAAAGAGAGAACGATGGTCAGAGACGAAGTGAAGGTTGAATCAAGAAGTTTGACAGCACAAACTTTGGGTACTGGAGGATGTAGATAGAGGACTACCCATATGGGAAGAGACTACAGGCCTGGTTTGTTTTCACAACACTTCTCAACTCATTTCATCTAATCATTACAAATTTCTCAAATTCTTACACAAAATAAAATAAACAATTCAACTTTCTCAAATTTCAAAATAAAAATAATATTAAAACAATATACCCTAACAATATTTTATTCAACTTTCAACTTTTATCTCAACTCATCTCATCTCATTTGCGAAAATAAACCAGGGCACATCTTCCATTGTTAGGGAAGAAGCCGGACAAGATGGAGAATACTGACTGGAACTTGTTAGATCAATAGGTCTAGGGGTGATACGGCTCACCTTGTCGAGATCAGTTGCACATAATGTTATCAAGGAGAAGACCATAGTGAATAACAAGGTGCAGCTGATGAACAAATTGGTCAACCTCAAGATGGTAAAATGTACGTCTGTTGCCCAACATCTGAATGAGTTTAACACTATCACAAACCAATTGTCGTTTGTCAAAATTAAGTTTGATGATGAGATTTGAGCATTGATAATTTGATTCTACTAGCATCCTTGTCGAATAGTTGGGAGGTCATGAAAATGGCTATGAATAATCTGTCGGTAAGATGAAGTTAAATTATGACGATATCCAAGATCTGATTCTTGTTGAGCAACTGCGCAAAAGAGACTCTGGTGAGATCTCAGGTTCGAGTTCTACCCTGAACATTAACACTCAGGGCAGGGGACATAACATGTCAAAATCCAGGAACATGAGTAAGAGCAAATCAAGATATGGGCAACAAATCACTTGCTAAAATTGTGGCAAAATAGGCTACATCAAAAGGGATTGTCAGAATCCAAAGAAGACTGAGGATGACACTATGAACGTAGTGACTAAAGAGATACAAAATGCTCTATTTCTTGTAGTGCAAAGCCTAGTTGATGATTGAATGTTGGATTCAAGGGCTTCATTCTATTCACTTCACACCGAGAGATCATGCAGAACTATGTTGCTAGTGATTTTGGTAAGCCACACATGACTAATGGAGAAGCACTAGATGTAGTATGAGTGGAAGATGTGCGCATCACACTCCCAAACAAGAGTGTATGGACTTTACAGAAAGTCAGACACACTCCCGAGTTTAAGAAAAACATAATATTTATGGGACAACTTGATGATAGTTATCATTTAGTAGTCTTTTTGGGAGGTGCGTGAAAGGTCACGAAAGGTGCGATGGTCTTGGCTCATGGTTAGAGAACATATACAATGTATTTTACATCCAGATCTAGTGATGTGCTTGATAATACAGAGTTGCGACACAGTAGGCTTGATCACATGAATCGGGAGGGAAATACACTTTTGAATGTGAGGTTAGGGAAGCAAAATGGGGCCAATTTTGCAATTCCTCATGAATATGAAAGCCTAGGGAAGGTTTCTGAGACCACGATGCGAAGCATACGTGTGAGAGACGAGGATAAAGCGTCTAGTGATCTAGGGTCATGTACACCTACATTTGCTGCTAGCATGGTTTCCAGGATAATTAGACCTCCATAGTTAGGGGGTGAAAAACGGCCATATTGGTGCGGTTTTTGACAACAATCGTCGTCGATAGATGGAGGTCATTTTCATAGAAGAATCAACCGAACCAGTCGATGGGGAGGAAAAATACCAACTGTACCAATTCAGGCAGTTCTCGATGTCGTCTGGGAGATGGAGAGAGAGAGAGAGTTGCAGTCTAAGAGAGGAGAGAGAGAATGAGAGAAATCGGAGAAGAAGATGGGAGAAGGAAGGAGACGAGGTAAAATCAAACAACGCCGTTTGACTTATATTCTTTTTTAATACATTATATGTAAAACAATATCGTTTGATTTAATACCAAACGACTTCGTTTCACTTATATATATATATATTTTGCATCTGTTACATGTAAAACGACGCCGTTTCACTTAACTGAACTAGCCGACACCTGTTTTTTGCTTAAGTGAAACAGCGTCGTTTTACCTATGATAAATATAAAAAAATATATATCCGGTCAGCTAACTCAATGGTTTAAAATAGGTTCGAACCAAAACCAAACTAGCCGACGTCGTTTCTATACTTTGGCAGTTAGTTTGACTTGGTAATGGCCGATTTGGCCATTTTTGTACACCCCTATCTTCAGTATTCACCTACCTCGAAGTATATCTTGATGATTAAAGGTGGTGAACCACAGAGCTACAGTAAAATCTTGCGAGATGGGAGATTGAGTAAGTGGGAGTTAGCTGGAAATAAGCTAACTGGATTTACGGGGAGGAAGTAGATACTGCACAAAAGGTGGGAATGTCAGCTAAAGACTGAACAAGATGGCAGCAGCAAGTGAGATCAATTACCCAAGTCAGAGAATGGGGTCTCAGCTATTGGTTCTCTGATGTGTGCCAAGGTCGGTATGAGACCAACAATTCCCAGTGCAGTCGAAGTATAGAGTTATCCTGCAGAGTGTTGACTGTGGGCACTACATGTGAGGAACTGAAGTCGTGCACGATTTCAGTTGGTCTTCTAACTTGAAGACAGGAACTGTGAGCTGTAGAGTGTGAAGGTCTTTTGCTAGAGACAGTGGTTAATGGTTGTGGTTGAACCAGTCTCCAAGTGGGAGATTGTTGGGTTTGTGGAGGCTAGTTTTATGATTTGAGAAAATGCCAAACAAAGAGTTCGCTCGAAGTTCATGCGATAGGGTGCTCAAGCGAAACTCAAGACAGAGAGTTTGCTTGAGTTTCACGCAACAGGTCGCTTAAGCGTCGGATAGAGAGTTCGCTCGAAACTCGATCGATAGGTTGCTCGAGCAAATAACCCAAATTTTATTTTTCTAGGGCTCTGCCACATGCCTATATTTATGTAATTATATGTGCTTTGAAATTAGTGTTGAGCAACGTGAAACAAAGAGAAAGAGAGAGGCAACCTTGTGTGAGAGAGAGAGAGAGAGAAAGTGAGGGAAAGACATTGAATTAGTAGTGCATTCCTACTTGTCTCGGAATAAAATCCACTTCAACTTTGTGGATATAGGCATGTTGCCGAATCACGTAAACTTATCTTGTATGATTGTTTATTTTTCTCATTATATGTTACTCTTGGATAGCACCCGCTTCGGTAGAAATTTCTCCATATAGGCTATGGTATGGGGGAAGAGAAGTGAGATCTACCGATTGATTTGATATTAGATGAGCGGCCGTTACTTGTCTGTAGTATCGTTGGTAAGAACTTGGTGGGTGTTCTTCCCAAAACATATTGCCAATGCTGCTATCAAGTAAAGTTTAAGCATCGTATATCATTTTCGATCTTTATCGCTTTGCTATGTTGAATTGTAATGACCTCGCGCTAACTAGAATAATTATAACTACATTAATTGTAAGATCTAATTTATGGAATGCGACGGTGCCATTTGCATAATAAGTAAAAATGAAAGTTAAAAGTTGAATAAAACATTATTATAATTTTAGAATTTGAAAAAATTGAATTGTTTATTATATTTTGTATAAAAATTTAAAAAAATTCTAATAATTAAATGAGATGAGTTGAAATCACTCTTATATCCAAACCGGGCATGTCATAGATCCCGGAGTTTGCTATAGATGTATGACCAAAAAGCACAATATAATGAAGTGTAAACAAATCAAGTTCAAGTGAATGGTTAAATTTCATTTGTCTTATTTTTAGCTAACATGAGTCGAGCATATCACCCGATTACATTTTATATTCTCAAGTTGCTCATTTATTCGAATTCGAACTTATTTGTGAGCTACTTAATTTTGACGAAATAAATTATTTATATTTATCTTATAACTTTATTTACAAACTTTTATAAATCAACTTTGAGCTTTTGTAATATCTTTATATAATTTGTATGTGTGCATATATAAATGATTATATTTATAAAGAGTTAAACAGCATGTATCATGTTAGCAACATAATATTTTCTTGTCGTTCTAAAATGGTTTATATTCTCATTGAAAAGTTAAAAATAATACTACAAGAAGTAATAAATATAAACTGCACTGTGAAGAATATGTGGTTAATGGTTCATACACACAAATAATATCATTCTCGATTACTTGCAAATTAAGCCATCTAAATGAATATTCAGCCATAGAATTACAACATGCACAACTAGAATAAACACTATACAAAAGAATAGCCAATTATACAACCACAAAAAAGAAAAAGAAGAAGATGAAACTGTGAAAGAAGATTGACAGTCCTTAGGCAGGAATAGTCACTGGTGGCTCCACCGGTGTTCTCAAATTCCAGTAAATCATGGTACCAGACAATGTAATAATTAGGGCTTCCTGGATCCACCCAACTAGACGGAGCAGCCTTCGTTCTTCTATTGCTAGTCTATGGGAAATCAGCTGTGACATCTCAATCAATAGAATAAAAATCATGGAACCAATTAAAAGCATTAAGATCAAAAGTGCCCTCTCCTCCTGGTTCATGGGTTCATTGTGGATGGAAACATAAAATATTTCTGAAATGAAGATGGAGAATCCGACAAGGAGTTTGATATTTGGAATGAAACTGACCCTTCTTCGAACTGTTCTGCATATAAAACAACATTAAAATTTTAGTGATACATTGGTTCGTACACAAAACCTCGTGCACATATGAAAAGAAATTGTGAAATAACTAAAGCCAGACATGAGCAAGTGTTCCATTGCAATCTTAAACACCAGGCCAACTATCGCATTAACACGTTAATTTGTTTGTTTTACATAGAATTTTGTGTTAATCTTATGGGGACATAAAAGAAAGAAGAAAACAAACCTGGGATGCCTCAAAGTGAGAATGATAACATCTCCATGCATAGGATCAGAGATCTGTCATTTTAGGAACTAATATATCTTAGAAATAAAATCCTAACAATAAAGGACAGATATCAACTAAGCCACTTATTTGGTTTTCATCCATACAAACAGAGGATTGCACAAATAGATCCGCTCAGAGGAAAAGCAATACCTCTAAGAGCATTCTCATTGGATTAGCTAAAAGCTAAATCCACTGAGAATTTAGCTATTGAACCATAAAATGTATCACATTAGAATAGCTATATTCTAAATATTTGGAATATAGCTACAGTAACTTCTAAAGTAATTTCCAAATTTGAAAAACACCGTTTATTCATCAAATCCATTTTATATGATTTGTTTCTCTCTCCTGAGGTCTCCATCAATGTCTATCTAGTTTCTATTTTTAACCTATAATTTAATTAGAATATGATTACTAATTAATGTATAATATTATAAATAGTAAAGTATGATAAAATAAATAATTTCATAATTAAAAAAAATAAAATATTTTTGAAATTATTAATTACTCATGAATAAATGGATAATCCAATGTAGAGATTTAATATGAATAGTCAAAGTCAAATTCATCTTTTATTATTTTATTGTCATATAATGAAAAAATGGCTATTCCAATGTGGAGACTTACGTGAATGGAATAGCTAAAAGCTAAATTCATCTTATATTCATAAAAAATGTACTTTAACTTTAGCTAATGAGAGTACTCTTAATCCTCTTGATTAAAAGAAACCCATATAATGTCAAAATGTTAAGCTCCATTTTCAATGATGCATGGTAGTTAATTTTTGAACAAAAATATGTATTGACTTTAAACAATGTTTTACAAAAAGAAAAGACCAAACAAATATTTTGTTTTCTTTATCGGAGGATCGTGCACAAATGGTCATGGTTAAGTACCGCCAAAAAACTCAGCATTCATCAACCGGGTCGACAGATGCAATATCTGAAGTTCAAATCTATCCATGAGTCCCATACGGATCCAAGAAAAGCTGTCAACAAGCATATTGCTCTCACTAATGAATGAATCTTCATGAAGGCGAACTCCATTCTGTATGCACCAAGATAAATGTGGCCTTACGGAAATTATACTTGGTCAAAACACATGACTGCTATGGTATTTAATCATGCGCAGTGGGGATCAGTAAGTTCCATGAAAATGAAGTCTAACAGGTCTTCTTAAACTACTAACATATTTATTTCATACCAACAAGATTGGAGAAAAGAAGAAAGAAAAATTAAAAAAATAATTAAAAATGCATATAATAAAAGCCGTGTATTAGAGAGATTGAGCAGACAAAAGAAGCATCTTAAAAACTTAGCAATGGTGTTGGTGAGCAATACACATAAGAGTAATATAATCGTTCCATATAAATATCCCATGAAAACACACCATCATTGTTCAAGATGTCTGATTAGAATCAGTGAACAGTGAGATGAAAATAGAGATTGATGAAAAAATGGCCGATATATAGCATATGAAAAGATACTGAAACAGGAGGACAGAGAACATGTGAGACATTATAGTTTTACATATTTCATTCTGCATATATTAATACCAAGTGAAGAATGTGGATAGGGTCAGAATGGTTGAAGTGTAACCTTATTATCTAGGCATTGATCATTGTTCTAACGTTACAAGTCTTGAGTTTAAAATGCAAGGAGCTGAGTCATATGTTGGTTCAGTTATAACAACACCTAACACACACCCAACCCACATAAGGTCCTTTTTTGTTCAAAGTAAATCCATCATAAAGATGCCTAGGAGGCACCAGCCAAGTACACAATAGTACACAAGGGTAGACACAAATCAAAGTGCATAATCTATAGCATAGATGATATTGATTTAGTAGTTACATTGGGCAAGCTTGAAGCAATTATCTGATAACTATTTTCTGTTCTTAAAAAAAACAGAGAGAAGAAAAAGGAAAAAGATTTGAGTTTTTTACACTGCTAGATTTCTTCTGTTTCCATTTGAAAGAACTTTCTTTGCGAGTTTCTTTTTATTTTCTGAAAACATTTTTTAAAATCTATTTTTAAACCACGACCTACACTCTTAACTAATTAATGGTGCCTTACTTTCTACTCAAAGATAACCAGATTTCCAAAACATAAGTTATCCTTTCCCAAACTAGGAAGCATGGTCGATTGTATTGTATATAACTGTATGGGTTACATCAAAGCTCATGATCTATCTAAAAGATGAACCCTTAAACACAGCTATGGGGTGGGGAAAATGAACAAGCATTAACTCCCTGGGTATATGCCTAAAATCCAGATATAAAGATCCTGAACTTCCACTCAACTATATGTTTTTAGAAATCAAGTATAGAACAAAAAAATCAAGATAAAGAATGTGAAAAAAATGAAATTGTTAAAAAAGAATGGAGAGAAGAATCAAACAGTTTTAGATATTGTAATAACAGTGAACAAGTCATAAAAAAAATCCTAATTAGTTGAACTGGCATTGAAATATCAGAAAATTCAGAAGAACTGAAAGAAGAGCTCCAGTGTCTTTAATAATTTAAAGAAATTGAAGTAGAGCACAGACCTGAAGAAGCATGTTGGCTGGATCTATTGCTTTGAGAAGGTTTACGACTTCGGATCTGAATTTAATCAGTGAAAGGTTTATAAAGATCCTTCTACACAAAACGGGAGAGAGAGAGAGAGAGAGAGAGAGAGAGAGAGAGAGAGAGAGAAGCAGAGTGAAAAGTTTCCGAACTTGTCCAGAGCAGTCATCCAAATCATCGATATAGCAAATATTGGAGTTCTTGGGGTGTCACAACATAGTCAAGTTAAAAGAAAAAATTACTAGTGAAGTCTCTTGGTTTTAAATCCTTAAATGCAAATGAAACCATATGATTTTTCAGCATATGTCTCTTCCATACCAACTCAAATGCATAAATTCTGGTCCACAACCCATCCCTGAATTTGGACCAAATCAAATTCAGGATTTAAAGGTTTTCCAAGCTATGAAATTGATTTCAGGGCGAGAATACTAACAAACCTTCCAAATGCATCACAAGTATGCACATTGGATTGAAGCACTAAAGTAATGCCAGGTTGAAATCAACAGTAGAATTATAGGTTTTAGATCTACACGTTAATTGAGTCAAATGCTGTCAACCAAATATCTACTATCTTGTGACAGACAGCATATGTGAGAGAATATCACTTGAACGACATTTGAAAGCAGAAGAGGAATTCACCAATCACTTTCGCATATATGGAAATCACCTCTCTCTAATGTCAACTGGGAGATATATACACATTACACAGAAAATTGACATTTGACAGCTACCACTTTCATGTATACAGCAATAACTTGTTTTGATAAGCATGTATACAGCAATAACATCCCTGTGACTTCAGAATTAATGCAATTAATCAGCAGCTAGCAAGCTCCGTGACAGTGTATAAATAAATCACACCTCATGACAGATAGACACCAACCAATCAATGAACAACACAATTCAAACTTCTCAACTTGCCTCTTTTGCCTCATGCATCCTATCTGAGCAACCTAGCCTGTCCCACTGGCGTCTCATGATAGTCTCCTGCTGGTAATTGCATCATCCAACAACCTTTTCCACTCAGCTGACATCTCACTAGTTCACCACCAGCTTGCTACAGTGTCAACCCATCCGGCAACCTTACCTCACTCTGCCAAAATCTCACCAATTTCTCCAGAGTATACTCTTCATGGAGATCATAAACTTGCCAATGTCCCCATAACAGACCTCCACCAACATCTTGGTGCTTGTGTCAGCTATCGACCAAGAATATTTCGTTTGATGTTGTTGGTATTCGAAGGATGCAGTTTCTTTATCTTAATTCCCTTGTACTCCAATCTAAATCCCATCAAAATTAAATATATTAAACAGCATTTTAATTCACAATCCTAATTGGTGAAATTATAAAGCCTCCGCTAAGAACTCCCTCTCCTTCTCCACACAATCCTCTCCTAAATTCACACCAGACTAAAACACAATCTTTCAACCTTACAAGATGGTTTTTTAGTGAATTAGTTCAAAATTCCCATTTCCCAGTGCTATCAGTCATGTCCTAGTATTCCATAACGTCCGGCGACCAATTACGATAGCAAATTTTGACAAAACACTTATACCACAAAGTAGTTTTCGGATTTCACTAGCACAAGACAACGTTTCAAGAAAACTCAAAGCGGGCAAAGCAATCCCAACTTTGATCGAGAAGGAACCAAGCAATTCATACAATCACAACACAAGATATCCACTTTAAGAACATACACTTACATACATCCACACATACACATATACATACAATAAATACATATATATGGGTTTTCACCTGCAAATAATTTTGTTCATCTTCTGCTGCTTCTGCTGATCCATTTCCTTTGTCCGTTCAGAGTCGTAAACGGCTTCCATTGTTTGTGTTGCGCGAGAGAGAGAGAGAGAGAGAGGTGGCTAAACACACAACTCCGATTTTACCCTCATTATTTTAGGGGCAGTACACAGCTATTGCTGACAGTAAAATAGTTAATTGTAATTTCATTACTTGAAATGACCCAAGTATCGTTTTTTTGTTCATACATACGTGCACGGCCATATGGGCCTTTTGAAATCCATCTTAGACCCAAAAATCTCCACATGATAGCCCCTGTGGTTGTAATCAGTTGCCAACAAGACAACGAGACATGCTTACATATTTTTTGACCCAATACCACACTAGTAAAGGTCCGATATGACCTTGTGTTAAAAATTGTTAGAGCGCCCAACGTCTTTTTAAGTTTTTGTCTAACTCAAGAATCTCAGGTGCAAGATAGATAAATATATACATATATATATATATATGATCTTTTATTACTCATTTAATATTGCTTTAAATATTTATATTGGTAACAATAAATGTTATAGAGCCCACTTTATATACCTTTCTCTCCCACAAAAGGCCATCTAATCTCGGCAAGAACTTGAGAGGATATTTTCCAAAAAAGAGTTTGGACAACCTTCCCAGATCATGAATATATAATTTTTTCATCTAATCATTATCTAATAATTATAATTTTTTCAAACTTTCATACAATTAAACACAAAAAAAAATCCAACTTTCTTAAATCTCCAAAAAAAAAAATTAATATTAAAAAAATATTTTAACTTTATAAATTTTTTATTCAACATTTTCTCTCTTATTTTTTAAAATTCCGTAAAACATCTTAACTCAAATCATTTCACTACTATTCACAAACTATTTCACAAATATTTATAAATTTTTCATCTCATCTCAACATCCAAACGAGATTTTATGGTGTTTATATATAATTCATTGTCCTCCGGTTATTTTGGATCATAATCCTTTATATGCTTGTAGAATTGTCTACTCAAAATAATTCAAGCATTATGTTTTCTTTATTCTTTCTCTGATCTCTCTAGATCTGCCTAGAAACACAACTATTATCAGATTACTTTATTACTATTTACAAATTATATGATATTTCCTCTAGCATTCGAACGGAGCCGCAAGGTCCTTTGGATGCTAAGAGAATCTCTTTCCCTACCTTTCTTGATTCATTGCTTTCCTGCATATTGCTAGTATGGGAGTTCAATTTTATCACATGGGTTTAAATCCTCATCCTCTATGCAGAGACCTGAAAGATAATATTTAGGAGATGTGCATGCTTACAACACTTCCACAAAGACATAATTCAACCTCAAGCCGTCATGATAACACCTCTCATGCTTCCTGCATGGCATTATAAGTAGCATCACCCGAAGCGGGTTGGAAACTTTCATCCTAAAACTAACAGAATAAAAGCCATGCTAAGGGCTTTGTTCTAACCCGCTAAGAAGGTTTCACATATTTCATTCACAAACACACACCCAGAAACTGTCATATAGTCTAGTCGGTTCAGTGTTACAAAATGGGTTAAGTACTCATTAATGTGTGTATTGTGAAATAAAAAGAAAGAAATTAAAAGAGCATATGATCAGCAAGAGGAAATAAAGAGAGATGAACGTAGGAATCGTAAATATATGTGCTTGCCAAGTTGCCATTTGCAACATAAGAAAACATACAGATACAGTGAAAATGACATGTAGCGGCACCAATTAAACTCACTCGATCAACGTCTTTTTATATCATATATATTAGAAAGTTCATTGCACTCAATGACGACCATACAATTCAGGTAGGCTAAAAATTAAATCATTACCTTTTAATTATAATTGATTATTTTGCACTGCATAAGAGTTTATTCACTTTTCTTAATTTGGAACATGCACCCTAATTATTTTGTCTGATCATTTCACCACTATATATATAATTAGCCATTTGGTTGGCTGAGACACATCCAACTCACCCATTCGTCAATCCTCAACGTTTTTTTCTAATTAATTTGTTCTGAGCACTACTATATTTAGCCACTTGTAGATCACTGACACATCCACTTCACTCATTCATCAGCCATTGTGTTATTATTATTATTATTATTATTTCTGAGTAATATATATGTGATATTTTTAGTGGTCTCACTGTTTTTGCTAAGTAACATTGCTTTCTAAGCAGCTCTCTCTAGCCAGCTCGCATTAATAAAAGTTCACATCCTTTTTCAGTGGACAAAAATATCAGAAGGTCTTGGGGCCGACCATGCACTAGGGGTGGTAATATGTGACACGACTCGTTAACCCAACACGAACACGACAGGATAAAAGCGGGTTAGAGTTTAACCTTAACGGATTCGGGTCAAAACGGGTTGACCCGTTAAGACACGATTGCTTAACGGGTTGATAATGGGTCAACCCGTTTTGACCCGTTATGACCCGTTATGAAAGTTAAAATTACAATTATACCCTTATACCTAAAAAATAAAATTGTTGGGATTTTAATTTCGATATTTTTATTGTTTAGATTGTAATTTTGCACTTGGAGTTAGTTTTATATTTTTTTTATAGATATTGTGATTTTAACATTTATATAAAAATATGCTAAACTTAACTAGATCAAACGGGTTAATTTTGGGTCTGTTCAATCCATTTACATAAATGGGTTGACACAACACGACCCATTATGTTAATGGGTCGTGTTAGGGTTTGAGATTTTGACACGATAAGCTTAACGGTTAACGGGTCGGGTTAGTGTTGACCTATATAGTATAATATGCATGTCTTGACACGACACGAACATGACCCGTTAACACGATTTGATACCCCTACCATGCACCATGATCATATTCTTCTATGGCTCATGTTCTGACTGATCCACAGTATTTTAATGGTCCACTATAACCATTATACTACATGAATATTGATCCTCTCTCTTTCTTGGATGAGATAATGTTTGATATTTCAGCAGGTAATCCTTTGTTTCGGTCCTTGAACGAGTGATTAGTTTCATTCATCAGAAACATGAAACTGCAGCCTTGAATCTTTCCAACTGTCAATGTATTTCAAAGAAGAGAAGTGATTGAAATGGGGATGAATCAATCTCTTGGGAAGGATTCGCTGAATTTGCTGTACTGGAAAGCTTGTTGAAGAACCATATATATAGCTTGAATTTCTGTCTGCTTATACTTATATATATATAGTTTGGTGGTCCATGGGTCTCAACTCCCAATCGACAGTTTGGTTTATTGATTGGATGGCTTGAAGAGCGCATCCTATCACCTTGTTCTATTATGTTTTCCTGTCCTGGTTTGGATGAATATGAATATAGGACACCCTGCAACTTTTGGAGATTAATTCAGTGTACTTGTCCTTGTCGAGTTACAACAATACGAGCGCAACTTGGACCATGTTTTTTCACAAACAAAGCACAATCCATTGTACCAACAATATTATTTTCCCAGAGAGAAAAACCCAACACATATAGGAACTTTCCAGGAACCGCAGGTAATACCAAATGCCAACTTTGCTTGTACAAGTTAGAAAGAGACTAGCAAAACAAATTAAGAGACTCCAAGTGAGGTAGGCTATTGCAGTTATGGAAGTTGGTACTGTTCATCTTCATCACTTTCTTTGTGCTCCCCACTATGCAGTGGGCTAGGCAGCCATTGAGTGCAGGTTCAAACAAAAGCAAATTTCTCTTATCTCATATCCAACTTCAGATTTTTTTTTTTTTTTCTTTTTTTAGAGATCAAACAGGAACTTCTTCAATATATATAGGGTTTTGATCGATTCAAGGTGCTGATCAAGACTTTTAAAGATTGGTAAGATCTTAGAAGCTTCACTTTAAACCATGGCCCTTGAGATTGGACTTCCAACAGTGATTAGCAACCTTTTTTTTTCCCAAGAGCACATGGCCGGATGTAACCATCATGGTATGCGGTGGCTGAGAAAAGAGACTTTTTTTATGCAATTTATTTGTCTTTAGAATTAGACCACTTTGAAGAGAGACCAACACAAGTTGTCATGATTTTTTGTCCATTTAAGTCTTATATTAATGTGCCCCCGCCCAACTTCTTCTAGCTAGCCAGCCTAGAAACTGCTCTTTTATTTTATTCCTTTAGGTTTACAGCTTCTTTGGTGTTTTTAAAGTCAATATACTACTCCATTATAATTAGGTTTCCAACTATATATATATATATATATATATGCTGATTTAATTAGTATTTCTTTTTCCTAAGTTGGGAATATCATGATGGTCATCACGACTTACATCGGTCCAAAATTAAAAATGAAAAAAACAATATATAAAAAAATAATAAAAAGGAAAAAGGTGAAAGATGGAGCCATAGAAAGGAGGTTGAGCTTTGACCCTTGGATTCCATCTATCGGTACGTCCCAAGTTTTTAATCAATGGGTTGCCATTGTTTTGTCTCTTTACTTAAGGGAAACAATATATATTAATTATATATATGTACTGAACGCTGCAACTCGATGGATCATCAAAATTAGCGTTTCGTCCCCTCTACGTACTGTTTTTCTTTTTTAATTAGGTGTTATTCGGAATAACTTATTCCTTTCCAACAATATTGCATGGCAAATTAGCCTTTGATCGAATGTGAATAATTGTTTTCCAATATTAAATTATATATACCATCATTTTTATAATTATTTATATAATTATCATATATATATTTTATATATATATATATATATATATATACTCATTTTAAAGCGTGATTGTATAAATAATTATGCGTGTATCATTATTCTTGTTTTCCTCTATGATAATTAATGATACTGTTAATTAAAGTTGTTATTCTTAGTTACAATAATTTAATAACAAATTATTTAAAATATACCGCATCATAAATTACTAAAGTAATTAGAAATTATAAAATTTAAAATAAAAACAATATTTCTTTTTTCTTTTTTTAAGATGCGGCCAGCTTTTGTTTGCATTACATTTTGTCATTTTATTTTTTACCAGTGAAAACATAATATAGAATTGGTAAGTGAGAAATTAATTACCTTTTATATAACTATCCAACTATCAAGTATTTTATAAATCTCAAATCATCCAAACTTACAAAATACACTTTCTAATATAAAAAATTGACACGACGTTATAATTTCTAATAACTAAAATTGAAAAAAAAAAAAACTCATTTGAATATTTTGATTGCTAATTAAGACAGATGCAAAATAGAGGAAAATAGATATTGATAATTCATAATTGGGTAATAACTAATTAATTAATTAATATACTGATCTATACGCCAAAAAAAAAAAAAAAAAGAGTCCTTGGAATCTAATTGGATCATGTACTATATATCTATCTAATTAATCAGCATTATGTTTTATGCTATAACTAATTATATATACTGATATAGTACTGCAAGTGTTATAAATTAATCTTAAATGTTTAGTTCTAGTAATTTGAACGTACTTAAAGTACTTTACGTGATTTATATGTTTATAATCGCTTAAATGTAATTGTCTAAATTAAATATAATTTAGGCTTCCATGCAAACGCGTTCATCCTTATAATAAAACACGAATACATGTTAACGCTTTAACTATGTTAATGTAATTAGCGGTTCACATGGTGGTCGGTCGGTATATTAATTAATATGGATAAAGCTTAAATTTAATATATATAATGAGAACGATCATGCATATATGTACCAAGTGTGTGTGTATATATATAATGTGACATGATGTACAGAGAACTTCGTAACATATATTTATAAACAATGAATTAATTAAGAATTATTTGACTAATTATGTTAATTAATTTATATATATATTCTTTTAAAAGAGCCGGTAGCCACACACATAGTAGCCCCGTCCCAAGTTTATTAATAAGCACTCACTTATGGCGGAGGAACACCATGATAACATCATTACATTTGGGGGCTTGCAGGATAGCACTCTAAAAACTAACCCAAAACCAAGTGTCAAAATAAGCCAAAACCAAACCAGATTCTAACAAGCCTAAGCCACACAGATTCTGAGGACCTAAGACCTCAAAGCAGGAAGACCTAATCTATCCACCTGTAAAATACCTTTGGGCTACCAGACTAATGATTCGAGGCCATACGAGCGAGAAAATCAGCTCCTGAATTTCCTTCTCTATAAACATGGTTGATCTTGACTTGCAAACCTGACAAGACCTCTTGGATTCCATCCCAATAGTCTTCAAGGTACCATATACCACATCTCCATTTTGCCAACCAGTTAACAACAAGTAAAGAGTCAAGTTCAATCTCAATTCTTTGTAAACCCACTTCCTTGTAGTGTTTCAGCCTATAATAAAGAGCTAATAGTTCCGCTTCGTTATTAGAACCATGAGCCAACTCCTTAGCAAAAGCCAACCTTAAATAGCCCCGATCGTCCCGAATAAGGCCCCCTGCCCCCATGCATCCTGGATTGCCTAAAGAGCTCCCATCAACATTTAACTTAAACCACCCTCTATTTGGCTTACACCACTTTACCAAACAAACCTGCTTGCGTAAAGGAGCTTTAACCGGAATTGAGAAGGCCTCCAATATTCTATCGTCACCCTTATCCAATTTTTTACTCGCCCTCAGGCGTAATCCTACCCATGCAATTGCCGCTTTGATCGCACTCCACAATGACTGCACAGAACCATGTTTCCCTTCCATTCGAGCCTTACACTGCCACACCCAAAGAGACCACGTTAAAATGATGAGAATCAAACCAAGCAGCGTACCTTTTTGGGTGAATGTGAGGCCCGTCGAAACCAAAGCTCCATAATATTCTTCCAAGGCCTGGATGGGTCAAAAGGCATCCCCAAACTCAACGACGCCTTGCACCAAATTTCCGCTGCTAAGGTACCTGTGGCCAAGACATGATCCTGATCTTCCAGACAACCCCGTACACAACATTCACATTTAGAAACCACTGGAATGCCAAGCTCTTCAATACGCGCATCCACACTTAGGCAAAAATTCAAAGCCTTCCACATTAGAACTGAATACTTCTTTGGTAACGCAGAATGCCAAATCCAACGTGCCCATTTTGATTTTGGGGCCCTAACACGAATACATTCCCAGGCCAACTTCGAGGAAAAATTACCATCCAAACTCGGTTTCCAAATCAGAATATCTGCTCTATCTTTCTACTCACCTAAATATGTCAAGATTTCCTCAATTTTGGACTCCCCCACCAGTCTATTGAGAAGGTCCACATCCCACCCATTATGAATACGACACTCCCTTATTGTGAGAAGAGGAAGCTCCGAGATCTCACAAGAGTCTATAATAGCACCTGATGACAACCAGATATCCCTCCAAAAAGAGACATGACCATCCCTTACCTTCCACTTGGCGTTACTCAAAACCTTAGGTAACACCGCTATTATTCGCTTCCAGAATAAAGAGCCCTTACTAGTCTCAATCAAAGAGATATATCTCTCTTTGACATATTTTGCCTTAAAGAAATTAACCCAAATGGAATTTTGAGTTAGAAGCTTCCAAGCAAACTTCATGAAGAGCGACACCTGCATATCTTCAAAATTCCGAAGATCCATACCCCCCCTTCAAGAGTCAGGGTACACACTCTAGCCCAAGAAACCCATTTCTTTTTTGGTTTACCATTATAGGAGCTCCAGAAAAAATTACTCATGAGCCGATTAAGACTTGCCACCACAGCCTTAGGCGCATACAGTACAGAAAGGAGGTGTATTGGTACACTTGCCACAATATGCCTCAATAGCAGGAGGCGAGCACCAGACGATAGGAACTTCTTTTGCCAACCTTCAAGTTGGCTCCGGATCCGGTGTATTAGTCCATCAAAATGTATTACTTTCATCCTTCTTGAAACCAGTGGCGCTCCTAAATATTTCACTGGAAATGAGCCCTCTGAGAAGGACGTAATTCTCAAGGCACTCCTTTTTTTAGCACTCGTAAACAGTTTAGGAAATAAAATAGAAGACATCTCTTTACTCACCACCTGACCCGACCAATCTTCATACTGAACAAAGACATCCCGGATAGCACGAAGCGAGGACTTCCCACCATTAGCAAACACAACAATGTCATCAGCATACAATAAATGTGATATAAGAGGGGCACCCTGAGGATGAGAAAATGGGTTAATCCTTCGATTGCCAAAATTATGCTTTAACAATCTGGATAATAATTCTTCCACCATGATAAACAAATAGGGAGATAAGGGATCCCTTTGCCTCAAACCACACTCACTGGGAAAGAATCCTTTCATTGTGCCATTCATAACCACAGAGAACCATGAAGTAGAAATACATTGTTTGATCAACTCGCAAAACTGAGGGACAAAACCAAAAGAGGACATGACCTGTAATAAGAAATCCCAGTCAACACTGTCATACGCCTTAGTCATATCCACTTTAATTACGACATTACCACCATGGGTCTGTTTATTCAATAAATGAATCATCTCTTGAGCCAACGTAATATTCTAAAAAATGCTTCGTCCAAGTAAGAAGGCCCTCTGCTCCGGAGAAATAATCTTATTTAAAATAGGTGTTAGTCTACGAACCAGGATTTTGGAGCATACCTTGTAGACCACAGAACACAGGCTGATGAGTCTAAATTTGTCAAACCCAGTAGGGTTTGGCACCTTTGGAAGGAGCACAATGTAAGATGCCGAGAAAAATCTGGGTAGAGTGGCACCACTTAAGAACTCCCGAACTGCGGCCACCACATCAGCCTCCACAATATCCCAACACGAACAATAGAATCCAGACCCAAACCCATCTGGGCCTGGACTACTATCCGCCAGAATAGAAAACATTGTCTCTTTAACCTCTTAGATTAAAGGGAGTTGAAGAAGAGTATTGTTTTCCTCTTCTGTAACGACATTCTGCACAACCAAAGATAAATCCAGGGTAGCCCTCCTAGGTCTTGCCTTCAGAAAATCACTCAGGAATTCCACAGCCCCAGCATGAATAGCCTCCGGGGTTGATAAACAAGAACCATCACGAAGACGCATTTCCTTCACCAACGGCTTATTAACAGAAGTAAAAGTTTTAAAAAATTGGGCGGAGGCCTCTCCTTTCTCCATCCACCTAAGTTTGGTCTGTTGAGATAACCAAGTCTCCTCTCTGAGAAGCCACACTGCAAGCTCTTCCTTGGCAATTATTAGTTCTCACTCAAGCTCTTCAGAAAAGCTGGCCTGCAATTGACCCTCAATTCTTTCTATCTGTTTCTCCAACTCACAGATATTTTTTTCCGTATGCCCAAACACGCTATGATTCCAATCTTTCAAAACTATTTTCAAACTTTTTAATTTTGCAGCAAGACGAGACAGCCCCACATTAGCAGTTGGAGCCTGCCAAGCGCCTTGCACAACCTCTCTAAAGTTCGCATGAGACACCCACATTTGTTGGAACTTAAAAGACGATGGACCATATCTACATACCTAAGACTTTAAAACAAGGAGCATAGGAGCATGATCCGACGTCGAACGAGGCAGATATTTATACAAAGCATCCGGTAATAATTCCACAGCCAGAGGATTTAGGAGACATCTGTCCAGTTTCGACCAGCTTCTAGCCAAACCTCGCTGCCCATTACACCAAGAAAACTTGGCCCCCATTGACTTCATTTCCGTTAACCCGCATGACTCAATAAAATCATTAAAATCATCCATTGCCATTCTCGACCGGGGTCCACCACCCCTACTTTCCTCATCCCCACGTATACTATTAAAATCACCAAGACAACACCAAGGGTGCTGTAACACCCTCTAGAGATCACGCCTCTCCATATGGTTACATTTTGCATAAACCATAGAAACCATAACAGAATGAACGTCATCCTTCAGCAAGACAGACACATGTTGAGCACTAAATTGACTAACCGAAACCTCTAACTCATCTTTCCATAGCAGCCATAATTTTCAACCAACACTTTGGTTAGAAAACCCATAATCAAACTTCAACCAATTTTTTAAAGCCTCCAACTGACTTTCATCAACAAAAGGCTCAGCTAACATAATAAAATTAACATTAAACTTCTTTACCAACTTACGTTGACGTCTCCGCGATGTTCGAATACCACGGATATTCCAGAAAAGAGGCATACAGATCATAAATTCATCCAAGCGGGCTTGCTAGGAACCCGAGATGAGCTTCTGAGAGTTCGTCCACCCTTACTTGCATTTTTTCCCGCTGTATCATCCCCATCAGACGGATACTCCTTAATTTTACATAGGTGCTCTATCCTGTCTTCCTCAGGTTCTGAAACGTAATCCTCAACCATTCCATCCGAAGGGTAATCTTTTTTTTTTTTTTCCAGATGTTCTGCTCTTTCTTCATCTGGCTTCGAGACATAATCTTCAACCACTCCATCCGGTGGTAACTCATCTACTGAGATCACAACAGTCAACGACCCCATCTCATCTATATGGCCATGCAACGCCCTCTCCTTTACCACCGTCTCAACTAACACCTCATGCATCATCATTCCCCGTGGTTCTGATTCCTCACTACCTCCACCACAAATCTGCACATCCGAATTACTAGGAACGTCCATAGTGATATCCACATTTTCAGCCACCAAACCATTCACAACAGATCATTTTGTGTACAACTCAACATCCCGTAAATCACTCACGCACACGGGAGCCTGACCCACTTCCATCATGTCTTGGCTACCCATCACAGGTACTTCCTTAGCATTGCCACCTTCATTAGAGTCCTGCAATTTAGAGTGACTGGGACCAGCCAAGTCTCTATCTAAGTCTGCGTCCCTTCCCACATTAACCACATCCATTTCAGTTCGCGAGGGCCCTTCCGCACCCGTTTCTTCTGGTTTGTCCTGAGGAGCCTTCCTCACCCATTTCCTTCTACCAGTATTCTAATTCAAGATGGTATTCTCCCCTCCTAATTTACATTTCTTCTCACTATGCCCCTGTTTCTTACACTTAGTGCAGAAAGTAGGGAGAGTTTCAAAAACTACTTCCTGATACCAGCTCGCGTGAGCCCCAGGAGAGCCAATCCAGAAGAAACTCGCTGCATCCATCTCCACGCACACACGCGCACCATCTGTTCTGGTTGCGCATCGCGTTGTATTGTCACGACAAATATATTTTCCAAATGGGGCAGTGAAAATTTTCAGAAAAGAGGAATGATAAAAGTGAGGAGGGAGACCCGGAAGAGAAACCCAAACTGGAACCAGAGATGGTTCCTCATCCTCCTTGAACTCAGGTGACCAACGGAAAACTCTATAGTGCACTCCATCCACCTCAGTTGCTTCCCGAGCCATGGCCTTGTTTAAATCATCCTCCGATTGAAACTGAATGAACACATTGCATGGTCTACTCATCGTCGAAACTACTGGGATGCCAACCAAGCCCCAACGAGAGTGGATGAAAGCACGAATTGCATCCAGTGATGGTCGGCGCTTGAGGAACTTAAGAACACTGGAGAATCGAAATGGTTCTGCAGACTTTTTGATTTCATCCTTTGAGAACAAAAAACAGAGCTCCCCTTCAATGATTTTCGGAGCTCTAAACGGAACCTCAAATTCTGCAGTGGCTAAGGGGCCGCTGAAATGAGGTCTACGAACGTCCGGGGGCGGCTTTTGGCACCGCTGGCCCATCAACGGCGGCCATAGGGAGGCCAGCGCTCCCAAAATAGCAACCCAGAGAAATCGCCCAAATCGCTTAGGTCTGGGAGTGAAAAGAGTAAAATCGTCCCCCATGTGTTGATTAATTAATTGATTTATAAGGCCAACCTCCTCTACTATTGTTCTTTAATCTAATCTATTATATAAGAAAAATTTTATACACTATATTATCGTTCCACTTTCATCCTACCATGTAAGATGTGGTACGTACCTTAATTATCACTATTGAATCATCTTTTATTGAATGATTCTTTATCATTTAAAGGTGATAAATGTGTCACATCTTATATAGTGAGATGGTTGTGTAGTGTATACCATTACTCACTGTATAATTAAATTTCTAGTGCACATGCATTTGTAAGCCAAAAGTTCATCATTCAGCATGACCAGACTACTTAATAAGAATGCGTACATTTTGGACTAAATTAAAGGAGCTTAAGATAACCTAATGATGTGCATGTTGATTGATCTTAATCCTATATATGCATATTAAAGTTCTCAACTAGGTGTAGATCGAACTACCACACCTAATTGAGAACTTCTTTTGATTCTAGGTTAGGTTTTCTTTGGTCATGGCCCTCTCCTTATCAATCTTTACGTGGTATGTAGAAAAGAATTTAGACATGAAGTCAATCATCATATTATTTTTTTCTTTTTTCGAGATAAGAAATGATTTGTACAAATCTCAAATAAACAAGTCTCACGCAAGTTTTTGTAAAAAGGTGGATCTCATATTTAAAAAAGTATAAAAGTGGATCTCATCTTAAAAAAATATTAAAAAAAGAGGCCATTTTTTAATTTTTAATAGAACCGACCTTTTAATTCCGTACAAAGAGTCTACGCGAAACTTGTTTGTTTGAGATTTGTACCTAACAATATTACTCTCTAGAGATCCTTATGCTTAATTAGTCTTGTACCTTGTACCTACCCTGCCTCGATCGGTAAAATACAATCGAAGTTTGATTTCTTCATGTACTTCACATCCTTAAAAGTACTTTTAATGTTTCACGTTACAGAAAGTAATGTGCATGGTGTGCACGTGCCATTGTTATTTGAAAAAAAAAACTCCAAATGATAAAAGTGCCAATTTATACTTATTTTGAGAAAATAAGCACTCTACTTCTAATTGGGACTCTATATGATCATGCTTTTTGCATTTTCATAACTGACGGAAAGTGCAAAGTGAAACAAAACGAAGAAAATTATAATTAAGTGGTAATTCGAGGGTTTATTATGCACGAAACAGAGGGGAAAAAAAAGGGATCGACCAGCCTGGATTAAGGCATGCATTACCGAAGATCTAGATCACCCTTTCTTTTTTCTGTTTCAAAACCAAAAAATAATATGAGAAGACCCGTGCATGACATGGATAGCGCTTTCTTTGGCAGGTTTAAAATATGACATGGAAGTCAACTCAGGTAGACGTGAGGTTTTCACATGGAAATACGAGGGAGTAATGGTTAATGGGCAAGAAATTAAAGATCATGGAGACCTTACCGACAAGACCCTGTTGACTGTATGAAACATCTATTTCAATTGTGGGCAGGCACTCATATTTGAACAAACTGTTTGTTCCATCCTAGTGGGTTGGTCAATATATGTGTACGTACGTGCGCACGGGGATATTGACACTGACATGAACAAGGAGCACTTTCTTGGGTTTTAATGTGTGGAGTTTTGTTGTATTTCCGACTTGATTACTCGACCGGACAAGAATCTCGAGATTTTTTGGTAAATTTTCATTTCCTGAGAAAAAATTTTAACCCATTTTGACTCTTAATCCGACCCAACATATTAATTAGGGTTTATTTATATATATATATTGTATTAAATTCTTGTACGCCACCGCGCTCATGTATCTTTTATTATCATCTGAATAAAATTCGTTAGAAACTTGTAGCTAGCTCCGTGTACATATATAAGTTATGTTGTCGAATCATGTAAACCTTGTGCCTACTTTTTCTCCGATCGTTCCTAACACATGACTTTGCCACTAAAAACATCACACGTTGGATAAACATCTCATGATTAAGTTAACGACAGGCCCCAAAAAAAAAAAAAAGTTAAAAGAGTTCAAGGTCAGTAGTTCGATTTATCATCATCGGTTAAATTTGATAAGGAGATGTCTAAAAGAAAAACATTGGTGTTAAGTTACATTATTATATATATATAATAAGTCCCATAAATATTAAACAATTAATCCTTATATTGTTTGGTTCCATGCATGCATATATATATATGATCATCCTTCACGTACATGCAGCTTTCATCAAATAAGCTAGTATCGATCGAGTAATATCGAACAAACTATTACAGTAGTACTAGTATATATTAAATTATATATTAATCTCTCCCTTATGAGGATTATAAATTCCTAGAATTGCATGCATGACATGATCATGGTCATGAATGCATTTTCCATTATAACCAATAACCTTGGCTAAGGCTTGCGCCACTTAATTAAACATGTTACACGCCAATTATGTACGCGTACCCATGCAGTAAACGTGTCACGCACCCAAAGGTGCCCAAAAGGCTTCTTTCTCAATCTCCCTCTGCACGTTTTCTATAATTGCCACTATTTTGGCAAACATTAGTACCATTCATCCTCGTGAGCAACTTGGTTGGGATTAAATCCAAAAGGAAGTCATCAATCACAATGTGATCGATTAGTTGGTATGCTACAAGAAAAATGAGTATTTATGACAAGTTATTTATGATGAAAATGATTATTTGTGACGAAAATATATCCATTTTAATAGAAAATTATTATTTTTGTAACAAATAACTAGACACATATAAGTATTTTTCTTATAGTTAATCATACACGTACGCGTGCGGATGCAATGGTTGAAGAGTGTTTCTCGTGTAGCACCAATAATCCTATTGATCATATATATCATGAATGTCTTGGTCGTGCGCACCATTCAAGTGATCCATCGATTTCGTATAGTGGCTAGCTATATAAACCTTATCGCAATATGCTATATGTATATATATTGACTCGTGGACTCGTGCGTACGTGTATTGACCCAATAATAATGCTCGATCAACCGATCGACCAACCGTGTCCATTCCTCCTATTTCAATCTGTTATGGCTTACACGCTAATTGCTTGTGTTCTCACTCGTCACGATCTATGCATTTCATTTAAGAACATACGTTGAAGCAACCCCCTTAATTTGTACCCGCTTTTCTTTTTCTTTTCGCATTTGAAATCATCAAGAGTTTCCAACCAATTAATGCATGTTTGCTTTTAATATTGCATTCCATCCAAATTAGGACGTTGCTTCTTCTTTTTCACTAATAAGTGATGAATCCAAATAAAAATAAAAGAAGAAATTAATTACTTTATTTGATTCATGCACTTATATTAATTCCTGCGTGTCATTCTTGTGTTTCAAATTTAGTTAGCTAGTCTAATTTGTAACATTAAACTACATAGAAATATTTTAGCTACAAAGAGACTATAAAAGTAAATCCATAAATTGAAGTGGCTTAATGCATTACTTCAGATTGTAAAGTTATTTTTATTGTAAATTAGTTCTAATGGATCACTTTTTTTCTTTTTCTTTTTTTTTTTTAAAAAAAAAAGAGAGAGAACGGCACCTTTTCTTTTATTAAAAAAAAAAAAAACCTCATTTAAGGAAGAGGGAACCCTTAGTACAAGCAAGAAAACAACAAACTGTGGGACTACCACCAAACCCAAATAAAAGAAACTACAAAGAAAACCACCCAGACTAGTCGATCATAATCTGATATATGGCAAACCCAGGTTGTCAACTCGAATAATACCTCTCAACAACGTTGGAAGGCTATCGCCTGAGTAGAACCTGATGTTAGAGCCCTCCTCACCCATACGAGCTAAGAAATCAGTTGCTTGGTTAAATTCCCTAAATTGGTGTACTATTGTGCAACGAACACCCTCTAGCTCCCTTAAAAGATCCTCCCAGAAATCGCACAGGTACCAAATAATGCATTCTCAGGCATTAGTCCAGTCCACAACAATTTTCGAGTCACATTCTATAATAACTCCTTGGTAACCCAGCTCCTTGCACATGACCACACCCTCTAATATAGCCTTAAGTTCTGCCTCATTGTTTATGTCATGACCAAACAGGGAAGATAAAGCCCCTTGCACAACTCCCTTGTGATCTCGAATAACTCCACCCCCACCACAGTTACCCAGATTCCCCCTACAACTACCATCCACATTCAATTTTAACCACCTCGCAAGAGGTCTTCTATTTATCTGCTTGACTATCGACACATCCATGGCACGAAGGACCTCGTCATCCAGCGGAGTGAGCACTTCTTGCTCCACAATGTCCTCAGCTATTTTATGCAACCAGAACTGCTCCACACACCTTCCACAGTTTCATGACATCCCTCTATCTTGGCTTTGCAGCGTCTCTACCACAATCGCCATGTAATAAAACTAGAAAGCAAGCGAAGCAGCATGCCTCGCTTAGTAAACTTCTTTGCACAGCTTAGCCAGTGAGAGACCCTTCCCCACCATGTGCCAACCTGCAAGTCAAATACCCCAAAATTCATTGCCGCCATCTACCATACCTTTTGTGCAAACTCCCCTGACCCAAGCACACGATCCAACGTTTCTACCCTTGGAGAGACACAACAGTCACAACGAGAGGCCAATGTTATGCCCCTTGGTTTCACCCTATCATCCACAACAAGACACTTGAAGCGTGCCTTCCACATACAAACTGTAACCTTCATAGGTAGCCTACGGTGCCATATACAGCCCATCCCTTGGACTCGGTCTCCTTTGATGCACACCAACTCCCAAGCACTAGCCAACAAGAAGGAGCCATTTTTATTTCGCATCCAAATTAAAATATGAGGCCCTTCCCTGCCCAGTACAACACTTTGAACCACTTCCTCCTCCTTTTCAACCCCAACCAGTTGTGCCAGAAGATTTCCATTCCACTCATTGCCGACCCAAACCTCCTTAACCTGTAACATATGATTGGCAATATCCTCCATGCCAATATGAAGTGGACCACTCGATAACCACCTGTCAAACCAAAAAATGCCCGTCCTTTCTTCACTTTGACTTTAACATTATCACACACTTCCGGTAGAATCGACGCCATAGACCGCCATAGTCTAGAACCGGAGATTGGACACACTGCTAGGGATAGATGACCATTTTTTTATGTATTTTGCCTTGAAGAACCTAGACCACAAACTGTCTTGGCCATAAGTCTCCAAACCAACTTCATATGCAAAGATCATTGAATGTCCATGAAGTTTCTCAACCCTAAGCCCCCCTCACGAGTTGGCATACAAATACTAGACCATGCACCCCACTTTGCCCTCTTCCTTCCCTTTTGTTCATCCTAAAAAAAAATAGATAGAATAGAGTTAATCTTGTTAATGACCACCTTCGGCACAGCCAAAACTGCAAGTAGATAGGTAGCCATACTTGTAAGCACATGCTTGAGCAATATGAGCCGCCCACCTTGCGAGAGTAGTTTAACCTTCCACCCCGCCACCTTGTTTCTAATCTTTTCCACAAGAGGTTCCAAATGTCTAGCCGTGAGCCTCCAAACCACTAGGGGAACGCCCAAATACACAACTGGAAAATGCCCCTCTACAAAATCAGTAGTCCTCAACAAAACTCGTTTTCGTGCCAAAGTAATAGATTTAGCAGGATAAATGGCAGACTTGTCTCTATTAATCAGTTGCTCGGACCACTTCTCATAAATCTCCAGAGTTTTAATAAGCATTTTTAGAGATGTCTTCTCTCCATTGAGAAAAACCAACAGATCATCCGCATAGAGTAAATGGGATATCAAAGGAGCCCCAACTGGATGAGAAAATTTCCCAATGCGACCCCTCTCATACTGCTTCCGTAATAGCCTTGATAGCACCTCCTCCATCAAAATAAATAAATAAGGGGAGAAAGGGTCCCCTTGACGTAAGCCTCCGGAGGACTTAAAAACCCGATATAAATGCCATTCATCATAACCGAAAACCATGGGGACTTAATACATTCTGCCACCAAGCTACAAAATTTATTCGAGAAGCCAAACCCATCCATTATAGTCAAAAGAAAATTCCAATGAACCCTATCATAAGCTTTCACCATATCAATCTTGGCCATTACATTACCTCCTTGTACCTTCTTGTTGATTGACTGGACCATCTCCTAGGAAAAGGAAATGTTCTAAAAGATGCTTCAGCCAAGAATAAAGGCTCCTTGCTCAGAAGAGATCATGAGAGTGAGAAACCAGGTCAACCTACTGACAATAATTTTGGAAAGAATTTTGTGTGCATCAGAACACAGGCTTATAGGTCAAAACTTATCAAAACCTTATGGATCTGGCACCTTAGGGATAAGCACAATGTAAGAAGTGGTGTAGTACCTTGGAAGTGCAGTTCCATTAAAAAAAATCTCTTGCTACTTCCACAAGATCGTCCTTGACAATCACCCAACAAGTTGTATAGAACAAGGACCCAAAACTGTCAGGTCCCGGACTACTGTACTTCGGGATGGAAAACACAGCTTCCTTAACCTCCTCTTTCGTGGGAAGTTGGCATAAGAACTCATTGTCCTCTAACGTCGCCACCTTTTCTATCAAATGAGAGAGATAAGCTTGCTCCTGCACTTGTGAACAATTAAGAAAATCCTAGAAATAATTAGTGGCCCCCTGATGAACCACTTCTGGTGAGTCCAAAATGGTATCACTCGCAGGCTGCATAAGGGCAATGACTGAAGCCTTCCTACGTCCAGGTGAAAAAATATTGAGTTTTGGTCCCCTTCTGCAAGCCACTTTTTCTTCGCTTGTTGAGCCAATCTCATCTCCTCCGTTTCTACCAACCCTCAAGCTCCATTTTAGCAACTAAAAACTCAATCTCAAGTTCCTGGGAAAAGTCGTGTTGTAACTGATGTTCAAGAGACTCAAGTCGGGCCTCCAACTCGTGAATGTTAACATCGACTCTCCCAAAAACCAACTTATTCCACAATAGGAGTGCAACCTTCATTTTCTTAAGCTTGGCAGCCAACTTCACTAATCCCCTCTACCTTCTTCCGGTTGCATCCAAACCTCTTCCACTGAAGGGAAGAACAAGTCATGTGAGCACTACACGTTTTGGAACCTAAAAGGAGGAGGCCCGTATTTCATAACCACCTGGGAGAAATGAACCACCATCGAGCTATGATCAGATGTCTTCCTCTTGAGCAATTCTACACTGGCAAATCCAAACCGAGTCGCAAACTCCATGTTAGATAGTGCCCTATCGAGACGCTCCCAACTTCTTGAACATCCCCCTTGTCCATTGCACCAGGACATCTGTTGCCCATGAGAACTCACCTCCACAAGACCACAAGCACCAATACACCCATTGAAATCCTCCATAGCGTGAAGGAACTGAGGATACCCACCAATACGCTCATCATCCACTTTGATTATATTAAAATCTCCAATCAAAAACCAAGGATGATCTTCCATGCGAGTCTCTTCAAGATCCGCCCATAGTTCCTGACATTCATGTTGAGTACATTTAGCATAAACAAAAGTGACCAAAGTTTGATTATCCTCCAAAGTGAACCAACCCGTAAGCTTCTGGCTCGATGCACTCAGGAACTCAAACTCATACGGTTTTCTCCATAGCAACCACACTTTACCCCCCCCCCCTCCAAGCTTCATTACAATAGAAATTCTGAAAACCCAACAAACTAGCCAACCTAGGCATTTTACTCTCCACTGCAAACGGCTCCAAGATTGCAACTATAGTGACATCAAATTGCCTTATCAACCTTCGCAATTGACCTCTAGACATCTCTAGCCTCCTCACATTCCACATAATCATATTGTCCATCATAAATTCGATTTTTCTAGACGGGTGCTTGCCCGCTTAGAGTGACACACACTTGAACGAATTTTTTCCTTCAGCTACACTAAAAAAGAGTGGGATTCATCTACAGATGCATACCCCTTCTCCTTGGCCAGATGTATAAGATTTTCTTCCTCCTCCCTATTCGAGCCAGACTGCAGCACCCTCTCCTGCATGAAAGCATCCTCTTGTGGCTCCAGAAAAACTCTCGTGCTCTCTAATTCCGTGATTTCTGTAATCACATCCACCTGTCCTCCTGAATCCAACACATGTAGCATTCATCTTCCTTCAAGGACAACTTCCTCAACAACTGGCCATTGATGCTCAACCACCCTCTCACTATGCAACCCTACTGTTTGGATCGAAGGTCGCTCTTCCTCAATAACAAACTCCTCACGTAACAACCCCACCACGATAGATCTCTCTTCATCCATCCTAACAACCTCTTTAGTACTACTCAACCCTACATTAGGATCACTGCCTCGTACCACCTCCACCTCACCAGGTTCTATCTCCTTCCACTCTACAAGCTACAACACCCCATCATTTAGCGATGGCCCCTCACATGAAACCATATTAGTTTGTGAATTTATTTTTATAAAACCTCTTTGTATTTATAGCACTTTTCTCTGTGTGTGTGTATATATGTAACATCAAACAATTTGCTGACTCTTTAAAAATCCACAACGTACGATTGAAGAACAGATTTTCAATTACTTAATTAATTCAATGAATTATTCATTAGGGTGGGGAGGTAGGGGTGACAATATGTGACACAACTTATGAACCCAACATGAACACGACACGAAATTAGCGGATTTGAGTTTGATGTTAATGGGTTCTGGTCAAAACGGGTTGACCCGTTAAAACATGATTTATAAACGGGTTAACCTGCTTAACACGAAATCAACTCATTTTGACCCATTTATAATTTATTTCAAACTTAAAATTTTATTATTGTTAAGTTGTAATATTGGTATTTCTCAGTATGCTTATGTTTTTATTATTTTTATTGTTAGGATTGTAATTTTAGGCCTATGCTTATATTTGTTGTCATATGGTTTGTAATATTGGTTTTATATGTTAAAATTTAAAAAAAATTTATATATATTTTTTAAGATATTATAGTTATTAATAAATATAGATTTTAACTTTTATGTAAAATTATGTTAATCAAGTAAAATGAGTTCTGCGTTTTAGTTAAACATGAAACAAATGGATTTAAATAAGTCGTGTCGTATTAATATATTTCTAATTAATTATTAAACGGGTCAAAACGGGTGACACAACACGATCCGTTATCTAAATGGGTTAAGTTGGGATTTGAAAATTTGGCACGTTTAGCTTAACGAATTTGGTTTAAATTGATTTATATAAATATATATATATATACTTTTTTTTATAAGAAAAGAAATTTCATTAAAAGTTATTGCAGACATTTGTCAAGCCATAGAGCTTGAGAAAGAAAGTCTGGAATACTATTCCACCACATATCAATGCTTTCCACATTTTTTGTATTTCTAACTAACCTAAGTGCAGCCATATTACCCTCCCTATACACATACATAAAATCACATTCAACAAAACAGGATGAAAGAGTGTGTATTTCTCTATATAATAATCCAAGCAGTGATCCCTCCATGTTGTTTTGCTTTAAAGCCTCTACCACCAACAAACAATCAGATCTACTGAAAGTTTTGAGATTCTCATGCTCACGCACAACTGAAGGCCTCTGAATATAGCAGTTAACTCAATTGCTTCAGCTTCCTCCACCTCATTCTCAACCTTGCTATCTGCCATTAACACATTGCCTTGATCATTCCTCAAAATTTCACCCAGACCAGACTTGTTTTTATCTTCAAAAATGGCACCATCAACATTCAACTTTAACACACCTACTAGAGGGGGCTTCCATCGATAGTGGTTCTTATCTGGACATTTGGTTTTAATTTAACCTCTTTAAAATTTCTAACCAACGTATCAACATTTTCTGCAACTATCTTTGGATTCAACAGCAACTGGTCATGTACCATTTTGTTTCTTCTATACTAATAGCAACAGGCTCACCCACCACATTCCAGTATTTTTGGAAAAATACTGGGGACATACCATTTGGGCCCTGGACTTTTGTGGGGTTCATTTGTTGTACAACTACCTTCACCTCTTTGACAGAATAAACCTTGCTCATCTGCTCATTCATACTGTTATCCACCCTACCAGCTAGAGACTCCAGAAAATTCAATGGTCCCCTCGAACTTGAAGTTCTGAATAGATTTCTGAAATACTCAATGACAAGCATATCCCTTCCTTCTAACTCATGCCACACCCCATTTTCATCTTGGAGTTTGGCTATTTTATTCTTCCTTCACCTTTGTGAAGCCTTCATGTGAAAGTACTTTGAGTTTTGGTCGCCTTCTTTGAGCCATAAAGCCTTTGATTATTGTCTCCACATAACCTCATCCCTTTCAAGCCATTTCTGTACCTCAACCAGTGCTACATCAGATTCCTCTCTATTGTTCCCCAAATGGTCAATTTCATGAAGCCTTAACAGATTTTGTTTTGCTTGAATGAGGTTTTTTTGCACATGACCAAATGAATGTTTATTCCATACAGCCAAATGATTGCCACAGGACTTTATAAGCTTCATCACCTCATCCATTCTTGTGTGAGCTGCACATCTTCCCCATGTATTTTTGATAATTTCCTCACATGCTGGCTCACCTACTCACATAGCCTCAAACTTAAACATTCTCCTCCTTTTTGAAAACTCCCTAACCCCTTCCACATCAACCCATATAGGGACATGATCTGAATATGCCACCAATTCGTGAATAACAGTAGCATTAGGGAATTGGTGCCACCAATCAGAATTTTCCAGACCCCAATCTAGCCTCTCACTGATACACTAAACCCCTTCTCTCCAATTACACCATGTAAAAGGATACCCATTAAACCCCAAATCCCTCAACCCACACTCTTCCACCACCTCCTGAAAAGCTATAATTTGCCTGTCAGGGTGAGGTCGCCCACCCCTATTCTCATGATGGTGTAAGACCTCATTAAAATCCCCTAGGATCAACCATGGCTCCCATTAATACGGCTTAGGGATATAATCAAATCCCATGTTCTGTGACAAAAATTACAATCTGGATTTCCATATATTCCTGTTAAAAACCAATAGTTATTTCTTCCAGTATCACATGTTATCACAGCATCAATATGTGAATTAGAGTAATTGATAATAGATAAATCTATATCCCTTCCCCAAAGCATTGCTAACCCCCATTTCCTTCCACTAAAGCCAATCGGTAAACAATTTAAAAAGCCTAATTTGTACTTACAGTTTTCAAACTCACAGATCGTGAGCCTAGTTTCCTATAAGAACAGTACGTCGGGACCTTCCCTCTTGATCAAATCACAGAGGGTACGAATGCCACGTGGGTTCCCAAGCCCACGGCCATTCCAACTCATGATCTTCATTGCTCTCGGTGGCGTTGGACCCCAGCCACCACCAATCTATCTGTTATTGAGATCCCATCCTTTTCCGCAGTAGACAAGGAGATGATACGCCATTTCGCCAAATCACCCTCAGACTCCTCTCGCACTTCTTCGTCGCTAGGGCTTTTTCTTTTTCTTGATCCAGAGGGATTGCATTTTGTGCCCTTTGTTTTTTCTGCCATTTCGTGAATAGACGACACCGTTTCCACCTTTTACTGTGAAAGCCATCTGGCTTTTCCTTTTGGACTAAACCTTTCATTACAAGCCCTTGGGCCCCCGAAAGCCCCTCACTTTGTTTCACCACCTCAAACTTCCCCTTGGAAAGATCCGTAATAGCAGGCCCATCTATCTCCAGCCTATTTTCACTGATTAGCCGTTCATCGCTTCCTATCACATAGCAAGTGCTTTCATCATTTGATTTTGTAGACCCTTCTCTTCTCACATCATCCTTCTGCTCAGAAACTTTCTCCGCTAACCCGCCAACTACTTATCTTTGTTCACAGAAACCATTATCTCATTTTCCGTATCCGTTTAAAAATCATCGTGATTATCCCTGCCTTAATTTACGCCACGTGCCCCTCCAGTCACAGCTTTGCCAGTCGTTACTCCTCGACTTCCTCCACTATCCCTCGCCGGCGGTGTTGATCTATATATTTGAATGTTCATGATTTAACACAATACGAGAATAATCCGAAAATACGATTTGACACCCCCCTACTATGTGGAGAGGAAACAAGGTCCCCTAGACTGGCCAGACCGACCCATCTGTTAGACAAACTCAACAGTAAAATCGCACTATGAAAACTACATAATCAACCTAGCATCACTCTTTAATTAATAAACCCGAATACGGCGCTCATCGTCGACTGCGTCGGTCAGAAAAATAATAAAGCAGCATTCGAGTCGTAAAGGCAGGCGTAATTTGACTCCAATAAACTGAACGATTGAGAGAGAAACAGGAGGGAAAGTGCGCCAGAAAGATGTGTGGGCGTCGAATATACCAGCATCATTTTTTGTTCTTTTGTTTTGGTTTTTTTTTGGGGGGGGGAGGGAAACTGTAAAGCATAGGGGTGTGGGTGTTTGTTTCGATGTTGCGCATATAAATACCACGTCCAGGCTATTCTTTTCCTGCAACCAACCCACTAGCTAGTACTACTTTCTTCGACTTTCTTCTACTTCCAGCTTCTGCTCGATCCCTCTGTCTCGCTTTTTTCTCTCTTGTTTTTACTGCCCCGGATCCCGAGAAAGACAAGGAAAGGCCAGGTCAGTATATTTATGAGACACTTATCTTATCTTGACATGTTTCTCTGCTAGATGCTATGAAAAACGAAAAACAAAAACATGTTGCCTCGTTTCTCTTCGAGGTTGTGTTTTAAGGATGTTTTATGGATAATTGCAAGCATTGTAATCACCTTTACACTAACTCTCTCTCTCTCTCTCTCTCTCAAGTTTCGTCTGTCTAATGTTACGAGTCTTTTATTTGGTACCAGAGATTTGGGATCGAATCATGCATGAAATAAAAACCACGTAAAAAGTTTTCTTAGAAAAAAAAGAGATAGACAAGTAAAGTAGTAATATTTAAAAAATAACATGATACTACAGAACCAAGTAACACTTCCTCCTTTTAGAATTCTCCATGCATACAAAGAAGAGTTTCTAGGTTAGTTGTTAATGGAGACAATTAAGAGCTTTTTATCTGGATTCCTGTCTGAACGCGTCCCATGTTAAAGTGTTCAAGGCATGATTGAACTAAAAAAAAAAAGTGAGCTGTAATATGCTTTCACACATTTTATTCTAAATTTTTTCGTTTTTAACTTTTCTCTACTGCCTTCTGGCCGCTTCTGGTATACTCTGTTAAAAATAACTCTTAAAGAATAAGAAATTGGTAGAAATGCATATGTTGCCGGAATAATTTCCACGATTAACGGGCCGAACTAATATATACATATACATACATATATATATATATATATATATATATATATATATATATATATATATATATATAGGGTTCAACAATCCTGTAAATTTCCAAAGAGGATCAGAATGCAAAATTAAGGGAGCAGTTGTACCTGCTCTTCTTGTTTTGACTAAATTACATGATCTGTTCGATCTGGTTTGTCAAAGTCCAGTGATATATGATTTTGTCCCCTCCCTCTCTTCAAAATAGTCCAGAGACATGATCGTGAGGATTCATTCACGACTGTTCTCGATCTTAGGTTGCGGACCGTATAAAAATCATTTCTTCTTCATCATCCTAATATTTAAAGATTCACCCTGGTACCTTGCCCAAGATATGGGTGAGAGTTGCAGTCTCTTTGTATTTTTATGATTCTTTAATATTGGTGTGTTTGAAGATAAAATCAAATCAAAATAATATCAAATCAATTAAGAAATAAGCTTAATTATTATGTAACTACTATGATAATTCATTTAGAATATCATAACAACAATTTGTTTGAAGTCTTACGTGTACTTGCACTTCTCAAAATTTGCAGACAAGAAAGATTGTGCCAGACAGCAAGAAGTAATTAAGCTTCTGAGTGAGCTCGAAAATTAACCATGGCCAAGGACAATTTACAGGTGCTAAACGCTCTCGATGTAGCAAAAACACAATGGTATCATTTCACTGCTATCATCATTGCAGGAATGGGGTTCTTCACCGATGCATATGATCTATTCTGCATATCTCTTGTCACCAAATTGCTTGGTCGCATATACTACCATGTTGATGGTGCAGAAAAGCCTGGCACATTGCCTCCCAATGTCTCAGCTGCTGTTAATGGGGTAGCATTCTGTGGAACTCTCGCCGGCCAGCTCTTCTTTGGGTGGCTTGGAGACAAGATGGGCAGGAAACGAGTCTACGGCATGACTCTCATGCTCATGGTTATAGCCTCCGTAGCTTCAGGTCTTTCTTTTGGCCACAATGCTAAATCTGTCATGGCAACACTTTGCTTTTTCCGGTTCTGGCTTGGGTTTGGTATCGGAGGTGACTACCCACTTTCCGCCACCATCATGTCCGAATATGCTAATAAGAAGACTCGTGGTGCTTTCATTGCCGCAGTCTTCGCCATGCAGGGATTTGGAATCCTAGCAGGCGGTATATTTGCAATCATTATTGCATCAGCGTTTAAGGCTAAGTTTGACGCTCCATCTTATGAGGTTGACGCGCTTCGCTCAACCGTCCCACAAGCAGACTTTGTTTGGAGGATCATTCTAATGGTAGGAGCACTCCCAGCTGCACTGACTTACTACTGGAGGATGAAGATGCCTGAAACTGCCCGTTACACTGCCCTTGTTGCCAAGAACGCAAAACAGGCTGCAAACGATATGTCAAAAGTTCTTCAGGTTGACATTGAAGCAGAACCGCAGAAGGTTGAGCAGTTAGCTCAACAACCAGCCAACACTTTTGGTTTGTTCTCTAAACAGTTTCTTCGTCGCCACGGACTTCACTTGCTTGGAACAACAAGCACATGGTTCTTGCTTGACATTGCATTTTACAGTCAGAATCTATTCCAAAAGGATATCTTCAGTGCAATTGGATGGATTCCTGCAGCAAAGACCATGAATGCCATCGATGAGGTGTACAGAATCGCAAGGGCACAAACACTGATTGCTCTGTGCAGTACTGTTCCAGGCTACTGGTTTACAGTGGCTTTCATTGACAAGATAGGAAGATTTGCTATCCAATTGATGGGTTTCTTCTTCATGACAGTGTTTATGTTTGCCCTGGCTATTCCTTACAACCACTGGACTCACAAGGATAATCGCATTGGGTTTGTGGTGATGTATTCCCTCACCTTCTTCTTTGCAAATTTCGGGCCTAATGCCACCACATTTGTCGTGCCGGCGGAGATCTTCCCAGCTAGGCTCAGGTCTACTTGCCATGGCATATCGGCAGCATCCGGGAAGCTCGGGGCTATTGTTGGTGCTTTTGGGTTTTTGTATCTGGCTCAGAACCAGGACAAGACCAAGGCAGATGCAGGGTACCCTGCAGGAATTGGGGTGAAGAATTCACTCCTTGTATTGGGTGGAATCAACTTCTTGGGAATACTGTTTACTTTCTTGGTGCCTGAATCGAAAGGAAAATCTTTGGAGGAGATGTCTAGGGAGAACGAGGACGAAAATGGAGAAATGCAGGAGTTGGATCAAACATCTTACGAAAACAGGACAGTTCCCCTGTCTTAGATTGATTGTGTCAGTGGAATGTTCTTTAGAATCAACCTGAGCCAGAGTCCCTCCCCTCTTCTTTAGGGTGAGTGTAGCTCAAGTTTCTCTAAGCAGTTTCTTAGAATACTACCGCGTAACCCCTTTCTTCATTCGGCACGAGAAGCTTTTGTGTTGTTCTTTTTTATCTAGATCTGTGTACTAGTTCTATTTTTAGTTTCTGTTTTCTCTTGTAGTATCTCGGTTTTACGTCATCGCTTAATATTGAGAAACATGAGAAGAATATTTCTTCGTTGTTTCTTGTCATTCTATGCTATGATGATCGGGAACCTGTAGCCATCAAAATTGAATAAGATGTAACCATTTGCCCACATCCTGCATTTTCTTGGTGCTGTTGATTTCTTAGTTTTAGTTCGATATTTGAGAATGATTATGTCCTGATTTTGTCTGAAATCATTTCGAGTGCTTGTGGATGCGTAATAGGGTCCCATTTGTGATTAAAAGACTTTGGTGTGTGGAAAAAGGTGGAAGAATATTGAGACTTTCACCCTTGACATTTGTTCGGCACATCTCTATCTCTGCTTTAGTATCTATGCAACCTCAATGTCACACTGAAGACTTTCGAGAAGCTGAGTTACATGAAAGACTCTTTTCTTCGTTTTGAAAAGATTTCTCTGATACGACAGCCTTGTGCTCTCTGACGTCCTTTTTCTGCCATACCTCTTGTCTTTTTCTGTTCTTCTTGGGCACATGCTTAAGTTCCCATCTCTTCCTCCACTGAGTTCTTTCGGTTCTCCCAGCTCTCTTCATTGTTCCTGGAGTAGAAAGAATTTTCCGAGTTTAAGGAAAGAAGCCAGATTTTCTCGAGCATCAGATTGGCAATGGAGGAGGCACTTATCTTTGATTGCCTTTTAACATCATGCTGAAAGTCTGGTGTTGAGATATGGCAGTAGGATCATTTAAGATGCTGCTAATAATATCAATGCTATAGCAAATAGTCTCCCCTGCTATAAAGGAGGATGGTGGATGGGCTTGGAGTCCTGCTAGATCAGAAGACTTGGTGCAGATTCAAAGTCAATGAACTTAATTGCTTCTTAAGCGACTCAGCAGAAAATTTCTTGGGAACCTGCCCAAGTCAGGAAATTAATTTGAACTAGCTGCAACTTTGAGATGCTATTATGGGAGTTCTTCCCAAGTTGAATTTGGTGAAGACTAATATGGCATCTTGAAGCCATCCATCCACAAGCTTTGGTTTTGTTTCATGGTTGGCAAATCAAAATAATTTATTTCCCAAGGATAGCCAAAATATGTAGGGCTGATACTGTAGATATCAAGGATATCTTCATAAACGCTTGTCATTTAATAAACGAACCAAATCCACATCGAATTTGCTCAAATCGATCTCAACAACTTGTTGAGTAACCTTGTTTATTTACAATCCTAGTCTTCGTAACTCCTTTGACAATGTCTCGCTGGTTTGTTTTTTGTTGGCTTTATCCGAAAATGCAATAACGCTCCCTTTGGTTGAAACGGCTGCTTAAGTGTACCTATTGCCTACTTTTTCTTTTCTTTTTTTCCTCAAAAAGAGTGGGAAGGACGGTCAGAATAGCTTCCCCTTTGGGCGTGACCATAAGGGCCTCCACTCGCTGCGACATGTTGAAATTGCGCCATAGCTACTAACCCCAGAAGAGGCAGTACGTCACTGCAATCCCACCAAAGTGCCAACATGCAAAGGCTCCCAAGACTTTGGTTCATAAGTTTTACTAAGACAAGCCATTTCGAACCTATGACATCGGGCAAGGGAGGAAAGAACGATCCCGTAGCCTATACCAACCAATATTTATAGTTTTGGGGCCCTTGAATGGAATTATTATTACTGAATAGTTTAGTTAGGATTTTGACAAGGAATAGCTAGTTATGAAATATAGTCATTTATCAAAGGCGATAGGAATAGTTATTCCTTGAGGTTAAGCAATATAATTTTTCAAACAAATTCCCTTGAAAACTAGTTAAAAACTTGTATGGTGGCCGTCCACCTTCCTTGACTCTGGGGTTTCTAACCGAACATAAATGAGCATCCTTAATAATCATATACCTATTCCACAAATCAAGAGCATCGATCCTTAATATGTTATGTTTCTGTTGTGTTCGTATCCCACTCACTTCAACTCTGTCTAGTTACTATAATTTGCATTTGCACAGGAAAGCAAAGCAAAACAGAAAGCCGGTGAAACTAACAAAAGAATAGTGAGTGCCTGTTGCTAAAAGTATGAAAACTGTAAAAGGCTAGAAATAGCAGGAGATTTTCATGGAATATGGGGTGTATATTTTTGGTCCATTGAGACAATAATAGGATAATAATGTAGTCAGACCAGAAAATATGGGGAATATGCAGGCAATATATTCCTGTCTATTTTAAGGAAATTCTCATTCATATAAATTCTCGAACCCGCACAAATCTCTTCACTGTCCATTGTCATCCCTGTCTGTCTCTCACAGACAACACGACAGGCTAAATCAGGTCAGTCACTTATTAACTTCTTCTACACATTTTGTGTTGTTCTTCCTTCGGATCTTAGAATCTTTTGAAGGCGCTTTATGACGTCTCATGCTAATTGAATAACGAAATATTATTTCGTACATCATATAGATGATCCTGACCCGAATCTATTCATTTTAGGCAAGGAAATCGTCAAAATTAAGTTTTCTATTTTTAAGGGAAAAAAGGGAGAAATTAAGGAGCCAACTCAATGCTTGCATTTATATGTATACTTGGGATTCAAGATTTTCTTAAAGAATTCAAAAGGGAAAAAAAAAACCGTTAGCACTCTTTTCGATCGGAATTCGAGAAGTTCGCGGGGAAAATGGAAAGGAAGTATTTGCATTGGAAAGTTTGTAATTATATAACACTTCGTCTGGCCCTTCCATGTGTTCTTGTATATCTATTTCTACTTCTGTAATTTTGATTCACGTAATACTCCTTTCTGTATATCGTGAAGAAATGTGAAGTTTTTATGTCCATATGGTACACATGTTTGCTTGCATTCATGAATTCATGCATGTCACATTTCTAAAGAAAACATCGAATGATCCTTGTTGAAAGCTTTTAATGTGTATGTGGCTAAACGCTCTTATACATGCAGCTCCAACAGATAGCAGAGAAAAGTTAAGAGCTTGTCCGCGAAGGAGAGAGGTTGAGCAAAAGACAAGGCAGATTCGAAAGTGAGGCAGCCAACCATGGCCAAACAGCAGTTGAAGGTGCTGAATGCGCTTGATGTTGCCCAAACGCAATGTTACCATTTTACTGCAATTATCATTGCTGGAATGGGGTTCTTCACGGATGCATATGATCTATTCTGCATATCCCTTGTCACCAAATTGCTTGGCCGCATCTACTACCATGTTGATGGGGCAGCAAAGCCCGGCACATTGCCTCCCAATGTATCAGCTGCGGTTAATGGTGTAGCACTCTGTGGAACACTCGCAGGCCAACTCTTCTTTGGATGGCTTGGTGACAAGATGGGCCGAAAGAAAGTCTATGGCTTGACATTGATGCTCATGTTCTTTTGCTCCATTGCTTCTGGTCTTTCCTTTGGTCATAACGCAAAAGCTGTCATGAGCACTCTTTGTTTCTTTCGGTTTTGGCTTGGTTTTGGCATAGGGGGTGACTACCCACTTTCTGCAACCATTATGTCTGAATATGCTAATAAGAAGACTCGTGGAGCCTTCATTGCAGCAGTGTTTGCCATGCAAGGGTTTGGCATTTTGGGTGGTGGTATATTTGCCATTGCCATGTCTTCCATATTCCAGGCCAAGTTTGGTGCTCCTACATATGAAGTTGATCCAGTTGCCTCCACTGTCCCACAAGCAGATTATCTGTGGCGAATTATTCTAATGGTCGGTGCACTTCCCGCTGCGCTCACATACTACTGGCGCTTAAAGATGCCCGAAACTGCTCGCTACACAGCCCTTGTTGCCAAGAATACAAAACAGGCTGCATCTGATATGTCAAAGGTTCTGCAGGTTGACATTGAAGCAGAACCGCAATCGAATGAGCAGCCAAAAGCTGGATTTGGGTTGTTCTCTAAAGAGTTTGCTCGTCGCCATGGACTCCACTTGCTTGGAACAACAAGCACATGGTTCTTGCTTGACATTGCATTTTACAGCCAAAATCTATTCCAAAAGGATATCTTCAGTGCAATTGGATGGATTCCTCCAGCAAAGACCATGAATGCCATCGAGGAGGTCTTTAGAATCGCAAGGGCACAAACACTAATTGCTATGTGCAGTACTGTGCCAGGCTACTGGTTTACAGTGGCTTTCATTGACAGGATTGGAAGGTTTGCCATCCAACTGATGGGTTTCTTCTTCATGACAGTGTTTATGTTTGCCCTGGCTTTTCCTTACAACCACTGGACTCACAAGGATAACCGCATTGGGTTTGTGGTTATGTATTCCCTCACTTTCTTCTTTGCAAATTTCGGGCCTAACGCAACCACATTTGTCGTGCCAGCTGAGATTTTTCCAGCCAGATTACGGTCTACTTGCCATGGCATATCTGCAGCATCAGGAAAGCTTGGAGCCATGGTGGGTGCATTTGGTTTCTTGTATTTGGCTCAGAACCAGGACAAGGCCAAGGCAGATGCAGGGTACCCAGCAGGCATTGGGGTGAAGAACTCACTCATTGTGTTGGGTGTGATCAACCTCTTGGGCTTGCTGTTTACTTTTCTAGTGCCCGAATCAAAGGGTAAATCATTGGAGGAGATGTCAGGTGAGAACGAGGGTGAAAATGGAGCAGGAACAGAATAAGAGCAGCCAGAAGTTCACAATAAAATGGCCATTTGGGTCATCTATTTTTTTCTTCAGAAATTTTGAATCATGTTGTAGTTTGTACGTTTGATTAAAGAGATTGATTATTTTTCCTGTGTTGTGATATTTATTAAAATTATCTTACTTGCATTCTTCTCCCTCCTCAACTCGGTAGAAAGTAATTCCTTTCTACAAAGTAATGACCTTTCTCTAGAATCATAACAAAGAATCATTTTATCATGTTTTTTTATCCAATAAACTGTCCGACCTTGTTTTGCTCTCCGACCATTGGACACTCAACAATATAAATTAACCTTCGAACAGCAGTAGGCTTGGCTTGTTCGAGATATTTTGAGCATGCTCTGGCAAAAGCACGTTTGCAGGCTTCTTCCTGGCTAACAAGTAACCATTCTGCATAATACTAACATTCAGGTGAGATAACAACAACAAACGATAGTATGGAATATAACTTCTTGAAGAAAATTTGTCTGAGAAATTAAAGGGAAAATGTGAAATGCATAGCTGCAAAAATATTTAGGTTCCCGTGGGAGACTTTTCTACTCGGTTGGGACTTTGGTGTGTGCATTTGGGTTCTTGTATTTCTCTAAGAACCGGGTTAACACCAACGCAACGTGAGGATTTTGCTCCTCCTGCTGGGGGAAATCAACTTCCCGCTTATGACATTTTCTCTTGTGGAACCTGAAGCAAAGAGGAAGAGAAGGTGGAAATTGGGGAGGGGAGGGTAAGAAAAATTTTTGCTGTTTCCCATACATCTTGAGCCATGTTTTACATGCCAATATACATGGAGTTTCTACATATCCTTTTACAGGTAAATCCTTTGGAGACCAACTTTCATAAGATTACTTACATCAAGAGTTTCCAGATACCACTTTACAAACTCATCTGAGAATCGGCAATCAAGAAGGAAAGTGACTTTCTCCATTATCTCTGTTATCAGATAATATTAGCCTAAAACTAATGCGCCTCAAAGATGTCAATTTATTCACGGATACTGCACAATGCTATGCTGTGCCTGATAACTATTTCATAAATTTAAAAACCATAGCAGATCTCTCCAAGGAAGAAAACTCTAAACAGCAGAGACCATTCAGCGTGCACGGTCTCTAATCACTTCAAGATCCATCTCCATGGGGTCAGTAGCCTGAATCTCATAATGGACACCATCCAGCTCCCGTCTGAACCTGTCTCTAGATGTGGCATAGAGCATCTTGGCACGGATTCGAGAGGATGAAGGAGACCTGATAGAAATGCCATGCAATGAATCATTAAGAATGAGATCTTAACAGCAGAACCACTCAAAACTAAAAGTACAAAACGTGTCATTACCGTAGGATAAAACATAAATACCAAGATCCACATACACATAAAGAAAACTAGGACCAACGTTTAATGCTATGCAACTGCCTGGAGGCTTGGAAAAGAATAGCATTGGATCATTTAAAAGTCATCCTCCAACTTCTACCAGCAAAACAAGACCAAGAATTGATCGTAAAATGAGAAAATGGAAAAATGTAAAACAGTGGTCTGCATATGGTCTTAGTCACACTGGCTACATCCATAAGTCCAAAACAAACAAGAAATATGGACAAGAATAGAGCTTAGGAGAAGTTTTACGGATTTAAATTGTTGGTTGCTAAATAAAAAAGCAAGATAAGATCCAGATTTCAAAATCTATTAAGTAGAAGTTTTTTAAATCGAAAATTCACACAAGCCTTGAAAAACTACATACATTGACATCAGGAACAGATTGTAAAACTGAGAGGACATTCTTTATTGTCAATTAATGCATAGCAATGGAACACAACAAGAACAGTAGCCTTGTTTCATTTAACAAAAGAAACCAACTAATTAACATATAAATGATGAGTGCATGCCCCATGACCCTATAATCTCATCAGTTACATACAAGATTACCCCATTTAACTTCACAGGTTGACTACACTTAAATTGAAATTAGTTAACTTCAGAAAGATCAGACATCCATACTACTGCCTGATTTGCCAATGCATAACAATGGATGAGTTAAAAAAATTTATCAATGATCAAATATTTCTCTATGGACATTAAGAATCGGAATTTGAAGAAGGGGAACAGGGAGTCCTCAAACCCCAACAGATTGAGGAGAATTTGTTCAATCACATAGTTTGGGCTCCTGAAATATGCACCCTTCTAAATCCTTTTCCTTACCGATCAAAAAATATGCACCCTTCTAGTTTCTTTTGATGATGTAGCAGCATGAAACAGAGCTCCAATATAGCAAGAGACTGCCTATTAAAATATGGAGGAATAAGGGCATCCCATATTTAACAATCATACAGCAGAAAATTGCATGCTTATAGCAACTACTGCTATTCTCGCAACAAATTTCCTTATGCCATTCTCAAACCTGTGAAGTATGCCAGCCCAAATATGTTGTATATCAAGAAATACCATAAATTAAGTGTCGTGTTTAAGTTCAGATGACGATAGATTTGATATCAACAGAATAAGCATGTCTAAGAATACCACAAAGATTAATCATTTTTAAAGAAAATTTGTATATAGAGAGAGTCAGAGCAAGTAAGTCCTGAGGCTGCATAAAAGAACTAAGAAAGACGAAAAAAAAAAAACTAAAACTAATACTAAATCTAAACCCAGATAAGTTTTTTAAATGCTGGATATTATGAGTGCATGGATATGTTAAGTCAGGTCAAAGAAATAAAACACAAACGAGAGAAACAACAGAATGAATTAACAATGCAAGAATTGTTGACGGAGTAGATGTGGATTTTTACTTTTCATTGTCATTTGAACATAGATTTAATAAATTAATGACGATAATTGCCATGTCTTTTGAGGATGATATAAGTGCTTATGTATTGGTTACCCTCTCGTAGAGAAAGTGATAATATCAATGGAAATGAAAATATAAATAGATTATAGGCAAAACCTTACCAAGCGATGAAGAATATCTTGCTCTTTTGACAGTTATCAGAAGTCACGAAATCATAGTCATAAACGGCATATCGGCAATCATTCTCAGGTAAAGCTGCAGTGAAATCATCATAATTCTCAGCTGGACCACCTGTCTTCTCAACCACAACCTCCTTTTTATTCTCATCAACCTTAAAAATCACATATCGGTGAACCTTCTTCCACTTCAATTCAAAAAATGTGTTTTTGGTTTGATCACCAACACCCATGCCCCACGAAGCGTTTGGCTGAAAACGAAACCAAATTGCATCACAAAATTTTTCTATCTAAAACTTCAAAATCTTGACAACAACGTGCACATTAATAATAACAAGCTATTAGTTCCTTTTTAGCCAGCAAGAAGCTCCAAACCGCTTGTCATAAACGATCGAAAATTGTATTCCAGTGTTCCACAACTTGGAATAAGATTTTTTGACACAAGGGATCTAATAATAGATTTTATTAGATGACAAGACCATACCTAAAGCTAATATTGATACGATACCACAATCAATACCGCAAATCAAATCATGATAAAAAAAGGTTTCAATTAGTGTAAACAAATAAACAGGATATTGAAAATGTTGGAGTTGCATTCATTAAAGTGATCGAACCCAATTTAATGAGAGAGCAACTATATAAGCACTATCAGTCTGCAGAGGACTCAGAATTTCAATTTTCGGCGAACCAAGAACACATCAAGCATTTAAAAAAAAAAAAAACCCTTCACTAAATAAAAAAGAACCCATTTTTTTATATTTTCCTGATCTTCAACGGCAGCCAAATCAAACAGAAAAAAAAAGTGATCTAACTTTTCATGCGAGTTGAATAAAATGAGCGGTGAAAAGAAAACTCTTCAAAATATAACTGAAAGGAAAAGATATCTTCGATTTTAAGTAAATATGCCTAACACATGAATCTATAATCTTATTCATGGTTGTTGAAAGCAAATAGCCGCAATAACGCCAACAGACTAATAGAAGTACAGAGTAGAGAGAGAGACCCGGTTGAGCCATCTGAAAGACATGATATCCAAGAGCGTGAGCAAGACGAGCGAAGAAGAAGAAGAAGAAGAAGAAAGCAGAAGTGGTGATTGTGTTTGGACGGAAAGAAAAACTATTGTGAGAAGAAAGAGCACGGACCCAGATGAAAGAGGTTGGAAAAAAAACAACAAAAAAACAATACGGGAATACTGCCAAGAAACCAAAGAAAAATGAACCTTCCTCGATCTCCCTATTTATTGTCTTCGTTTCTTTTCAAAGGCTCGGATTTTTCAAGGAGAGAAGGTCGGGTGTATATGATGCTCTACAGCTCTGTTCTTATCTTACAATCGAATAAAAAGACCAAAAAAGACTAATCAATCCATCGTATGGACCATGCCTTTAGGCTTTAAAGGAACAAAGAAGGGGTCTAAAGGGCAAGAAATTATCCTTTTTTTTTTTTTTTCCTTTTAATTCTGTTGGGTTAGAATAGCGGCAAATAAATAAACAATAAATTATTGTTGTCATTAATAATAGTTATTATTTATTATTATAAGATGACATGACATAGACAATAAATATATTTGTTAGGAGTTGCAACTCAAGTCAATTCATCACGTGGATTATTAAAAAATGAGAAATTTTATTTATAATTTCTAAATAAAGATTGTATAAACAAATCTTTTATTAAATAGAAAAAATGACTATTTTGATAAGAATTTTATTATAATTTTAAAAAAATTTAAAGATAAAATTAATTAGACTTTAATGTAATTCTCATTTAAAGATTGTACGTAATATTACTCTTAAAAAAAATATAAAATTCATTGACTCAATAGTAGAGTTGCCTAATATTATAATTTTTTGTTTGAATGTTTAATGATATTATTTCCATAAATATTTCATTGATAAATGGCAATTCATATTTATTTATTTTACTTGTGTGGCTGATCATTAAATGCACGAGAATAAAATTGGTAAAAATCCCTTGAATTTACTATGAGTTTGAATTATGAATTATTTAACTATTTTTATAACATCCGATTTAGATATTTTCAACGAATTAAATTTCTAGGGAATATTTGTTTTAAAAAAAGAAAGAAATAGGAGGAGATAATGATGGTTCGAATTAAAGGGCGTGCGTAACGTTAACGCTAACTTACTTTTATTTTTCAACGGTGGACGTTGACCAGGAAGATTTTAATTGTTTCCGTCATTTATATCAAGTCCGTACATAAGTAAATGTGCACGGTGTGACGTTAAAATCAGATATACTACGACTTTTTATAATTTTTTATCCAATCATATTTTAGATAAGGGATATTTTTAAAATATAAATTATAAAAATAACTTAATTTTATAAAAATATCACCAATTTAAAACATAATTATAAAATAATTGTATCTGCATTATTACTCTCTTTAAATATAACAAATGATTTTTGTGGCAAGTTTCATATATTTAAAATAAATAAATAAATATTACTATTTTTTAAAATATAAAAAATAAATAAATTAAATTATGCAATTTAAATAATGTATAATATAAATTACTTCGAATATAATTGTTCACGCCACGGAGAACGAAGATCAAATCCCCCTCCCATATATATAAAAAAAAATGACTTATTGGATAAATACTGCAGTCAAGGAACTCACCGTTGGATGTTAGCTGAAAACGAATCTCACCGTAGGAGTGCAAAGCAGCCCCACCCATCCGTATCCGTGATCAAATTGATTAGTTAGTGGGTCCCATATTGCCGTGCTCAGCGGCTTACCCCAACGGTACTGACACACGGCTTTCCTCTTTTATTTTATTTTTTAAAATTTGTATTAACGTCGGTTTGCATACGAAAAGTATCTCATTTTATCAAATTTTTTAAATTTTTATATAAAATATAATTAACAACTTATTTTTTTAAAATTTTAAAATAATAATATTAAAAAATAATATTATAATAATTTTTAATTTTCATATAAAATTATCTCATCTCACTATTTAAACTATACCGTAAAACACGTTACTTTTTTATTCTATTTTTTTTTTCTTGTGTAGTATGGATGTATTAAATAAAACTCTTCTGTTTCATTTTTTTAATTAAGTTGATGTACCATGTCCGGTCCGACGATTATATATAGAAGAAAAGTATTTATAATGCTTAAAAGGTAAGAAAATGATTTATACAATATTTTTTATAATATTTTATATAATTATGTTTTAAACGAGAGATATTTATTATAGAGTACCCATAATTTATAGTAGAATAATCTATACAAATTTATCGTTATATCATAGTAATTAGTACCGTCGCCTAAGAAGTTTGGATTTAGAAGCCCAAAGGTCGTTATTTATAATGTGGATCCGGCCCATGTGAGCTAGGTTGGGCTCGCGAAACGCCCAAACAAAATATATCGCCGTGGCAGCAGAATCTCGCGATTCCGCGAGATGGCAAGAGAGAACGCCCGTAGAGGAACTTAACCCGTCTTTACTCACCCTACCAAAACGAAAAATCAACCAGTCGCGTGCCCTAACTAGCAGACACAACTCTTTTTGTTTTCACTGGTTAGGGTTTTCCGCTGTCAATTTTTTCGCGCCAAAATGGAATCTGAAGGTAGCCGTTGGATATTTTCCTGGATTCGAATTTGAATTTTGGTTTTGATTGGAACCTAAAGGCTTGAGCTTTCTTTAACGTATTTCCCCTTTGCCCCCCTCTTTTCAGGGCAAAAGGCCACGGCGAACCCATCGGCAATGCTGGCTTCCCTCCTTAGTAGGAGAGCCAAGCTTCACGAGGAGCTTCGTAACATTGAAAAGCAGGTTTTTTTTTTTTTTTTTTTTTTAATAATTGTTACTTTATTTTTATTCTGTTAGGTTCCCTAGGAAAAAGGGAGGAAAATAATTTATGATGGCAAATATAAAAGTTAAAGAAAAATAAGATTAAAAAAAGTCAACTCAACAATGTCAAGTAGTTTATTTGGCCTATTCTCTTACGGCCAACTTTTAAATTGGGTTGTTAGAATTTCTATCTTAATGGAAATTGTTGAACACTTTAATCTAAATATTTATGGAAGTGCTTGTATAGAAGTGTGGCTCTTTGTAGTGTGAATAACTGTCTAATTGAAATTGCGGTTGTTTGAGAAAATGCAAAGGCATAGTGCAATGGGAGCTTTTGGTTGTTGATCATGCTTTGGTGTCTCTCTTGTGTACGTCCTGTGTATATGTGTGGTTATGCCTATTGTTTTCATCATTGAAATTCTTAGTACTCAACAAAAAAAAATTAGTGCAATGGGAGCTTTATGTAAATATATGTGAAAAGTACTTGGTGCCATGTTCAATAACGGTGATTTACTACTGAACACGCTCTTTCAATGTAATTAGGATGGTTTAGTGGTCTCAAGTGCGACAAGTGTACTCTTGCATTTGGACTACTTGCCAACTATATGAATTGTTTGAGTGACCGTTTCCTGCTCTCAAAGTAAATTAGATGTTGCATGTGTATGATCTTCATTTCTTTTTATTTTTTCTCCTTTCTCTTAGACTCATAAAGAGATTTCATGTACAACGGTGCAAGTTTCTTTTATTTGGTTAAGTTTTTAAATGAACTAGGGATGATGCATAGTTCCCTCCACTAAGTTATATTATGCAGAATTGTGTTTTTCTTATTAGCATAAGACTCTGCTAGAGCCTGATAGTTTGCCTTAAATCCAGGTCTATGATATGGAGACAGGTTATCTACAGGATCCAAGCCAATGTGGCAATGTGTTGAAAGGTTTTGAGGGATTCCTATCTTCATCTAAGAGCACTGCGCTGTATGGAGTGGCTAAGATATTCTTCTCCTTCTACTTTTCCTCTTATCATTAAAGTATCTTCATCTTCCATTCGTCTCAACATGTGTAGTTTTGAATTTGCTTCTTATGAATATTTGATAATTGTTATTGAAAATATAGAAAGTATTTATATCTGAACTTTACTTTAATATACCTTTCTATTTAATATTTATGTTTGACCAATTTATTATCTGTTTAATATTCTTCTCAATTTGCTTCCTCTTGGTTGAGATACCCGTGTCTTAAATACTTCTCAATCACATTTTGCAATCTGGTGAAGTTCTTATTATATTAGTATTTGTCATGCACTATGCTTTCATGCAGATACTCTCACATATGAGTCTCTTTTGCTGACCTGTTCTTAATAAAATCCTAGGAACTAACAAATATTTATCTCCTATGGCTCTGGATATGTAAAGAAACAAAAAGAAGGTAAAAATAAAAGAACTATTTTTTCATGGTAGCTCTATATGGAGTTCCTATTTCGGCTATGGTTTTATCCTGCTATGGGTGTTTGGTCCCCTTTCTAATCCATCTACCCACTTCACTTTTTATATTTGTTTAATTCAAGTTGGTGTGAAACTGAGTCATCTTTCTGATTGTCAATGTGCCAAGAATAAAAACCGGGATCAGATCATATACAATTTTTTGGTAAAGAAGACTCAAGTTTCTCTAAAATCTTTAGACATATGTAGACCTATTTCGGCTATGGTTTTATCCTGCTATGGGTGTTTGGTCCCCTTTCTAATCCATCTACCCACTTCACTTTTTATATTTGTTTAATTCAAGTTGGTGTGAAACTGAGTCATCTTTCTGATTGTCAATGTGCCAAGAATAAAAACCGGGATCAGATCATATACAATTTTTTGGTAAAGAAGACTCAAGTTTCTCTAAAATCTTTAGACATACGTAGATGCTACTGATTGTGAAATCCGGTTGTTTCAAGTGCTGTTCAAAACAATTTGGAGAGTGTTTTTTCGGTAAGAGTTACATTATCTGCATTGAAGACATTAAAAATCCCATGTTCAAGTTTAGTAGATTAATCCCTGCATTAAGGAGTTTCTCGGTAGACTACTTTTAGTAAAGATTAAATTTTGCCAGATATATGTTGATGCCTCAATCAATCTCGGGGGTTAAATCTCCATAGCCTTTCATGTCATTCCTCTAAATGTGCAGTAGTAACTTTAGCTGGCAGTTGAGGATACCTGGCTTGATTACTTGTTTAGTGAGAGTTTTTTCATGCCAGCCATCTATAGGCTGATGAACCTGAGACATAGTATGCATTTTAAAGCGAAGCAACAACATGTTCAATTGAAAAATCCTTGATGTGAAAGGAAAGTTAGACACCTTTTACAGGGTTGTATTTTTGGTTGAAATGGGATGGTGTTCAAACTCATTCATACCTTGATTTTTGCTGGCATTGTGCCTGTGTAAGGCATGCATACATTGATGTTTGCTGCATTACATACCCATGACATGTAACTCCTGAGAACTTGTGGTTGCAGCTTGAAGCGGTCCAGGAAGTTTCAGCCCGAAGATAGGCTCTTTTCATTATCGTCAGTCACCTCACCAGCAGTGTGTAATCTTACTCTTATTGTCCTCTATTTTTAATGCAAGCGCCACTTAAATTTTTCTCTTGTGAGACTTTCCCATTTTTCTGAAAGAAGTGCTTACAGTTTTTTTATAAGTAAGATGTGGTTACAGGTTTAACTGATAAAGTTATTAGAACATAAACAGGGTGTGTTCACCATTGTTTTAATGTATTCTTAGTGCTCTTTCTTTTAAATATAATTTTTATGAAGAGAAAAATGAAGGGGGTGGGGGGTGGGTAGTATATCTATAACTGAATGATTCCTGACTATTCCTTATCTTCCAATATCTGAACCACAATACTAGGAAGAGTCTTGGTCACATCACTCATTCCTTGATTTACAAAGAAGCTAGAAGCAACTTCTTGGCCTTTTTTTTTCCTTTTTCTTTTTTTACAAGTAACATGAATTTTATTAAGGCGAAAAAGGGTGTTAATATTTTAACGTGATAATAGTGTCTCCTTATCACCTAAATATGTAATTGTATTCAGCATTCTATGAGCAGCTCATCATCCTGTTATGTTCAATTACAAAGTTGGAATTGCATGAAAGCCCCTTTTTAATTATCTTCCCTGCTTTTTACAATCAGTATCTGATTTAGAACCGAGAATACCCAAAAAGAGACAAAAATAAGTAATAATGGAGGATAAGAATATTGCAGTGGATATGGTGCTCCACATTGGACAGAGTTATGACAATTGAAGTACTCATCTTTTCTTTGAAAGGGGTGTGAAGTTAGATGGTCAAGATGTATTCCTTTCAAATTTTTTGATCAGTATTCCTTTCTAATTTTGATTGATGACAGAACTGGATCTTGACCAAACTTATACTTGGGGCATTTTCGCATAAAGAATTCTTGATGATTTCTCTCTATTAATGTGCTAAAAGTTTTTGCATGACAAAAGATGCTAAAAACGTAACTCTGCAGTGAAGCAGCAAATTTCTTTAGGAAGTGAGGAAATAAATACTAAGTGAAATAGACATATTTTCATTTATAACAGCAAGTTCATTGATTTCAGCAGAGAGGAAAAAGAATAGTGTCTTGTACTTTGCTTTATTAAATCAAAACCCTTTATTGATTTTAGCATCCCTTTGTTTTCCCATATTCAAAATTTTGTAATATCAGGTTTCTTGGCTTTCTTCTATAAGTATGGCAATCGTGCCACGTAGAGGTTGTTTTACTTATTTCTAACGGGTTTCTGTATATATCTTCCACTGTTTCGCAGGCTGAAGAGCTTGCAGCTGGACGAGATGGTGAGCCTCTATATGCAAGAACATATTTGCAGCTTTCCTTTCCTAATTTTTTTTGTCAATCTTCTTCCTTTGTGTTCATTGTAGATGGGAGATCAGACTTTGGTCCTGGTCGATCTAAGGGTGGAGGTATATTCGCAAATGGGCAGTAAGTATTCCAATAGCATTATGTTACAAATATTGTCCTAGCTCCATTTAACAGAAAGCCATTAACTTGTGCTCCACTGCTCCATAACTTGTGCTTTTATCCATTACTAACAAAAGCTTTATTAATAAATTTCTTCATTCAATGATGTAAAACTCTGTCACAGAGGAAAACCAAAGAAGGGAAGAGCGGGGCCAAGGGATTCAAAGAGATTTAGGCCTTCAGGTGATCCAGATTTCGACTACGACGATGATCCCGACGTGACATTGTAAATTTGCCATTTCTGTGGAAGAAGCTTTGCAAGATCTTGGCGTCAATAACATCATTTTTTTTTTTTTTTTTTTGAAATCTCGTCAAGGGCATAAGTTCATAGGCAAAGAAAGCTTTTTTTGTGACCTTTGTCATTAATCTTGAGACATTAAAATGTTGATCGAAGATTAATGTTTATATCTTTATTTATGGTTACAATGCTGGATCGAGTTAATATCCGCTATCAATATTATCCTTCATCTATCATCTCAAAACTAAATGGGGATTGATTAATCAATTGTTACATGAAGATAATGCATGGTCTATTGGGGCCGACATCATGAAACATGTGGCAGGCAACAAATGAATGAATAATATTAGCAGCCACCGACTATAAACAGCATGATTCTTAGTGCATGAATCATTATCTATCCTGGTATTATATTATAAGCATAACTCTGACTCACGTGGTTAAGAGTACGTTGGAATGTTGAAATGAATTGAGTTGAAATGATAAAATATTATTAGAATATTATTTTTTAATATTATTATTATTTTAAAATTTAAAAAAATTAAATTATTTATTATATTTTATGTTAAAATTTAAAAAAATTATAATGATAAATTAAGAGTAAATGAAGATTTAAACAAAACCTAAAATATGAAGTTATGCTTTCTGCAACTGCAGCCTGGAGGATGAAAAATAAAATAAAATAAACAACTAACGTGGCTAATATTTTAAATACTGTACGAATTAAAAAAAAAACCGAACTCACGTGGCTAATAGGAGGAAAAACAATAGGCTTGCTTTTTGTACTTTGAGCATGCATGCAAGTAGAGTCAATACCAGCTTTTTCTGTCCACTTTTCTGTCTCAGCGAATGGGTCAGAAAATTCGGTACAGTATACATATATAGGGTGCGGTTATTATGCCGTCTCAATTTAACTGTTAAGTAAAATAGTTTTTTTTTTTATTTTTTTTAATATATTTAAATATTTTAAAAAAATAAAAAAATACATTAATCTACTTAAAATTACTTATTTAATCACTAAATAAATAAAAAAAATTAACCAATAGTCAAATAAAGCAAACAAAATGAAGAAGTAAAATAACTTTTTCTATATATATATATATTGAAACCACGAGTGGTTAATATATATATATATATACACACTCAAACAGTCAAACTCATTTGCTCTTAAGTTCCGTACATTGATTGGTGTTTTATGATATATATGTTATAGTATCATTTTTAGAGTTATTGTTTTGAATTTTGTTTCGTTTTGGTGTAATATTCGGTACATTATACATTCTCATTCTGTTTCATTTTAAGTTTCAGTCCATTTCGAACGGGATTTCCTTCCATACCGTTTTAACGACAATTTTGTAATTTTGGGTGTTTGGATTATATTTTTGTAAATTTCAAATTTAGATGGCATTTATGTAATTTTAAATTTTAAAAGGGAATTATATAATTTCTCTTTCCTTTTTTTTAATCTCGTTATTTTTAATAATTTCTCCACTTTTTTTTTCTCAACTCAAGGTTTTTTTTTTAATATTATCTATTGACATCAATATATCTACATTTTTTTAATATTTTCAATGTATATTTATTTTAGAAATTTTCAATTCTTCCATACACACAAATAAATATATGATACACACTTACATATACTTTTATTCTTTTATTAATTATCAAATATATATCTACTTCTGAAATAATACACCGGAACGTACTAATATCGAAATATTTTATTTCAATATTTAAACTAGAATGATCATCGGAACGAAATTAAAAACATGGATTATATACCAATGATTTGAATACCGTACCGGATGCCGCACCGGTCAAGACACTGGAACGAAATATTTCGATACCGGTACCGTTTCATGTACCGTTTCGAAATAGTTGATATATGAATAAATTATATATATAAATATATAAAAATTATATTTCAAAATAATAGTCTATATATGAATAAATTATATATAAATACATATATATATAAATTATAAATAGCCTAATCTGAATTGGGAGTCAAAAAATAAGCCTGTAGTTTGAAAAAATGAAAAAAGAAATTAAAGACCAAAATATCGGCCGAAATATAGGCCAGTACGATTGGTATTTTGGTTGGTACGAAACATATATGATACCTGTACCGGCCACTGGACTGGTACTAAAAATTTTAACCATATCAACCGGTACGGTACGAAATTAAAAACACTATTATGTACCATACAGGTCAATTACGTCCCAGCTTTATCATGTTATGTTGATGTGGTATTGCATAAGTTTTTGAATCAATTCTGATGTGGATAATGTCATATCTAATGTCATAAGTTTTTGCAATCAGCCTGGAGGAATGCTATATACAGTCTCTATTTAGATATTACAATATAAGCGTAGGTAATTTTATCTTTAAATTATTTTAAAATTATAAAAATATCTTTCTTAAAATGATGGTTTTTCTCATTTAATAAAGGGTCTATACATACAATTTCCATTTGACGATTGCAAATAGATCAATTTCTCATCTATTATCATTTTCCAATAATTCAAAAGTACTGGGAAGGATTATTCATCCAACTTTTATCCTATTATATGTAGTGATTTGGTGGAATTGTATATATTTCTTGATCGATTCTCGACGGCTAACGTCATAGCAGACATTAGAATAAGAGGAATTCAGGTGTATGTATATATGCTACATATTCGGCAATAAAGACAAATGTAGGTGACCTAACTAAATCTTGCCTCAAAAGTGGGCTGACTCGAAGAACAAGATATATAATTGGAGTACTTGTATTATTAGTGTGTGACCAGGAAAAAAACACCACCTTTGAACATGCCGGCCTTTAGTCACATCCACACGTATGTCATCTATATATATATATATATATATATATATATATATATATATATCTTAAGACACGTGTGAATGCGTGTGCTAAAGTATATATACCCGTGAATTAGGTCAAAGAAATTGAACATCAAGTTTAAATAATGATGGTAACAATCATGTCATATTGTAATTGTGGCACAAAGTGGCATTAAGGGTCAAGCTCTAAGACATTGGGTTGGGACTATTTACATCATGATCAAGTCTTCCTAATTGATCATGGAGCTCTAGTGTTTCAAACTGATTTATGTCTTTGACATATGTTATTGTCCATTAATAATATCGATCCCCTCTTTCACACAAATAGATAAGTTATTTTCTCGATTTCTTGTTTTTCATACTTTAATTTTATCTATTTTCAACAGTGAGATCCGTCATTGAAAATTTAATTTTTTTATGTGAATCTCATATTTAATTATTTTTTTTTTAAAAAAAAATACACGACGCTTGTTGAGTCTACGAAGACAAATATAATTTCTCTTTCATTTATCGTGACCACCCACCTCCAGCATAGGTAGCGCTACGTGTGTGTGTGTATTATATTTCATTAGTACGTGATCATGAAGTCATGTATGAGCCTCATGCAAAGTTGTAGTTGATTAGTCAATTTTAAAAAACTAAAAAATGACATCTTCAGTTTTCTTTTTTTAAATGATAAATTAATTTCTAAAAGCTTGATTTTCTCAAAAATTAAAAAACTTATATTTCTAATAAATAAAAATATATGAAGAAACAAAGAACCAAGACGATCAGAAATTCATGCCTTTTATTTTAAATTTATTTTCATTTTTGAAGATTTTTTGTTTCTCAAATTCTTTGAATTCAATTTGTTTATATATGTGGGTACGCAATTGTAAATTGGGGGACGTACGTAATTCTTCAAAAATACATATCCTGTATATTCATTGTTAGAATATATAGCATTGAATAATGAGAAATGATACTTGCAGTTTTGAGTGTGCAAGTGCCGTGCAATCGCTTTGAAAAAAGTGAATAAATACGGGACCTATATAAAAAGAAATTAATTTTTTTAATAGTAGACCCCACTCTTTTTCAAAATGACTGCACGACGCTTGCGCATTCCACGACTGTATATGACATTACTCTTTGAATAAGAGAAATGATACTTGCAGTCATGAGTGCGTAAGCGTCGTGCAATCGTTTTGAAAAAAGTGAATAAATACGGGACCCACATAAAAAGAAATTAATTTTTTTAATAGTAAACCCCACTCTTTTTTAAAATGATTGCACGACGCTTGCGCACTCCACGACTGTATATAGCATTACTCTTTAAATAATTGGTTCATCTCTTGACTCTAAGTAATCTTCACGCTCACTTTGGTTGAAAACTATCCTTTTCACGTGTAGTCTTTTTCGAGCATATTCTAATTCAATCACCAACAATACCACATACTAATTAAAGAAAAAACTCGCCATTTTAGACCAAAAATTATATGCCATTACTAGTCCTGTTGTCGTTATTATTGTTACTACTACAAATATGCCCATTTTAAAAATGTCACAATCTACACATATATATATATATATATATACACACATATACGCATGCACAATCAATTTTGTTTAATTTATTAAATAATATTTAAATTTGTATCAATCATAGCCATCGATCGATACGATAGATTTAAATCCAAAAACTCAAATTTATACAAAACACGACACTTTTAATGGGTCCAAGATACTTTTTTGTTCAAGGGGATTCAAAAAATGATTGTGTATTAAAATTCTATTACTTACAAGTTGGTGTATAATCACGAGATCACATGAATTATTAAAAGAAAAATTAATTTAAAACATAAATATTTTTCTATAATATATAATTTATGTGTCATAGTTATACATGAGGAGTAGTGGAGCTAGCTTTGGTTTTATTAATAATGCTAGACATAATTAAAGGCATTGAAAGTACTTGATGATCAAAACCACGAACTAGAGGTACATTAATTAAAACGTGTGCCAGAAGAAAAAGATACAAAACGACAAATATAAATGTATAAATCCAGCTTTGATAATGCGAGGGACGTACGTGCAAGTCATTGTCGTTGGCTGAATTAGTAGGTATGGGAAGGTGGAATATTTTATTCGTCTTTCCGACCTAGCTAGGCAGGCTGCCCGGCTGCCTCGCATTCTCACTTGTACATACGCAATTGCAATACTTTCTCTATATCCCACATCGACATGCCTTTTTTTTTTTTTTTTTTTTTTTTTTTTTTTTTTTTAATAATGTTACATGTAGTCACATGCTACGTAATCGTCATATAATCATTTTAGATTAATAAATTATTATTTTTTTATATGAATCTCTAGTATTTATTTATTTTTTTAAAATGATTACACGATACTTATGTACTTATGACTGTAACTATTATTTCTTTCTATCTTTTTTTTTTTGTTTTTTTTTCTCCTCAATTTAGATTGGAAACTCATCTCAATTCATTATTACAACTTTTTAAAATTTTTACATAAAATATAATAAACAATTTAATTTTTTCAAATCTCAAAATAATAATAATATTAAAAAATAATATTCTAATAATATTTTATTCAATTCATATAAAATATTTCTAAATCCAAGTCTCTACCTTTTGTTTCTTAATATATATATATATTAGCTACAAATTAATAATCTAATAAAAGTAAATCTACGTATTGAAGCACGTATATTAGATTATGAAATTACTTTTATTATAAAATAGATCTAATGTATCATATGAAATTATATAATTAGTTTGTGATTTTAAATATAAATTATATTTCAAATTAGGGATAAAAATAAAATAAAATAAAATTTATTTCTTGGGGGCCGGGGTCGACATGTTATTAGTGTCGGAAAGGTTAGGGATTGTATATTGACTAGCTTTAGTACTTGCAAAAGGTGACAAAAATCATTCAAGAAAAACTAGGACAGTCAAGGCAACTCATGTCTGTCTTCAAGAAAGCATTACATAAAAATTAAAAATGTAGCTCACCTACATCCCTTACTAGTTAATTAGTCCCTAGCACAGAGATCATCGAGTCAAGATCTGCTTAATTACTACTATTGCTTAATTTGTTCCATCAGTCTTTGATATGTCTCAATTCATTTCATTGTACACATTAAAGTAGATTGAGGATCATGACATTCCCTCGATCGGAAGCCAAGTAAAACTTACCCTTATGACCAATCAACTATATATGTGGGTATTCTTTAATTCAACACCATCATTCATGTCACAAATTTTCTAGCTTGTTTATTCAAAAGCTGAAGCAAACATCATGAATGTATGTGTGTGTGTGTGTATATATATATATATATATATATATATGTAGTATTCATGGCAATTATTTTCTCATAGGTTTTATGTCTTAAAGACTATTTTCTTTAATTTGCAAGTTGGTGTAGATCATCGGTGCATCATTCACATCGCTTTGGCACCTCATATATTTATTTTATAAATTAAATTTTATTATTACAAGAGATTTAAATAATGAGTTGAGATGATATGAGATAAAAGTTAAAAGTTGAATAAAATATTATTAGAATATTATTTTTTAATATTATTTTTGTTTTAAATTTTGAAAAAATTGAATTGTTTATTATATTTTGTTTAAAAATTTTAAAAAATTATAATAATTAGATAAAATAAAATAAAAAAAATTAGATGTATACTTTTTTAAAACCAAACAAGACCTAATTAATAGTTTGTGTGAATGTAGGGTTCCAACCCGGGGGGATCAATTTCATTTTTTTTTCCGCGCGCGCAACAGTACTGATGGTTTCAGTTTCTTTTTCCTCCCAGAAAACGTGCGGAGACTGTTGCTACTCATGATGTGCTAGCTGATATCGTTTAGCATTGGTTCGTAGACATTTTAACAAAACGACAGGAGATGCTACACAAGTACTTCTCACCTAATTTGTCATGACATCACTTTGTACGTAAGAAATCCCAGCTTCATTAAGATAGTCGTACGTCCCCCTCGATCTTTTAATTCTTGTTACTTACGTAAGAAAAATATGTTATTTTATCCGCTCAAGTATCTATTTAATTTATTTCTTTATTTTGGTAATTTATGTATTTTTATTTAATAGATAAAAAAGTGATTATTAGTATATTGATATTTTTAATAATTTTTTAAAATATTTTAAAATGATAAAAAAATGTAAATAAAAAAAATTAAAAAAACTAATTTGACGTCACTTGAAACGATATTACTCGAACGGCAGAGTAGTTAGCACCGCTCATTACATAATTATAACGTTAGTTATAGTTTTAGGATAACGTGTAAATATTGCATATTTTTTTTAAAAAAAGTTAGATCTATTAATAAAAAAGTAATTTTTTTTCTTATTGGTTCCAAATTTACCAACTCTATTTAACGGTAGTGCACAAAATTTGATCACTTTAATACTGTAAATATAATTTTTGTATTTATTAATATATATATATATATATTTTTTAAAATAAACGTATAAATCATGAGCCGGACAGGAGAGCTTTCTTGCGCATGGTGACACTGATATGGAATATTTCAGGTAATTATAATATATCAAAGATATGGTCTGTTTAAAGCATATCGTGCCCTATTCAAAGTTGGAAGTAAACCAGTTCTTTTTTTTCTTCCTACCATATTTGAAATCTTGCACGATTACGAAAATCCAAGCTGCATGCACTCTATATATGTGGTGCTCATGAAGACATGACATATTGCTGACTTTTAGGGCTGGCTGGTTTCGTATTTCTACAAATTTTGTCACATTTGCTGAAATTCATGTATTCACAAACTAAATTCAAAAACTTGAAATCTAGCTTTTTAAGACTAAAATTTTGAAAATTTTGAAAACTTTCAAAACTTTTTATTTTATTATTATAATTTTTTTAATTTTTCACACAAAATAAAATAAATAATTTAATTTTTTTAAAATTTAAAATAAAAATAATATTAAAAAATATATTTTAACAATATTTTATTTAATTTTTTAACTTTAATTTTATCTTATCTCTAAAAACAAATGACACTTATGTGATTTCCATCATGACCACCAAAGCTAAAATATAGATATCCAATCAAATATAGATATCCAATCATACATTGACAGATCATCTTCATCAGATAGCTATGTCCAATAGCAGCATTACATATATATACATACGTGCATAGATATGCCGACTCATGCCTTTAGAAGCCGTCCAAAAGTCAACTCTGGTTGACTTGCTTGTACTTGATCATGAGCCTAATGATGATGTTACCCTGTATGAATATTTCTTCTGCTGAACTCAGATAGAAGAATTCCTTCGATCCCCGGCCCTTCTTTTTGTTTACCCTAATTAGCTGTAAACAAGATTTATTAATTTTACCTATATACATTGTCGGCAAGAAATTAAAGCAAATAATTTATGAGAAACAGTACTTTTCTGTAATTAGAAGAGAAATAAATTAATAAATTAATACATGAGTGTATGAACTTCAACCATTTCGCTTTGAATTCTTATCTCTCTTTAATTTTAATAACGTATGTAAAATGCAGTTTTGAGTAGATATTTTAAGTAATCTTGATCCCTAGCTAGTCTCTTTCTTTGACCCTGGCCCGGCCTTCATTTTAATTCTATTTATGCAGCTGGTTCCATGCATGCATTGCAAAAAAAAAAAAAAAAAAGATTTTTTCAGGAAAAAAAACAAAAACGCGCGCATAAAAGAATGCCGAGTAATACTCCATACACGACTGATCACGATCGAGCAAAGTCATCTATTTTATATTATGCATGACCAATATTATCATAAATGTGGATAAAGTATCAAACTATAGGATTTGAAATAAAAGAGATTATATATCGAAATTAATTATTGTGTACGATGTGGATGGTGTAGCATGACACTTCACCATCCACATCGTTTAAGTTATGCATATAAAGCACTTTATTAATTGTATTATCCACCTAAACTTATAAATAAGATTTTTCAATCCAATGTATATTTTATATATATACGCACAACTTGCATGGGTACAAAACAGAATATTACAAAAATATATGATATTGAAGCTGTCAGGACAGCAAGATCACCATAAATCACAGGAATTCATGCAATAAATATTATAGTACATAAAGGAAGACGTGCTGATTCAGGAAAGCTACGTCGACGAGGGGAATTAATCACAGCGCGCCAAAGATGGGAAGTTGGGAGGGAACACACGGGAAGATCTAGCTATGTTTGGAAGTGTGTGCGGACGACATTCAAAGAATCATTTGCTATTTAATAATAAGTTTCTTTAAATTTCATGTAGCTATCTATTTATAAAGCCGGACCATAAAATATTTGGACTCTTTTGAAAGTTTATGAATTAATATAAATTCTTTTTTAGAGTTTTATAACAATAGTGGGAATTATTTTATATGCATGCTTATAAACAATATTAATTAATAAATATGGTACTGGATTCACAATCCAAATTTCACAGCACCAGATCCGCTATATATATATAGGGAATGGTTAGATATCTCAATCCTTACTGACTAGAAAATATCAACTAGCTCGCGAGTTCTGGTCAATGAATGACGGGCTGAACTCAAGTTGCAGTCCAAGTTCATGAACCTGTACACATACCCATCATCTTCATCATGCTCTTCCCTGAAAAATCCGCACGTTTCATTTGACCATAAACCCGATCACCCCTGACCCCACACACGCATACAGAGAGAGAGAGAGAGAGAGAGAGAGATTTCCTTGAAATTGTGGGCGCGAGGTGCGCTTTGGAGTTTGGCCTCTATTTGGGAACAGCACACATAAAGTGACTGCGTGCTGGCTTTGTCAGCCTCACGTATATGTTATATATATATAGCCGTTCCTGGCCTCGATATGTTGCTGTGCTTTGAGATCACAACAACAAAAGCAATACCCAGAAACCACAACAAAGGGTATATTGTGCCTGAAGATCATAATTACCCCAAAAAACAACAAAAATGGTGAGAGCTCCATGTTGTGAGAAGATGGGGCTGAAAAAAGGTCCTTGGACCTCTGAGGAAGATCAGATTCTGATCAATTACATTCAACTTTACGGCCATGGCAATTGGCGAGCACTTCCAAAACTAGCTGGTAATAATTAGTTGTAAAAACACCTCATGTTTCATTAGTTTCTCAGGAGAAATAATGAATGATCTTAAATCAATGAGCTTCTCTTCCATTAATTGCTATATGTCAGACATATTAATGTGGTTCTGAATCTTTTGCATGCTTTTTTTTTTTTTTAGGTTTACTAAGGTGTGGAAAGAGTTGCCGGCTCCGATGGACAAATTACCTGAGGCCAGACATCAAAAGAGGGAACTTTAGCAGAGAAGAAGAGGATGCCATCATAAACTTACACGAAATGTTAGGCAACAGGTTGGTATACATACATACATAGAATATTTCCACTTCCTTTTTGTCTCTATTTTTTTCCTGTCTGGGTTCATGCATTTATACGATTTAGGCTCGAGTTTGGTGCATATATAATATAGCTAATTAACTTTAGTCATTTGCATTTGAACTTTGCTTCGACAATTTCAAGCATTAAACTCGTTTGATCTGAAACACATGATGGCTATTAATTAAGTTGAATTAATTCATCTAGAAATGACCCAAACAAATTAAACCCATTACGGAGTACCCATTTATCCACTTTAAGAGTTGCTATATATATATATACATATGATGAATATTGGGTTGTGGAAATCATAATACCCTCCATTAATTATAATTATCCTTCCCTTATTTAGTGGGGCATTTCCTTTGTTTATTTAGGTTTGTGAAACATGTGGCCTGGGGAGTTTATATATAAAAAGATATACAATATATATAGGGAACAAATGTATGTAGCACTACAAATCATATAATATAGTCATGATCAGTCATATCATAAAATATAGCAACTTTTTGTAGCTTTTTAAATAGTGCAAGACAAGATTTATCATCATCATTGCATCGTTAACTTTTGAGAACAAATTTATATCCTGATCCTTATATCTTTTTCAGATGGTCGGCAATCGCAGCGAGATTACCGGGACGGACAGACAATGAGATAAAAAATGTTTGGCACACCCACTTGAAAAAGAAGCTCAAGCAACACCAAGACATCCCAGCATCAGACAAAAGAAACGACACCAAAAGTACTGCACCCAAATGCTATCACGAGGCTAAAACTGAAGTAGAATCCATGAACTTTCCAAGTCCTGATCATCCAACATCCGAGAGTCCAGAACATCGACCAGTCTCCCCACAAGAGTGTTCGAGTGAGATGTCCACAGTGACAACCGGTGACAACAGTAGTATGTACCCGAAAGTCGAATCGCCGGGAGATTTCCCAGAAGTGGATGAGAATTTCTGGGCAGAGGTGTTGTGGACGGATGATTCGGGCGTGGAGAATGATTTTTCGGCTGTTGGCGGTGATCAAGAATTTCAAATTCCATTTTCTCCGATAATGACTATGGAACCTGTCCATCCATATGGTTCAAGCATGCATCATGATAACATGGATTTTTGGTTCGATATTTTCACAAGGACTTCGGAATTACCAGATCAGTTACCATAATTCTGACAGAAAGTGTTTGGTTAAAGCTGTCAACCTTTTTGTTCTGTGTGGGAAATGGATGTCCAACTTGTTGTTGATCCCAAGCTTGCAGCCAAGTGCGTCAAGATTTTCAGATTCATTGAGAGAATTAGAAGCAAAAACATGATTGTCAGACAGCAACATATATGAGCCGATCGATCGATCGAGATATTAAAAGAGACCCAAAATTTGTTTCAACGGTTGTAACAACACCACATGTTGACCATTGCTTTCTGCTTGTATCATACAAATTAAGCACTAGAAGTATGTGGAAATTATATATTATAGTTCTACAAGAACGTCGACATGAAGACTGAAGAAGAAGATGATGATGATGATGATTCGCCTCGAGAACAATATTAATCATGTAGACTATGGTTAATTTACATTAAAATCATATTTGTCTTGATAATCTAGCTAGCACGATGTTAATTTATAAATATACCTGAATACTAGTTGTACGTACGTAGATCTGCGCGCTAAGGTCAATGCAATTTGGTTAAACATGACCTTAATTGGTTTGGTTTTAATTTGTTCTCTTACTTTCTTTGTGTTTGTATTACCAACGTCGAGCAATCTCACAAACTTAATTCACTTCTTGACGATGATCAGAGATCAACAAGATTGATTAATTAATTATATAACGTTTGAAAATATCTTTTCATCAAGAGCCATATATAATTTATAAAGTTCTTTAACTTTCTCTAAAGTACTCCAATTATAACCTTTATAATAAGAAAACTGAACATAAATGCATGCAGATGATCAGTACAGCTTGAAAATGAATCTAGAGACATGTATTGCAAAAATAAAATTATAAATAAACTCTTTCGACACATCATGAGTAGAAGATCGAAGCTAATTGGGTTTCTCAAATTAAATATATAAAAATAATTTTCTATATTATAATTTTTCTATGTGCAATGCATGCAGGCCGGTGGTAAAAAGGCTTGATCACTGAGTACCACCAGAAAATGCTTTCTTCTTCTTCTTCTTCATTTTTTTTTTTTTTTTTTTTGTTTTTTTTAGACGAAGTCACCTGTCCACCAAAAAATGCCTGCTTTATGATTTATCGATTAGGGTTGGCTAGCTCTAATTTCCATCTTATACCAGCTTTAAGTTCAATTTTAAGAAAATTAGTAGATAATGTTTATAAAAAAATCTATTTACAAACCTAAGTATTGATATATTAAACACGCGGGGCCACTGATGTAAATGAGTACGGCCGCAATAATAGAAAAAATATAAAAACTCTATTCATTATCTATTATATTATCATCTTTTCAACTCTCATAGTATTACATTAAATGATTGGTCTATAAGTTGGAATAAAATATTATTATAATATATTTTTTTAATATTATTTTTGTTTTGAGATTTAAAAAAATTGAATTGTTTACTTTATTTTGTGTGAAAATTTAGATTAGATGAGGTGAGATCATGAGATGATAATAGTTGTGAAAATAAGCAAGGCCTTAATACTACATGATGAGATGGTGGAGAATGATGATAAAAATAAAAGAAATGATATTTACAGTCGTGGAATGCGCAAGCGCCACGTAATCTCTTCGAAAAAAGTAAATAAATACAAGATTCACATAAAAAATAATAATTTTTTAATAATGAACCACTCTTTTTCAAAACGATTTCGCGTTGCTTGTGCATTCCATATCTGTACGTAATATTACTCTAAAAAGAATGGTGGGTAGCATTGCTACATTACTCAAAAAATATTTGTATTTATATTTATTATTTTTATTTTTAACTGTAAGGAGTCTCATATAATGAATTCAATGCTATATATTAAGTATGATGACGTTTGTTACCATTTAAATCCCATTTTGACATGGGCTTAAATGTAAATGGAGAAAAAAAAAACAAATAATGGGCATAAATTAGATTGGGCTTAAAGCCCAGACTAATTTGACATAAGTTAGCTCGTAGTCCGTAGAATCCTAGTTGGGCCCAAAAAAACCTATATACGAACAGACTTATCCTTGTAGCGTTAATCTGTCTGTAGATTTAGAGAAATGCATGGGTCCCCAAGCATTTTATAAGAGTTCCTGATTTCCGATTCCAAATACTGAAATCGCAGACCTCGGGAGTTTAGGATCTAAGAGGGCCAAACCATGGCAACCGCTTCAGGTATTTGTTCTTTTACTTTACCGCCATTTATTTAAGATTCTTATATTCTATTAATTTCTTTCAATTTAATTACACTGATTTTGTTGTTTCACTTTGGAGCTTCTGTTTCTAGATTGGTTTTAATTGATCATTTTCGAACCATTTTCTTTTTTGGGTTTATGGGTTAGGATTTGATGGGTCTTCTGGTTTGGTTCCGACGTAAGCTCTTTTAGGGATTCGACAGTCTACTTTTTTCGTTTCTATGGTGGGGTTCATTTTTTTTTTTTTTTTTAAATCGTTTTACATTTTATTATAATGGTACTTGGGGAAGGGCGAATTTCTTGGCTTGCAAACGAGTCAGAATATCGGAGACAATTTTTCTTCCTTAAAAAAGGTTTCCATCGTCTCTAAAATTTGGTGATTAGTCGGAGCTGAGGGTGGTAGTGTTAGAATAGAAGTAACACACGAAGGTATGCTTTCATGGCCTAGAGGTTGCTATGGTTTGCCGGGAATTATTTGGTAAGACGATGAAAAAACAAAATAGAAGAGAACCACCTGAAACTTGGAAAGAGGTAGTGTGAAGCGTGCAAAAATGCAATATGGGTTACTTGTACTAGTCACGGTTATTGATATTGCATTATGTTTATATTTGTTGGTTGCACCTTAACATGTTTAGCATGGATGTGAATTTTGATAAAAATTGTATCGATTGTTTCTATTCATGATACACATTCCTGTTCATTGTAACGCTCCTTTGTCAAAAATTGTAGTAATTGATCTAATTCGTGGTTTTGTGAAGTCTACCTTCTTCTTCCAGGACTGAAATCATCCAATTTATATTTTTGTTATTTTATGGGGCTTGCAGTTGCCTTTAAGTCTAGGGAAGACCATCGGAAGCAAATTGAATTGGAAGAAGCGCGGAAGGCTGGGCTTGCACCGGCTGAGGTTGATGAGGATGGAAAAGAGATCAACCCTCATATTCCCCAATATATGTCATCTGCACCTTGGTATCTCAATGCAGAGAGACCTGTAAGTAGATTTCTTCTTGATTTATCGTTTAGGCTTGCATGCATAACTTGTTAAAATCAAAAAATTATTTATCTTTTATTTTGTATTTTAGAGTCTAAAACATCAACGGAAGTGGAAATCGGATCCAAACTACACAAAGTCATGGTATGACAGGGGGGCAAAAATTTTCCAGGCGGACAAGTACAGGAAAGGTGCCTGTGAAAAGTGAGTGTACTCTCTCTCTCTCTGTGCCCCCCCTTCCCAACACCCATAACCCGACCCTTCAGCATCACTACTAAAATTGAATAGTCTTTCCATCACTGGCTAAGAAGAAGCAAACATTAAAGGAAATACAGCCTAGACTAGCAACTCATACTACAGAGGTCCGTTGATGGTAATGCCATAAACTCGTGTCTTTGATCTAAGCACCACCTTCCCTTCTCGCCAACCAAAAAGAAGCCTATATGTTATTATTTCTTCTCCCTATTCCGAGTGCAGGATAATAACTGTTTTATTTTATGCTTCTTAACAGCTGTGGAGCCATGACGCATGATGCAAAGTTGTGCATGGAAAGACCCCGGAAAGTGGGAGCCAAGTGGACGAGCAAGCACATTGCTCCTGATGAAAAAGTAGAGACCTTTGAGCTTGATTATGATGGCAAGCGAGACCGTTGGAATGGCTATGATGCATCCACGTATGCATATATCATTGAGAGATATGAAGCAAGAGATGAAGCACGAAGGAAATACCTGAAAGACCAACAGCTTAAGAAACTTGAGGAGAAAAATAACAACGAAAATGGTGAGGCTGGGGTAAGTGATGAGGAGGATGATGAAGATGACCTAAGGGTGGATGAAGCCAAGGTTGATGAGAGCAAGCAAATGGACTTTGCAAAGGTTGAAAAGCGTGTACGAACAACAGGTGGTGGAAGCACAGGAACTGTGAGGTGAGAGCTCTCCCTTCTATTGCCACATATTTAATACCATTGATGTTATTGATAAAAAAACATATTTAATCATTTTTTTTATAGTTAATAAGAGAATTTCATTCCAAGTAAATATGCATAGTCCAAGTACGCAGAATGTATACAAGTGAGTACACCTAAATACAAGCTAAAACAAAACACAACTAAAGCAAAACATTACAAATGTTTCCATCCCTTACAAGATTCTTCACCCAAAAACTTAAAGCGCTAAAGAAAAACTCCTGAGTTCCCCCATAGAGTGTTCACAATCTTCAAAGCACCTCCCATTCCTCTCCAACCATAGGCACCAAAATAAACACAAGGGATTATCCTCCACAGTGCTGCACTACCTCTACTCCCCACTAGACCTTGCCAGCAAGCCAAGAAATCCACCACATGCATAGGCATCACCCAAGCAATGCCTATCCTTGCAAAAATCTCATTCCACAACGTCATCACCACCTCACAATGAAGAAAAAGATGGTTAACAGATTCATCATCCTTCTTACACATATAACACCAATCAACCACCAATAAACCTCTCTTCCTCAAATTATCCGTGGTTAATATTTTCTCAAGAGACACCAGCCAACAAAAGAAAGCAACCTTGCTAGGCACCTTTGCCCTCCAAATACAGTTCTAGGGATAGTCTTTAGCTCCCTGACTAGTTAACACCTTGTAAAAAGATTTCACTGAAAACCTGGAGTTATTAGCTTGCACCCACCGCAGACTATCCTCCCTATTCTGATCAATCTTCATATCATATAATCTTCCAAAAAAATCAGATACTTCACCCACTTCCCAGTCCTGCACATCTCTGTTGAATTCCACAATCCAATGTAATAGAAAACTGATAAGAATCAGCCACTGCAGCCCTTTATCTCTAGCAATCGTAAAAAGATTAGGATATACATACTTAATAGCTGAATCCCCGCACCAAGTATCATGCCAAAAATAAATTTTTGTCCCATCCCCCACTTTGAATTTTATGTTTTTGACAAAATCCCCCATTCCAACCGAATGGACTTCCACAAACCCACCCCATGCACCCCTTTTACTTCATTAGTACACCAACTCCCCCACATCCTCCCATATTTAACATCCACAATTTGTCTCCATAATGCATTACTCTCGTTATGGTATCTCCAAAGCCATTTCCCAAGTAAAGCTCTGTTGAAAAGCTTTAAATATCTCACGCCCAAACCTCCACATGAAACCAGTTGACAAACCTTATTCCAACTCATCAAATGAGATTTTCTTTCCTCCCTATTACCATCCCACAAGAAATTCTGAAAAATCATCTCTAATCTTTTTGCCACCCCCGCAGGTAAAGGAAAAAGAGAAAGGAAATATGTAGGGAGATTAGACAATGTACTTTTTATCGAGGTAACTCTTCCCCCTCTTGACAAATAGAGCTTTTTCCAATCAGCTAACCTCCTCCCAATCTTCTCAATAACCTCATCCCAAATAGAAATTGATTTGTGAGGAGCACCCAAAGGTAGTCCAAGATATCTCAAAGGTAAAGAACCTACCTTACATCCCAAAATATTAGCCAAATCAAAAATATTCCTGTCTGTACCCACCGGAGCAATTTTAGACTTAGATAAATTAATTCTAAGTCCTGAAACAGCTTCAAAGCATAGCAATAAGGCTCTCAAAGCTCGGAGATGATCCTGATTTGAATCACTAAGAATTAAAGTGTCATCTTCAGTATTTGTTATTGCTGGTCTTGTATACAACTATGTGGGCAATATATTTCCACTTGGGTGTTGGATATTGTATATAAACTGAAACATATAACTTTCAGGAACTTGCGTATTCGGGAGGACACAGCAAAATATCTTTTAAATCTTGATGTCAACTCTGCACACTATGATCCCAAAACCCGGTCCATGCGTGAAGATCCTCTTCCAGATGCAGATCCTAATGAGAAGTTCTATGGGGTAAGTGCCCTTTAAGAGCAGATATTGTATTATGAATCGTAAGGGTAAATTATGTACAATCACACTTTGGTTTATTGGCTTTTTATATTGTAGGGAGATAACCAACATAGAAATAGTGGTGAAGCTTTGGAGTTCAAGCAGCTTAACATACACGCTTGGGAAGCATTTGATAAGGGACAAGACATTCACATGCAAGCAGCTCCGTCCCAAGCTGAGTTGCTTTATAAGAATTATAAGGTCATTAAGGAAAAACTGAAGTCCCACACAAAAGACACCATCTTGGAGAAGTATGGCAATGCTGCTACTGTAGAAGACCTTCCAATGGAGCTTCTACTAGGACAAAGTGAAAGACAAGTTGAATATGATCGTGCTGGCAGGATCATAAAGGGTCAGGTAGGGTTCGTATAGATGGTTTTAGCATTATTTTGTAATTACAACTTTAATTGCAGAATTCCACTGATGACAAGCAAAATATGCTTGTCAAAGAAGAGGCATGGGGTTCTAATTCTGATCTTGTGCATGAATGATTTTCTTTTGCATTGCTGGTCTTCTAATCTTGATCTTGTGCATAAGACTGTAAAGTACTCAATTACAGACATTGAAAAAGAAAGTCAACCGTTAATGTTTTGTTACTGTGCATAATTGGCCTCATTCTATTTACAGGAGAAGGCACTTCCAAGAAGCAAGTATGAAGAAGATGTGTACATCAACAACCACACAAGTGTCTGGGGTTCATGGTGGAAGGATCATCACTGGGGCTACAAGTGCTGCAAACAGATGATCCGAAACAGCTATTGTACCGGTGCTGCTGGAATAGAGGCTGCCGAGGCTGCAACAGATCTTATGAAGGCTAATATTGCTCGTAAGGAAGCTACGGAAGGTGTGTATCGGCTTAAGTTATTTTTTGGGAATTTCTATATGCTCGTGACAATCAAATAACATATTTTTGTTGTTTTGGATCTTGTTATTGCTGCTTTTATGGCTGTGGAATGTATTGATTTAACTTGACATTGTATTGTGAATATTAAACCAGAGATCACTTCACCCATGGAGGAGAAAAGGCTTGCTACTTGGGGAACCGATATCCCTGATGACTTGGTTTTGAATGAGAAGTTACTGGCCGAAGCACTTAGAAAGGTGAATTAGGGCTTTTGACCTTTGACATCTGTTATATTCCTCTTGATCCTAAGATTCTTTTTTCCTCTTCAAATTCTTTCTTAATGTAACATTTGGGCTTTTCTGCTGGGGCTATAGCTCAGATGGTATGGGTGGTGTTGTTTTCAACTCCTCTGCCCTTAATAAAACTTAGACTGGGAGTTAGTTCTCCCCCCAAAAGAAGTGGTAAATTAACAGAATAGGAATAATCTAGCTGTAGTAAGGGCATGAAATGTCAGTATAAATTGCACAAACCTTTTGCCTATGCCATCTAAATTTTTAATTGAGATGGGCCAATTTTCAGAGGTGTACCTTTCAATTTGTGGACAAGAGTATGTATATGTCCCGTATACTCGGGCCTTTGTCTATTTTATGATCAATAAAGTTTTTTTTATTGATAAAAAAAAAATTGTAGACGAGTAGTTGATAAATATTGTTTTGCATGTATGTAATTGTTGAATAAAACTTGTTTTGCTTGACAGGAGGACGAAAGGAGGAGAGAAGAGAGAGACGAGAGAAAGCGCAAATACAATGTTAAATGGAATGATGAGGTATGATCTTTTAACTTGCCATGGTTGAACCGGCACCACCATTGAGTGCTGAAATTAGAATTAGAAGCAACTGCTAGATTGATTGAGTGGTTCTCTTAATGGATTTTCTCACCATGATCCTTTTGATCAATTTTAGGTTACTCCCGAGGACATGGAGGCATACAGGATGAAGAAAGTGCATCACGATGACCCAATGAGGGACTTCTTACACTAGGTTTAGGTACGCGCGGTGATGCTCCTTTGTTACGAGCCTGGATTACAATGCCAGTTTCACCAGCCGTCTTCCACAGTTTTGGCGTAACATACTTGTATAGAGCCTTCATCTTTGATGTAACGTAGTTTTGTGGTTTTCTTTCTGTAAGCTCCATTTGGATGATTTCCGTGTTATTGTACAAATGGGTTGCTCCGTGAAATCACCATAGGCGTGGATGAATGCTGACAAGAACTTGTTGATCTTTTGAGTATTCATTTGTTTTGTTTTACTCAGTTCGAACCCCATGAGAATATTTGTAGCTTGTAAATTACATCCATCCGTTCTAAGATTCGGTTGTATTACTACGTCCCTCTTCTGGATTACTAGCTAACAGTGAAAAAAAAATAATGTGTTGATCTGATGTTTTTCGACCCACACTGACCTAAAATATTAGGGAAGACCGAAAACTGACCCGTGGGTCATTGTCCACCCCTACTGTACAGATCACATACAAAATGCTAAAAAAAAGGTATTGAACTCTTCCGCTTCAAGATGAATAACGTATTTAGTGATAAACTTATAACTACTTCTCCATGCATTCAAGTGGCAGTCAGCTTTCTTGCTTTTAGGTAGGCACGGCTTTCATCCTTGCTTCTGCCTCTCTTCCTGGTGGCGGGTATGAGGGGTACGGTGTCAAATAAATTGCCCCAATCAAACTTGAGAAAGAACAAATTAACGTCTTGTCACAATTTTACATAGATGCCTGGCCTTTTTCTTTTTGAATCATGATCACAACAATGGCAGAAGGAGAAACAGAAAGAGAAAAAGGTTCGGGATGCAGATGAAAGAAAGCAAACCTATGGCTTGGAAGATCGCCAAACTATATATAGAGAAAAGACGTCCAATATACACTGTTTACAGTCTATACAAAAGTACTACGGGCCTACTCTTCCCTCTTCTCTCAGCGTTCCTCAGACCTTTGTTTATTTCATTAATTCTTATTTAAAAGGAAAAGAAAAAGAAAAAAGATCAAGATCGTAAGAGGCAAGCAGTCGCTACAAAACGCGTGCAAACATCTCCTGAACCTCCATTTCAGCCCTGAATCTCGCAATGAATTCCTCTGCTCTTTCATCTACGCCACGCAGCAGAGGCGAGGCCAACACCAGTGACTCCCACATTTCATCTCCCGATATAGCTTTCTCGGGCAATCTGCCACCTTGCTGCTGCTGCTGCTGTATTACTACAGCTGGCTGATCAAGGTGCTTCATGTTCTTTGCGCTAGGCTGACAACTTGTTTGCAGTGGCTGGACATGTTCCACCAGCTGATCAGCCCCGGGCTCTTTGAAGAGTTTATCGACATATACAAGCTGTGCAGTACTTCTCTTCTCGAAGATGCGTACTTGTCGATGGTGGCGAAGATGATCAACGTGGTGTGCATGGACAAGCCGTACTTTTTTACTTTGGAAGCGTTGCTCAGAAAGGAGGGAAGGCCAAACGCCACAGCCGGGCACGGCGGTTGTTTTCTTGAGCCTGTTTTGGGGTTTCTTGATGACTTTAGACCGCTGGAGCTTGTGCAGTTTGCTTTGGAGTTTAGAGGTGAAGCTTTTCCATATCTTTGTAGCAGGGGGAAGCTTCACACTCAGACAAGACATGCCAGAAGTGTGCTAGCTTGTGAGAGAGTGAAAGGGAAAAATGCAGGCAAATTTGAAGCCAGGGTGTGATAATTTGATGATTTATAATGTACATGCAGTGGCTTAGTTCTTACGCGAAGTATAATATATATATATATATATATATATATATATATATATATATATATATTTGGCAAAAGGTAGTAGTAGTGGTACGTGTGTGAAAAGCAACCAATTAACCTCTGCAAGATCACTTTATGTTATATACGGATTTTGCTTAGTTATTAAGCTTGTTATTTGATGCAAAACTAACTAGCAGGAATATATAATTAGTGGGTTAGTACGTAATTCATGATCTGACCATGCATGCATAAATATTAGTGCGCCTAATCCTTATGATCTCTTCCTACAATTATTAATATTCCATGCTAGCTATAAGGCTGCATACATATACATTAATGCTAGCTATAAGACTATGTCAGCCACGTATGTAACTGACTTGTTTTATATATATATATATGCTGCAAATGAATCTTTTTTCTTTTTTTTTTAAATCTTTCCTTTTAGTTGTTTGGCCTCCCAACTTGCTGCTGCTGCTGCTGCTGCTGCTGCTGCATGCACATATATACAAAAAGGTGACAGCAACGATCTAGAGTATCTCTCATATATAAAGGGAAAAGCTTCTATGCCGTCTACATTAGACCGCCTACCGTTGGTCAAAAATTGATTTTAAATATGTTGATGTATTTTTTTTATTTTTTAAAAATATGAGAAAATATTAAAAAAATATGAAAAACAAAAGAAAAAAACCAAAAACGCCTGGCGGCACGCCCAGCGGTAAACGTTAGGCAGCATAGTAGCTTTACAGCAACGAGAATTGCAAAGATTCTCTGGAGTTGCGTACGATCGATCAGGTGATCAAAGTAGACAACGATGGATATAGAAACGAGGTCCTCTTTGGAACGGTTCGACTGTTCTTGGACGTTTAACAGCCCTCAATAAAAACAAGCCACGTATAAAAATCTACACTAATGTAATAAAGTTGATCTCATCTGATAAAACCACGCTCAGTCCAGTCTCTTTCTGCAAGTTTTCTCTCTCCTCATTCTCATCAAACACTCTCTCTCTACAAACTAATAAGCTATCTCTCCTCACTCTCAGCACAGTTTCTTTCCCCAATCTCTCCCTCTCCTCATTCTGAATAAAATCTCTCTCTCTCTTCATTCTTAGCAAACTGCTTCTCTCGAAGATGTTAATAAAAGCTTACGATGTTGATTTACGTTTTTGTTTTTTTTTTTTTTCCTGAACCTTGGACTTGTAGAAAATTGTTGGACAGATTTGCAGAAAACACGAAGAATCGAACCCATCAAGAAGCTGTCCAAAGTACTCCACAACCTCCATTAGTGATTTTCTCTATAAAAAAAAATGAAAATCGGCATACAAATGGTGTTACTGATTTCCAAACTGTTGACAAACTTATTTGCCAACGTTGACAGGCTATTCCAAACCGTTGACAGCAAACCGTTGACAGGCTATTACAAACTGATTTCCAAACCGTTGACAGGCTATTCCTCCTGGCAGGCACTATTATATAGAACTAACGAAAATTAATGTGCAGAAAGTAGCTAGCTAGGGATCCTACTATTTTAAGAACCTTTCATTCCACGCCTCAAAACGACCATACCGCGTACCCATCTGATCTCATTTTCTGAGATAATGCCATATAGATAGGGAGAGCTTAATTTCAAATATATAAAGGCCGCAGACACTACTTTTGAACGGAAAAAAGGAATGCAATTAAGAGCCAAAGCGTTAATAGGAAAATATATAAAGATTAGACATTAATATTTACATAAATGATCGATAAATATACTAATACTGAGATTAAATTAATATATATGATGTTGGTGAGATACATACCTGAAGAGATTTTTTAATAAAAGCTTAATATAAATTGTTAATATATAATTCTATGGGCCGGTTTGAATCAACATATATATATATTATTGCTGAAAAAGAAATCCTATTATATATATTGCTGAATACAAGGCTCACTGTCTCAAAGCCCAATTTTACTGTCAATCAATTGGGCTTCTAGCCCAGTTCATGTAAACTATTTTCCTAACAATAATGTTAGAGTCCTAGCTGGTTCTAACATGTGTTTTATTATGTCTTTTATTATTTTTTATTTTATATAGCTTTTCTTAATAAATCTAAATATTTTGAAAGAATAAAAAATATTTATAATATTATTAAAAAATACTTTCTTAATCACGAAATAAAATAAAAATTACTTCGTGATTAAGGAAATATTTTTTAATAATTTTTTTTATTAAAGAAGTGCATCTTTTTAGTGATGGTTTAAATTTATTTTATTTTTTAAAAATATTTAAAAGTGTTAAAAAAATTTATATAAAAAATAACTTAAAAATACACGTGAAAACACGTGCTAGAGCTCCAGCGGAGCCCCGGTAGCTGTAGCATTGTGCTTTCCCCGATCGATTAAGGTATTTAAATGCAATGATCTTCTGCTGTTACTCTTTTCTTTTTATTTTTATTACTTTTTAATGTGATTTCTTACGTAGTTTTGCTGACTGACCTCTCATGAAGAACAACCATGACAAATGTTCGGTATCAGTTAAGAGTCTGCTGCAACTCCACCTTTGCATGCATCACCACGTCTAAGAATCTTTCAAAAACCTAAGTTATAAACCTAGTGCAAGGTGGCGCAAGTTCTTCTCAAACAAGGACACGATCTCCATGCAAAACCAAACAGCCAGCCTTGAATCCATGCCACCCGCCCCGCCACGGCCTATTCACTAACATCCCAATCCTCCACGCTATAAATGGGGGCTCTAAGCTCAGCTCCCTTTCACCATCCCTCAATTTGCTTCTTTTATCTATGGCTGCAAAGATTGTCCTGGCACTAGTGCTCTCTCTGCTAGTTTATGCGGTTTCCGGGGAAACGAACCCCACTGCGCCCTGCATAGGCTCAGCTCAGCAATGCCGGCTCCAGAGACTGAGGACAGTGGAGCCAACCCGTCGATGGGAGTCGGAGGGTGGTCGGACTGAGCTGTGGGAGGAATCTGAGGAGGAGTTCCAATGTGCTGGAGTTGCTGCGATCAGGCACACTGTGCAACCTAACTCACTCTCTTTGCCTAACTTCAACCCTGCCCCTATGTTGGTTTACATTGAGCAAGGTTAGAGATCTAGGGAGTTTTTTCTTTCTTTCTTCTTCTTCTTCTTTAATTTCCAGGTCGACGGAGAAGGAGCTTAATTAATATTTATCTGGAACTAAATAAGTCGCAAGCAATTAATGTTGAAAATTTTCATGAATGTAGACTGTATGTTCTACTCCCTAGTTTTCATAGACTCCCTCAGGGCAACATAGTACGTAGGTTTAAATTAGGGATTAATTATTGACTGTTTGCATGCACGTGTAAAAAGGAATAAAACTTCATACATATTTTCTTGGAGCTACAATTTTACACTAGATCAGAGATTTTAATCAGAATTTTGCTAGCATAAGTTAGTGCATAATATTTACAATGAGAACTATTATATATACGAAAATATTTTAGTCACAAAGAGATTATATAAAAGTAAACTTATAAATTGATGTGGTTTGATATAGTACGTCAGATTGTGAAGTTATTTTTATTATAAAATAAATCTAACGTCAATTTGTGGTTTAGTTTATATAATCTTTTTGTATCTGTATCAGTTATCTAAAAATTAAGACATAAATAAATGTTATATATATATATATATAATATTAATGTCAAACATGCATGCATGCAGGTGAAGGCTTGATGGGGTTGACCTACCCAGGATGTGCAGAGACTTATGAATCAGAAACGTCACAGGAATTATCAAGACGCAGGAGCAGCCAGATGGCACAGCTGCAAGGAGAGAGATCAAGAAGATCAGATCAGCACCAGAAGATACACCGGATACGCCGGGGAGACATCCTGGCCATTCCAGCTGGTGCTGCCCACTGGAGCTACAATGACGGCAACGAAGAGCTCGTTGCCTTCGCTGTCATGGATCTCAATAACCATGCTAACCAGCTTGATCGCAGATTTAGGGTAACCACCATCACTCCCCATATATATATCATGCTCACCATCTCATCATTTATCTACCTTTATGTATGTATCGAGTCTTTCCTGGGCATCCAAGCCAGATATCTCGCATATTAATTCCTTTCATCTTTTTTATTACAGGATTAATTTAGATTTTATTTACAAATGATGATATATAGTAGCCGTTCATAAAAATAAATATCCAGACTACAGATCAATTTGTATGAGAGATCAAATCATCTGTCACGTTAACAGACCACTCGTTTTCCTAATCATTTCCATCAATCAACTGTTATTTTTGCACAAACTAACTAGTTTAGTTTTGGTCTCACAGTTATTCTTCCTCGCCGGCGGCGAACCAAGGCAAGAGCATATGGAAGGAGATCGAGAACGCACGAGACAAAGACGTAGCCGTCAGCAGAGAGTAGGCTTCCAGAGTTTATTCAGTGGATTCAGTGAAGAACTGCTGGCTGAAGCCTACAACATTCCAGTCAATATCGCGAGGAGACTGCAGGAGGACGACAGCCAGCGGGGGATCATCGTCAGGTGCCAAGAAGAAATGCGCCGCATGATTAGACCTGACGAAGACCGACAAGAAGGACAAAGATGGCTAAACGGGTTGGAAGAAACTGTATGCACTACAAGAATTAGACACAACCTGGACACTCAAAGCGAATCCGACTTTGTCTCCAGACAAGGCGGAAGAGTAAACATTGTGAACATGCACAAGCTTCCAATCCTTCGATTCATGGACATGAGCGCAGAGAAAGGCCATCTTTTCCCTGTACGTAATTCATATAAATTCTGCATCCTCAATCTTCATGCTCTAGAGATAACATGATGTCAATAACCTAATACAAGGCCAATGTTGTTGCAGAACGCAATGTACACACCGCACTGGTCCATGACCGACAACAGGGTTGTCTATGTGTTAAGAGGTGAGGCCCGTGTGCAGATCGTGGACGACAATGGGAACAATGTGTTCGACGAGAGGGTTAAACGTGGAGACGTGTTTGTGATCCCTCAGTTCTTTGCGGTAACGTCTAAGGCCGGAAACGATGGCTTCGAATACGTGACAATCAAGACGTCCGGTCAGCCAATGAAGAGCCCCATGGCTGGCTACACCTCGGTAATCAAGGCCATGCCAATCGACGTCCTCGCAAACGCATACCAGATGTCACTCAGAGACGCCCAGAACTTGAAGAACAGCAGAGGCCACCAGAGTTTCCTTCTGTCCTCCAGCCGATCAGCCTCTTAAAGGAGAATTTCTGTAATTCCATGCATGCAGCGTTTTACTAATGGCACCACTACTACTAGTACTACTTAGGCCACTAGACGTACTTATAATTAAGCTAGTCCTTCTTGTAGAATGGAGAAGGCTTTTTTAACATGTTGAGGAAACTTGATCAGTAGTATAAACCAAGTCATGATCATGAGAAAATATGCGTACTAGGGCAGCCTTCAATAAATCAATAAAATGTGGCCTTTTTTTCTCTCCTTTAAATCATGATCATCATCTGTGGGGTTCAAAGATTTTTTTTTCCTATACTTATTAGTTAAATATCTTTATAACATTAATCATGCATGCGCGGTACTTCATTAATTAATTACCTGCGGGATGCAAATTAATACTACGAGAATGATATATATTGTGTTGATTTTTATATAAGGCCGATAGTATGGAATATGAGCCACACCCCCTATTTGAGAAAGGAAAGAAAAGAATTTAAAATTTAAGTACCAAACCCCTATTTGAGAGTTTCTGGTAATTAATTAGTGTTTTCGTATGCCACAGTACTTATATAATGAATCGAAGTACCTAGTGTTTTCGATCATGCAACGTTATTGCTGATCTTAGTAATGCGTATCATGTAAGCATCAATTAAGCATGAAAAAAAAACAAAAACAAAACAAAATGCATCCTAATTACTAGCTAACAGCTTATTTCCAGCAGTACCTCGAAGATTAATGTATTTCCGATCGAGATTCGAGACCCATAAACAGAAAAGAAAAAATATAATTGTGCAAAAATATTTGTAACAATTAAATATTAATGCATGATATATATATACCAGGTGGGAGCAACGTGCAAAGCACGTTTGCCTAGTTTTATGAAATGGTTATTTGCAAAAAATAATATATATTTTATAAAAATGATTGATTTCACTAAATAATTTAAGGCACAGTGAAGAAAATGGAAACATTAGTTCAAAATATCATTCAATCCAATACATCCTGTTTATAACATCCATAATTTTAGCAAAAATTCTTGCGATAAGTTTCATTTTGTGTCATCCTGTACAAGATTAATAGAGACGACGTTGAAATTCTTGTGCTGCTATTGGTTGAAATTCTCATGCTGCTATTGGCCAGGTTGAGTCAGTTAGGGTCAACATAAAATTGAATCATCCATAGTTTACTTGTACTGGCTTCACTGTTTGAAATGGAGGGGGAAACAAAAGTTTGAAATGGAGGGGGAAACAAAAAATAGTGGGAAAGAAAGTTTGCTCTGATTATTGCTTTTGAAAGGAAGTAATCTTTTATCAATTAAAAAGTTATTAGTCTGCCATATCCATGAATCTTATCTTGACCTTGTCCACGTAGAATTCAGGAGCTATTATCTTCCTTTGGTGGGACCAAACATAGGAAAGCACAAAAAACATTTTCTAGAATATATTTTATGCCAAAACAAACAAAACCTTAGTGATCGTTTTTATTGCTTAGGACATAAATAACAGTGAAGGTACTTTAAAGCTTTGACTAAATAGATCCAAAGTTAAAGAAAACTTAAACAAACTTTTTAAATTAGTGGTACATAGGCATCATGATTCATAAAGGCAAGAACAAGTTTTGTTTTAGCAACTCAAAAAATATTAACCTTTTGTTAACAATTTATAACAGCGAAGAAAATGGGTAATTATGCTAAAGAAAATAGGAGAAGACACTCAAAATCTAAGTATGGTGTGATGCATGCTTCCATTGACACACCCCAAACTTTATCTGGATTATCACCAGACTGGTAGAAAGGAGGAGGGTACCAGGTTTTCTTTCCATATAACAGTCATTTGTCAGAGGCTTTTGCCAAATAACAGTTTGGTTCCCCTTTGAAGCTATTGTCCAACACATACGTCCCACAAGGGCACTCATCTCTCTCCATATTCTGAGATCCTCTTCATCCTGAGCATATGCTTCGGGAGATGAGTAGGAAAAATAGCCGCCTGGTCTGAGTAATCTATCTAGCTCAAGAAGAAGAATTCCATCTCTTTGAAGCCAATCAATCCTACAACGAGAACAGTGAGCAAGTTCAAAAGATCTGCTAGGGTAAGGGAGCCTCTTGGTTCTTAGAACACCAAGATATGCACGAATTCCTCTTTCTAGGGCGAACTAAATTTGGTTTTGATGCACATCATTCAGTGCTAAGGACATCGTTATAACATCGGATGAGAGGAGATAAGCTCCAAAACTCGCAACACCACAGCCAACATCAAGAACTGTTCTTAATTTTCCTTCATTGTTTATATAATTGTGTGAAAAGTTTAGCATCTACAAAATTAAGCCACATATAAGATTATTTCTTCATCCATGAAGTACAAATATATTTGCTAAAAAATAAATCAGAGAAACAACAAGATCTGAATAAAAGAGAAAATGAGCCATAGGGCAATGCAGAGCATAGGAAGTACGCAAAATTCTATATGGCCTTCTAACTCGAAAAAGTACTTAGCAAAAGGTATTTGGTAAAGGCCAGTAATCATCTTACATTTGCAATTGAAGCAATATACTTATCTGCTCCAGAGTGAAAATTAGTACCTCCACCCGGAAATACAATCTTTTCACCTTTCACAACAATCCAGTTCTGGTCAGACTTCTCATGTGCAAGGTGAGTATGAGGTATGTTTGCTTTCCATAATTGATCTCTGCTTTCTGGCTACTTGATTGGGACCTAAAATACCACACCAGCAACAGAACAACTAATATTTAGTAGAATAGATGAGGATGCAAAACTCTTGAAAATAACAAATATTCCACATCGTTATCTCACTTAAACTTAGCATCTCCCCCACCTTGTATCCTCGTGGAGGAGGAATCAAACAGTTGTACCGCCTTTCTGGAAGAGGGCAATGTCTCTCATAGTGCTCCATTAAAGATAAGTCCAGCTTCAATCTCATTTGGTATATATATGAGGTGTCTGTCTAGGTAGGGAATTAGTTCTGAATGTCGATCATCACAAACCTCTAAAAATCAGTGGACAAAAGGACTCAATGGATGCATTAAGAAAACAATTAAACTGAATAGATGGGCCGAACACCAAGTATATTCCGAAAGAACTTACTGGGAGACTTTTTGGTGTGATACATCCTCTCCATTTTCTAGGCCAAATCTTGTTAAAGATTCATCTTGCTTGCCATCAGCATCTTCATCCCCACCCAAATACGATGAACCAAGTCTTCTCAAAGATATGCTCCCATATTCTAGAGCAGATGTACCATGGTTTGTTGAGCCAAAAATGGATCCATAGTATACATACGAAAAACCAAGAAAGATTGCCACAACACACAAAGAAGTGATTAAAGGCTTTTTTTGTGCTCCATCAGATCTTCCCCTCATCATTTATTTAGTTTTGAAGCATAATCGAGGAACAAAGGTATAGTTTATAGACGAGAAATCCTTTCAATAATTTTCTGAGTTTTGCAAAGGTAACACCAAGCCTTTGTCCAATTCATCTCAAAGAACTGTCACAATGCCTCGCCAAAAAAAACATTGATGAAATGTACCAACACAAAGGGCAGACAATGTTGAAATGTACCAAAATTTAGAAAAAAAAAGGAGTGGAAAAAAGAAGAAAACAGAGATTCATTCAGACTTTAACATATCCATGTTGGATTTTGAGAACGAAACAAAACCCACCACCAAAAATATATTTCCATTTCCTTCTTAAATCTTTGCATTTTGGGGGGCTCGAAAACTTGAACCACAATAGAAATGAACCAAATATTAATAGAAATGAACCAAAGGCTCCACAAACTAGAATTGAATAAACACAGCACGTCCGGCAGTACCTTTCTGGCTAAACTCTTGTGGTTGTTGCTGTTGCCCGTAGCCCTCAATGACGGTTCAACAAACGTAGTCTCCTCCTCGTACTTCTCTTCCATAACCTCTTCAACAACCAACTCATCCTCTATATTCTTGTCGTTACCATTCCCTTCGACAACCCCGTCGACCTTGTCGGTCCAGCTCACTGAATCCACTTCCTTCTCCAGAGAAGCCACATAAAAACCACAGCTGTCCTCAATCTCCAGTGGTGTCGGAGTCTCTGAAATATCGGCCGACTTTTCTAGTGAGCGGCAGCTTGACGGTCTCTCTCTGCGTTTACCTAATATTATTTGTACAATATTTCGTAAAGTGTAAGATAAGTGTTATGGTTAGCAGTGGTAGTGAAGGAATGGAGGTGCGAGAGAGCTTTGGAGCGACGCTGAAGGAGGGATTTGAAGACTCTGAGGGAGATTTTGGAGGTTGGTATAAGCCATTGACGAAGCACATCGGGAACTCTCACGTGAAAGATGAAGCGATAGCGATAAATACGAAGAGGCGCTTGGTGTTGAAAGTGTTGTTTTCCTTTCCTTTCCTTTCTTATAAATATTCTTTTACAGCAACCAATAAGATAGGTGAAGTTTGATGCCCAACGGATTTAACAAAAAATTAACGGAAAACAATTAAAATTATTGTAACTATGTTAAAACAAGAAATTTTCGTTTGATAGGCTATTTATATATATATATATATATATAAATAAACATATATATACACTTCAAATTCTATTTAGATCATTAAAGATCAAAATGGTTTTTTTATGATGAAAAATAATCTGGCCCATTTCTCTAATAAGAATATTTCTATTATATATAGTTGACTATATATATAAGGAGTTAGTCATCAGTGAGATCGATCAGCGCCCTTTGGGCTTCAGTACAATTGGCACTACAAGGAAAACAGGTTTTTCAGCGCCCGAGTTGGTCGCATATACTCTTCCCCGTCGATTTATTAGTCGCTGCCCGATTGGATGCATTGTTTGATCACTTCTGTTTTACAAAAACTTATTTTTCTCGGTCGCTGCAAAAATACAACAAAAATGCCGTAAATGGGCATTTACTTTTCCCATAACACGTTAGGAAAACTTTACTGCAGCGATACAAAGTCGCTGCAATTAGTTAAGAAATTGCTGCAAATGTGCTTTTCCTTTTCCATCGGTCATTACATATCGTCGCAATTGTCTTTATTTGGGACGTACAAAATTTGTCGTAATATTAATATTAATCCCGATCGAGCCCCTTCAGGTCGACATGTACGTCCGCTCTCAAATTTAACAACATGGTCTTAGATACGGGTCTGATTTTCCTTTTCCATTGGTCATTACAAATAATAGGTCACTAATTCTATACCCTATCGCCAAATTTTATTTTTTGGACTGACATATATATAATAGCTTAATTTCTCTCACCCATGATCAGTTTTAGCATAATGCATATACAGTTTGAGTTTGTGCGTATTTAATTTAATTTAATTTTTAAATATTATTCATTTGATTTTTTTAATATTATTTTTTGTTGGCATTTTATGTTAACTACTAGAAATGTCAAAAAAAAAAAATGCCTATTGTATATATATGTGACAAATGTCTGCATGTCTCTGGTCTTAATTATCATAACGTGTCAAGTAATTAGTGTCATGTAGTGAATTAATTATTGAAATTAATGGACGGAAAGACCATTATTAATTATTATATATATACGCCCTCAATTAAAGTTCATTATTTATTATGTTTCTCATTAATATGCAATATTAATCTAAATTAGCAATTAATAACTCAGCATTAATAATATTCAGCCAATAAAGTAATAGGATTGATTAATTCATAACATGATCAAGACGCACAAATTAATATATATCCCGTATTACTAACGTTAATCAGTCGATATTGCAACTAATTAACAAACCACGGCCTCCATCGACGGCCTGCAAATTTTATCAGTCTAGCTTATAAATTATCAACATCATCTAATATCTATGGTTATATAAGGACGCTATCTAGCTAGTGGGAGTTCATTGATGATGATGATAGATCAGTGCCGAAATACTTAATAAATTAAAGCTAGCTAGCTCTCGGATGAAGACAACACTGCTTCTGTATCTTTCTCTGAACCCTTGAAGCCACCTGCCCCAACAAGCATAATGAGGTGTAAGAAACTAGGGTTTTAATAGCCATGCAAATTGAAGAATGGCGAAAGATTCCTTGCCCACCTCTTATGCGTGTCTCTTACTCGTCCAGTTTCCTCCCCTATATATACAACCTTCCCTAGTCCCCCCCCATGCCTTCAGTACCTCAAAACAATCATCAGATATCACCATGGCCAAGCCCATGATCTTGCTATCCATTTATCTGTTCCTTATTGTGGCGCTCTTCAATGGTTGCCTTGCTCAAAGTGGGGGGCGGCAACAACAACAATTTGGCCAGTGCCAGCTCAATAGGCTCGCTGCCCTTGAACCTACTAACCGCATTGAGGCCGAAGCCGGTGTTATCGAGTCCTGGGACCCGAACAACCAGCAGTTCCAGTGCGCTGGGGTTGCCGTCGTTCGTCGTACCATTGAGCCCAATGGCCTTCTCTTGCCTCAATACAGCAATGCTCCTCAACTCGTCTACATCGCCAGAGGTGGCTTCAGCTCACCTTTTATTGAATTAATTAATCCCTCATATATATATATATATATATATATATAAATATATATATTTATTTATTATTTTCAAATGCACGCAAAAACAACATATAATGTAGTAAATAAAACCATGCATGCGTGGTGATAATTAAATGTGATTACGTACTGATCATGACTTTTGAATATCGATCGGTACAGGTAGGGGTATCACCGGGGTTCTACTTCCCGGCTGTCCTGAAACATTTGAAGAATCTCAACGACAATCTCAACAAGGACAGAGTCGCGAGTTCCAACAAGACCGGCACCAGAAGATTCGACACTTCCGAGAGGGCGACATAATCGCATTCCCGGCAGGAGTAGCCCATTGGAGCTATAACGACGGCAGTAACCCAGTAGTTGCAATCTCTCTCCTTGACACCAACAACAATGCCAATCAGCTTGACCAGAACCCCAGAGTAAGAACTTCACATTATATTCCCTCTCAAAATTATTCTCTATAAGCCACGTCGAAATAATATTTAACGCCTCAATGCAGATCTCCTAGATTTTCATCTCTCAGAAATATTTTTCAAATCTCCTTGTATTCCTCTAATGTATTATTTATTGCCCAAGAGATTTTTGCCTACTATCTTAATTCCAAACCATTGACATAAAAGAGTGTTTGTTGGTTCTTTTGATATGAACGAAACATATATATAATGTGTTGGATCGATGTACTTACTGTGTTGCTTTTTATAATGTACGCAATAGAATTTCTACCTCGCTGGGAACCCCGACGACGAATTTCGGCCACAAGGTCAGCAGGAATACGAGCAGCACCGCCGCCAGCAACAACGTCAACAACGCCCTGGCGAGCACGGCCAGCAACAGAGGGACTTAGGCAACAATGTGTTCAGTGGCTTCGATGCTGATTTTTTGGCGGACGCTTTCAACGTGGATACTGAAACGGCCAGAAGACTTCAGAGCGAGAATGATCACAGGAGGAGCATAGTGAGAGTGGAAGGCCGTCAGCTTCAAGTGATCAGGCCACGATGGTCACGTGAGGAACAGGAGCGCGAGGAGAGGAAAGAGAGAGAGCGAGAGCGAGAGTCGGAAAGAGAGCGCCGCCAGAGCAGACGTGGCGGACGTGATGATAATGGGCTGGAGGAGACTATCTGCACCTTGAGGTTGAGGGAGAACATCGGCGACCCTTCACGCGCCGACATTTACACTGAAGAAGCCGGTCGCATCAGCACAGTCAACAGCCACACCCTCCCAGTCCTGCGCTGGCTGCAACTCAGCGCCGAGAGGGGAGCTCTCTATAGTGTAATTAACTCTACATTCTACTTTCTGACATGCAGTTATACGATTTTTTGAGTAATGTTAGCGAAATATTGACAAAATTAATGATCTTAAAAAAATGTATGCAGGATGCTCTGTATGTTCCACACTGGAACCTGAACGCCCACAGTGTGGTGTATGCTTTAAGGGGTCGTGCCGAGGTTCAGGTGGTGGACAACTTTGGTCAGACAGTGTTCGACGATGAGCTTAGAGAGGGTCAGCTCCTAACCATTCCACAGAACTTTGCGGTTGTGAAAAGGGCTCGCAATGAGGGCTTCGAGTGGGTTTCATTCAAGACAAATGAGAATGCCATGGTTAGTCCGCTTGCTGGCCCAACCTCGGCTATCAGGGCATTGCCGGAGGAAGTTCTTGCCAATGCGTTCCAAATTCCGAGAGAGGATGCTAGGAGGCTTAAATTTAACAGGCAGGAGTCCACCTTGGTTCGCTCAAGGCCGTCAAGTTCAAGGTCGTCAAGGTCTGAGAGGAGGGCTGAAGTTTAATGTTGTGAACTGCGCGCAATGTAGAGCGCCATACATGCGGCTCGCTCGATCGATCGTTGTTTGCTTTTTATATATGTTAATGCTCGATCCGCTCTTGATCATCTAGACAATAAAAAAGCTAGCCTTTTACTGGCATTTCTCTTTATATCGTCATAGTGTACGTACGAGAGTTGGTCAATAAAGCCTTATAAATTAATCATGGCATGCATTAATCTGTCAAATTCTACCAGGAGATCAGAATATATCCATAAAACATACTTGTATCTCTATATCAGAATCTGATCTTGTATGACATAAAACAATTTTTCGGATCAGGATCAAATCCGTTGGCCATTTTTTTCCGTGATCTAGTACTGATCATGCATGATGCTTTGATCAATATGCAGCAGTGATCTGCATATAATTTGCTTGTCTGTTCATGATGATATTAATTTAGAGTAATGATATATCCACAACATTTTGTACAACACATTATATAATAATGTATTAAACGAGAGATATTTTTATAAAATTATATTTCTTTTATAAGATATTTTACAAAAGAGAAAATTTATTTACAACCGGCCAAGGGAACTGCGGGGGCACCACGTCCCACGTGGCCTGTTGCAATAGATTACTTTTTCTTCCTCAAACCGATTTAACCAGCTTTTCCGCTCTCTTCATACTCTTTTGTTTTTTCCTACGTAGACTTCAATAATCCATCTGCAGCTTATTACCGATGTTCGTGGCGAGTCTGGCGACCCATCTGGTTTGTTCTTTTCATTTCCCATGTTTACGTTTACAAGCCATTATTACTAAGCTTTCTTTTCTGCATTATTTGTTTTTCCGTACTCCCAATAGTACTCCTTATGACCATATTGCTAAACTTAAATGATGTAGGAAAAAAAAAGCTCCAAAAAGATGTCATTACTGAGTTTAGCGAAGCCATAAGAGTTCAGGTCAAGATTGGGCTATAGTTAAGTGTCTAATCACAAACTTTACGCTGGGTTGCAATTTTTGTTATGGGTATTTTTTTTAGTTCTTGGTTTTGCTTTTTTAAGTTCAGGAATGTTCATGCATTTGCCATCTTTTGGTCTGCTCCTTCAATTCCAAGACAAAGAAAGCTCTTTTCATATGCTCCTTCAGACCAAAATCTCAAGGTTTCCACGGAATCGGCTTGAAATGAAAAGTGTTGGTAAAGTTTTTCACCCATATTTTTGTCAGAATATATCATCTTTGTTGCTGGACAATGAACAACGACAACACCACAGCTGCTGCTTCTTCTTCTTTACCAACTTCGAGATCTTGGTCTCTGTCTTCCCCCCCCTCCCCCCCCCTTTTTTTTTTTTTTCCACCGGACCCATTTTCAGACTCGGCTTCTGGATCATTGGTCTGCAATTTTTGTTATGGGTATTCTTTTTTAGTTCTTGGTTTTGCTTGTTCTTGTTCTTGTTCTTGTTTTTTTTTTTTTTTTTTCCCGCATAAAATTCTTTCTTTTTCCGCATAAAACTCTCTTTAACAGCCATACCTCCATTAGTACTAATAGTGTCTTTGGATCTGGAAGAAAAGATTGAGTTGCCTGTAGCAGACCAATGATCCAGTGGCCATGAAGAAAGACATGGTTGAAGAAAAGACACGACGACGTGATCTTTACGAGTGTCTTTGTCTTTGCTATTTAACATGAATTCTTCCCTCCCGTCTGTGTTGTCTTCTTCTTCTTTGTTTTATTTATTTATTTAATGGGCTGACGTGGCATGCCGATTCCCTCACAGTTTCGCGGCTCGGTTGTCTGTAGCAAAATTGTTTACAAAAATACCTATCATTTAATACATTGTTATATAATGTGTTGTACAAAATGTTGTGGATAAATCATTTTTCATTAATTTATACGATTGCCATCTTATCCTTTTATATATATATATATATATGTATATATGTATGATAGGCATCCATGACAAGAAGATTGATTACATGCAATTAATGATAATGGATATATAATAATTTGTTGGTCAATTGAACATGAATAATTGAGTTTTAATTTATTGTCGGCCTCTGAGGTAACTTCATTTTTACTCTTTCGCATATATTATGTCGTGAATTTCCTCTGTGTGTGTATATATGTATGTATATATATATATATATATGATTGATTTTAGACAATTACCCGATCAGCTTCGATCTTCTCTGGCATATGATTGAAATGATTTTTCTGTATCTACTTTGAAAATTTTACGTACTGATCTCTTTAAATGATCTTGAGGCTCATAGTACTATTATATATGAATAATCAATAAAAACTGAGGCCCTTCAGTTAATAAAAATAGAGTTAACAAAAAGAAAAAAAAAATTGAGGTCCTTAGCTAAAATTGAGGCCATTGGATAGAAAGGGAAAATGGGGCCCGCTATATTATTGGTGGTGCTTATTTCATTCTACTGACCGATCGACTATCATTGCTTGTTTAACACTCTCCCTTAAATTGATGCTGTTTGGGTGTAACGCCCCCCGTATACCCAAAATCATAAACGGACAAAAAGTTCTGCTTATTTTTAAAATTTTCTTCCCGTTTACAAATATATATGAAATACACAAACTTTGATCACAACTATAATACAATGATTCTAAAAAATCTATTCACAAGTTTGGCCAAAACCAATAAATTCTAAATAATTACAATATAGATAACTGACAAAAGCTGTAAAAATAATTAAGATATGACCTTAAGAAAACTCTATGTACAACCAAAACTATCTTCAAACAATGAAACCATCAAGCACCAAAACTTCCAACCTCAATCGACTAAAACCAAGTCCACTAGCTAGTCTAGAGTCTTTGGCTCATCAAAAGCTATCACCTCAAAAGAATGAATTTTCTACAACTCTGAAAAAGATGTGAAATGAAGTGGTGAGCTACCACGTGCTTAATAAGTAGCAAATTAATGGGGGTGTGGGAGTTAGCAATTTTCTTAAATATAAGAGAGTGAATAAGTTCCAAAAAATTAATGTGAGCAGTACAATTTTACGTCAAACAATATGTTCAGCCAAATATCATATTCAAGACCACATGATAATAGGAAAATCACCAATATACCACAAAGATACCTCAATAAGCATCAATATACCATGAAGACATCATGCCACAAGAGGCATCAAACATGTCACAAAGACATTCATATCATGGGCTCAAGAATAAATAGCATGCTCACATTTAACTTCCAAAATTTAATAAGCCACATAATATTAATCAAACATTTCAACCATTACACAATTTGCACAATTCTCACAAGCAGTGCCAAAATAGCACAAAAATGTGCACAAATCTAAAGTTTACACAAGTTTAAAACATAATATCAAAGTGCACAATTTCAAACAAAACCAACCAGTTCTTTTAGCAAAACCCATTAAAGAGACACTCACCTCGATTGCTAACCGTTACTCGAATCTTATTTCAAGACCATTACAACATGTCAACTTCTACACTAAAAATGATCTCATTTAACTCTAAAACTTCACTCAATCCTTAATAACATAAATTTAGACTTGCCCAAAAAAATTATCCTCACAATTGATAAACCCCAAATTTCTATATTGTAAACATGCTACTGGACATGAGCACCTATACCAGTTTCTATTCCCTTATTATCTCAACATAAATAAGGTCTAAACACAACCATATAACAGTGACATAAACATAGATTAATTCAAGCTAATACCCATAATTAAGACTTACTAATTTACCCTAAAGTAAGTCTAGATGAAACTTAGATGGATTTGAAAACATTTAGACACGTTCAAAAAGACTGATTAAATATTCAATCTTCCAAAATTTCACCAACCCTGAACTGTACACACTCACCAATAACACTAGTGTATTAAATTCATCCTCAACACACAACAAGCTAAAGTATAATTAATTAAGTTGTAATAACTCAAGAAAAAGGGCCCAGCCCATGCATAAAGGCCTCCACCTCTTTTTTCTTTCCCTTTTCCTGCCCCTTCCCTTCCCTTAAGTTCCCCCGCCCCCCCGGCGCCCGCAAACTCCCTCTTTCACTCTCTCTCTCTCTCTCTCTCTCTCTACCCCCTTAAACTCACTCTCTCACACCCCTTTCTCTCTTTCCCCGATTCTCTCAATTTCCCCCTCCGCGTATATTTCTCTCTTAAATTTTCCTCCCCACCCATACACATATTCTCTCTCTCTCTCTCTCTCTCTCTCTCTCTATGTGTGTGTGTGTGTGTAACCTCCACCTCCAACCACAGCTACAGTTCCTTGTTGTTTCATCACCATCAACAACAATATTAGATAAATTCTCATCCCTCATAAATATTAGATTTAATCAATTTTGAGTATAAAACTTGTTATTATTTGGTATTGTGAATTTTTGAGAATATACCTAGTTGATTAGGTTGTTAGGGTGTATTAAAGATGAATTTAATATTCAACTGTTGGTGGTGGTTATTAGCTAGAACTAATATATTTTTATGACATTGTTATATGGTTGATTGTAGGCATTATTTACGTTGAATTAATAAAGGGATAGAGACCGATGTATGTGCTGTCCAGCAGCGTATTTGCAACATAGAAATTTGGACTTTATTAATTTTGAAGGATAATCTTTTAAAACAAGGCTAAATTCATGTTATTAAGGATGGTGTGAAATTTTAGAGTTGTGTGAAATCTTTTTTAGAGTAGAAGTTGATGAATTATAATGGCCTTGAAATAGGTTCCTAGTGATCGTTGGCAAATGAATATCGTAATTATTTTGACTAGAAATCGAGATAAGTGGCTTTTTAATAAGTTTTTAATAAAAGAACTGTTGGTTTTGTTTGGAATGGTGCACTCGGGTATTATATTTCAAACTTGAGTAAACTTTGAATTTATGCACATTCTTATTCTATTTTGGCTCTACTTATGGATTTGTGCAAATTTTGTAATGGTTGGAATGTTTGAAAAAATGTCATGCGGCTTATTAAATTTGATAGTTCAATGTGAGCATGTTATTTATTCTTGAACCCATGATATGAATGTCTTTGTGACATGTTTAACATCCCTCGCGGAGTGATGTCTTCGTGGCATGATATCTTTGTGCTATATTGGTGATTTTTCTATTATCATGTGGCCTTGAATATGATATTTGGTTAAATATATATTGGTTAAGATAAAATTGTATTACTCACATTATTTTATTAAAAATTTATTCACTCTCTTATATTCAAGAAAATTCACACCCCCATTAAATTGATACTTACTGAGCATCTGGCAGCTCAGCACTTCATTTCACATATTTTTCAGAGTTGTAGAAAGTTCATTCATTTCAAGTGATAGTTTTTAGCCTAAGATTCGAGAGTGGACTTAGTTTAGTCACTTGAAGTTGGAAGTTTTGGAGCTTGATGATTTTGTTGCTTAAAGATGGTTTTGATTGTACAGAGAGTTTTCTTAGTCATATTTTAGTTATTTTACAGTTTTTGTTGAAGTATCTGTATTTGTAATTATTTAGAATTTAATGGCTCTAGCCGAACTTGGGAAGAATTTTTTAGGATCATTGTATTATAGTTGTAAATACTTTAAAAGTTGTGTATATGATATATGTTGCAAATAGGAATTGTTCCGACTATATTTTCAAAAGTATTTGCGACGACTACAATTCGCAGCAAAAAGTTTTTCCAGCGATTTAATTAGACTGTTGGAATAGATCTCCTTATTCGCAGCGATTTATTAAAATTTTTTGACAACTAAAATTAGGGCAAAAAAAAAATTACTGAAAAAAGTATCTATTTGTGGTGATTTTTGCAGTTCGTTGGTTGAAGTTATAATTGAGTAAACAATTGCTATAAACATTTGGTGCAGTAAAAATCGGTGGAGTAGATCAAATAATCCGGCGATATTATGAGTTATTTGCGGCAATTTTTGACGTGAAAAAAGACTTTTTTTGGTAGTGTTAATCACTGGTTAACACAATCTGATCTGCACAAGTAATGATTAGAGATCTCTAACTCCAATGCCTCATTTAATTAGATGGATCTTGCAACCGAGGATCTTACCGAGAAGGCAATTTTTTTTCTTTTTTACTCTTTTTTGAAATATTTTTTTAAATCCTTTAAACATTAAAAAAACCATAAATTTATTAAAAATATTAACTAAAAATAAATAAATAAATGGTAAAATCAGGCCCAAGTAATTTCCTAATTAGATAGTAATTATCCAAACTTAAAGAGAGAAAAATACTTACAAACGTCATATAATTATTTAATACATGAGTAACGTCGACGCTCAGTCCATAAAAATTTGTCGAACTGATCACTAATATGCAAGAAGAATATCCCGGATATATAAAGTCACTTCGTTTCGTTCTCTGAACCCTAAAGCCACTTGCCCCAAGAAACATCATGAGGTGTAAGAAACTAGGGTCTGATTGACATGCAAAGTGAAGAATGGCGAAAGATTAATTCCTTCCCCACATGAGTCTGCATGCATGCGTGTCTTTTCAACCTTCCGTTCTCTCCTATAAATACCATCGTCTCCTAGTTGCCATTTCATCACCTCAAAACTCAAAACAGCCATCCCCCACCAGATACGCATTATCACCATGGCGAAGCCCATCCTGCTATCAATTTCTCTATGCCTTGTTGCGCTCGTCAATGGTTGCCTTGCTCAAAGTGGCGGGCGGCAACAACCACGATTTGGCGAGTGCAAACTCAAGAGGCTGGTAGCCCTTGAACCCAGTAATCGAATTGAAGCTGAGGCCGGTGTGATCGAGTCCTGGGACCCCAACAACCAGCAATTCCAGTGCGCTGGGGTTGCCGTTGTTCGACGTACCATTGAGCCCAATGGTCTTCTCTTGCCCCAATACAGCAATGCTCCTCAACTCCTCTACATTGTCAAAGGTGAATTCAGAAATAGCCAGCTCTCACCCCATGTTTATTATGCCCACTAATTATCGCAATATACTCGCAGCAGCGAAAGTAAACTATAATGTGGCTATATATGATTATCGATCAATTTTGTGTACATGATGCAGGTAGGGGTATAACTGGGGTTCTATTTCCTGGGTGTCCTGAAACATTTGAAGAATCTCAACAAGGACAGAGCCGGATCCGCCCCAGCTTGAGATCAGCCAGCTTCCAAAGAGACCGACACCAGAAGATTCGCCATTTCCGAGAGGGCGACGTAATCGCATTCCCGGCCGGAGTAGCCCATTGGTGCTACAATGATGGAGATACCCCAGTAGTTGCAGTCGCTCTAATGGACACCACCAACAATGCCAACCAGCTTGACCAGAACCCGAGAGTAAGAAATTTGCATTCACTCATAACTATTTTTAAAAATGTGTTTGGATAATAGACGTACGTAATTACTGTGTTGCTTCGTACGTGGGCAATAGAATTTCTACCTCGCTGGGAACCCCGACGACGAATTTCGGCCACAAGGGCAGCAGGAATACGAGCAGCACCGCCGTCAGCAACAACATCAACAACGCCATGGTGAGCCAGGCCAGCAACAGAGGGGCTCAGGCAACAATGTCTTCAGTGGCTTCGATGCAGAGTTTTTGGCGGACGCTTTCAACGTGGATACTGAGACGGCCAGAAGGCTTCAAAGCAACCATGACCACAGGAGGAGCATAGTGAGAGTGGAAGGCAATCTTCAAGTGATCAGGCCCCGATGGTCACGGGAGGAGCAGGAGCTCGAGGATAGGCGAGAAAGGCAACGAGAGATAGAGTGGGAACGCGAGCGACGCCAGAGTCGAGGTACTGGTGAACGTTTCGATAATGGGCTGGAGGAGACTGTCTGCACCTTGAGGTTGAGGGAGAACATCGGCGACCCTTCACGCGCAGACATTTACACCGAACAAGCCGGTCGCATCAGCACTGTCAACAGCCAAAACCTTCCAATCCTGCGCTGGCTGCAACTCAGTGCCGAGAGGGGAGCTCTCTACAGTGTAATAAACTCTATATTCTACTCTGTTTCCGTGCTAGTTTTGGAGTAATGTTACTGAAATATTGACAAAATTAATCTTAAAAACATGTATATATGCAGGATGCTCTGTATGTTCCACACTGGAACCTGAATGCCCACAGCGTGGTCTACGCGATAAGGGGTCGTGCTGAAATTCAGGTGGTGGACCACTTAGGCCAGACAGTGTTCGATGATGACCTTAGAGAGGGTCAGCTCTTGACCATTCCACAGAATTTCGGGGTTGTGAAAAGGGCAACGAGCGAGGGTTTCGAGTGGGTTGCGTTCAAGACAAATGAGAATGCGATGATTAGTCCCCTTGCAGGCAGAACTTCAGCTATCAGGGCCATACCGGAGGAAGTGCTGGCCAACGCCTTCCAAATTCCAAGAGAGGATGCAAGGAGGCTCAAATTTTCCAGGCAGGAGACCTTTCTGGCTCGCTCAAGGTCAAGGTCTTCGACTGACATCAGGAGGGTGGTGGAAGCTTAATATAATGTAAAATGCCTAGCTAGCTAATGTAATGCATGCCATGCGGCACGTAGTTTTTTCTTTTTTTTTGGTTGCTCGGCTCTTAGCCTAGAAAATAAAAGCCTTAATTATAATAAAGGCTTTCTACGTACGAAGAGAGGATCCAATAAGGTAAACAGCTAGTACTACGTACTTTATCTATGCTAATAAATTTTCTGAGGCTGTTTTGGCATTTTTTTTTTTTTCCTTCTTTTGATCATTCCGATAATATTAATGCGCATGCATGATATTATTATATTAATCCATATATATAAATCCCATCTTGTTATTTTTATCTTATGTCGACAAGAGTCATGCGTAATTGGAATTCGTACGTACGTGTACGTACGTACGAGGGACATTCTGGCCTATATATAGTACGTACGTCGACAGAAATTAAGGTGTTAAAATATTTTTAATATTATTGTTAATATTAAAAATATTATTTTTTAATATTATTATTATTTTAAAATTTGAACAAAGTGATCAATTGTTTATTATATATATTTTGTATGAGAATATGAAAAAATTATAATGATAAGATAAAATGAGATAAGATCATGAGACGAAACAATTTCTCTATTTAAATGAGATGAAATAAAAGATCACTAGTGATTTTATAAAACATTAATTATGAACCCAGTAATTTAATTACTGCGTGTAACTTTTTGATCAGCTAGCTAGTTCATATAGGATATTAAAAGTCGTTCTCTACGCGCGACTGGGTATGGTTAAATTTTTGTAGTGCTTTAAACTTCATGTGTCTTTGTTCTCATTCAATCAAACGGAAAGAATCGCATTAGGCGTCCTAGCTACCAAAATTAGCGCCATTAATAAAGAGTACTTAATTCCTAAAAGACAATGAAGTAGTTGCGGATCAGCTGTACGTACGTGCTAATTCACAATACGAATCCATAAACTCATCAAAACTATGCACGTGCATGTAGTGTTTTATTTAATCATTTGCACACATGTGAAGAGATCACGAGAGTATATTGATTCTTGGTGAGGATCATGATATGCATATTGATAAAGGTGATCGTGTCAGATAACATGAATGCATGCATGTGAGGTCACGGGGAACGAGTGTCAAGGCCGCGCGCGTTATAGTCTGTTAAAGAGCTTGCTCGTGGTTCATCAAGCATTGCATTGGATCGTCCTGCGCATGGTGAAAAATCCTGATCATCATCATGAGCATGACCATCTTGGGCCAAAGCGAGGATTGAGATATTGGAGAAGGCCGCGTGTACGTGAAGATTACCAAGGTCATGTCCATTGAGCGCATCAGTACTTGCATTATTATTTGCCATCGCCTAACCATATATAGCCTAGCTAGCCGCATGCAAGCTAATTAAGGTACTCCGGAGTATATAATTATATACCATATAGCTAGTTTAATTAGGCACTTAATTAATATAATTTTGAACTATTAATTTGTTGTTCAACTTGCTAACTGAGTTCTATTACAATAACTGCCAACCATTTAAATTTCAATGCATTGAAGTTCTTCCTCAAGGATCAATCTAATCAGGCTCTAAATGTAAATTAAATCAAATCCGATCCCTTCCATTGACTTGAGCACTTCTCTTGGGGAATTGGGCTAGCTAGGCCTGTCATGAATATAAAGCCCGAACGGCGACCAAAGAGGAGTACTAAAGCCGGTCGACGTTGGACAAGGCAATTTATAGCAAACAGGCTAGATAGGAGACGATCGATGGCAATGAACTTTGCGCGCAAAATGGGTAAGTTAGAAGAGGAGGCCGGAGTGAACCACTCAAGACCCGAGAAAGATTTACAGTAACAAATGCAGAAAGACACTACAATAAATATGGTCTTTTTCTATGAATTTTTTTTCCAATATATACTATGGTGGCAAATTATAATTAGCTTATAACATGAAAACTGTTTATGGAAAAAAAACAAGTCTTTTACCACGAGTTCAAGTTGACAAGTAAAACCTTGTGAGGAAAAACGTTTTTGCGGCAAATTAACTTACCTAATTTTTATTTTTATTTTTTGTTTCGTGGGCTATTAGTTTTGCGGCGAGGTTATTATCTTTTGCGGTGATAATAACCCGCTACAAAAGCTAATAAAACCTTAAGAAAATGCCTTCTTTTTCCCTTATTCATTTCTTTTTCCTTGACACTATCACTGACATGCCATGGCACACCCAGTAGCAACCCAACGCCCAGCAAAGCACCCAATTGCAGCCCAGCGCCCATCAACCTGCCCAACAGCATCAGCAAGCCCATGTCAGCACCACAGACATGCCACAGGCATGCCATGGCCCTTGCCATGACATGTCCAGGATAGCCCCACTGACATGCCATGGCCCCTGCCATGACATGCCCAAGACAGCCCCACAAGCATGCCATGGCCCTACCATGGCATGCCCTTAACAACCCCGCAGGCATGCCATGGCCCCTGCCATGGCAAGCCCAAGACGCTCAGCGAGGCTAGTGACAGCCTTGCCAACAGCTCGTGCGCAACACAACACGCACATGCCCTACGCGCGCACGCCCAGTGTGCAGCAGCCCAATGCATGCCCATTAGTAACAGCAACATCCCAACGTGGCCATGCCAGCAGCCCCATGCGCCTAGCCCATCACACCCCAGCAGCATGCCAGCGTACCTATGTAGCAGCCCCAGCGCCCAGGTCATGCCTGGGCCCTGCTAGCCACACTCCCAGCACCCAGGCCCCTTGTCTGGGCCATGCCAGGCTATCAACAGCCCCTACATGCAGCCCAATAGCCCCAGCACCCAGGCCCCTTGCCTGGGCCATGCCAACCACACGCCAGCAAGCATGCCAGCTATGTTAGTCATGCCCATGGGCCAACCAAGGCCATCAATGGCCAACCTAGCCACGGGCCATCATGGGGCCCATCCAAAACCATGTTATTTTATTATTTTAATTTAATTTATTTTATTATATTTCAAGGGACCTATTGGGGGTTTCCACTTTATAATCTCTATAAATATGACCATTAGTATATCTCAGTTTATATCTTTGGACAATTTGATATTTTTCCTTTGTGAAACGATTTGGTGTGTTCTTGAAGAACACTTTCGGTGCTTTTGCACTTGGGCTCTTTTGGGTGAAATTCATGAATCCCAAGGAGAGGATTAACACCTTGCAATTCGTGAATAGGTGTTGTCCATTATCTATTTTTTATTCAACACCTTGCAATTCGTGAATATGTGGTGTATATTATCTATTTTTTATTCAACACGTTGCAATTCATGAATAGGTGTTGATTCATTTTATCATTCTCTTGTTATTTTCATTCAATGTTCATTTCATGCATTTGTCAATCTTTTGCATGTTTTCCATTATCTATTAAAAAATCCAAAAAGACATTGTTGTTCTTATCTTTTCTAGTTGTTCGTTGTTCATATATTTTAATTGCATTTTCTCACTTGTCAAACATATCCTAAGCCATAGTTTTCATATCCTTTGATTTCCCAAATATCCATAAACACCAAAAATAAAGTCTTCATATTTCCTTTGTCATCTAAGACCAAATCCACTTTCTATACATTCCACCAATTGCCATAGCCGAAATTCCCTAAGTCTCCATCTTTCCAATCCCATAATTCCATATTTGACACTTACCAAAATTAGCTTTCCTCCATCCACATTAGCCCTAGCCGAAAGTCTAATGCCTCCATCATTTCATACACATCTCTTACCCTAGTTAGAAACCCTAGCCTTCCATAATGATTTCCTAAACTTTAGGAATCCTAACCCTAGCATCCCTTCATCCAACTAAACCCTAGCAAAATCCTAGAGTCCAACAAGGTAATTCCTACCTTATAGGACTCTTCATCTCATCTTCTAAATCCAATCCATAAACTCTCTCAATTCCTAGAATCACTCAAGTCAACCATTTTCAAATCCTTCTTCCGTTTCCAAAACCGAAACCCAATCAATTCCTAAACCAATTCCTACAATTTGGGGATCATAGCTCACTCATCTCCATCTTTCCAAATCCTACCAAAGATCCTCATCCACTAGCCATATTCAAATCCTATCTTCCATCTCCAATTCCATAATTCTAGGAACATCCCTAGAATCACTCATTCCCACAAAAGACCTTCCTCATCTTACCTTACCCAACCCCTAAAGTCAAGGAACCACCCTAGACTCATTCAAACACCTTCCAAACCCTAGCAAACAATCCTAGACTCCAACCCTAGTCCATCACTTACCAATTTCGTAATCCTCCTTAGCCACCACCCAAAACCCTAGCCCAACTTCACCATACCAACCCTAAGTGGCCCCAACATCAAGGACAACCTTCAAGCCATTTCATATTGCATCAAACACACCAAATCACCACTTTAGATCACTCGAACTCATCGTCATCATCATCATCATCATTTCACCACTAAACACCAAATCTTCATCAACCTAGGAACCCATCATTACCATCATACATGCAAGGCCATGCAAGTTGGCAAGACACATCCGGTCATCGCAAGGTGAGGTAAGCTCGCGGACCCTCTAATGTTTAGGGTCCTGACCGGGGTCCCTAACACAATCACCTCTCCCCCCCCCCCCCCCGGCGCAACCTCACTTAGTGCAGTCATTGTTACGCCACCACCAGGCCCAATCACCGGTAACCTTCCCTATGCCGATCTCCTTCCCCCACCTCTCTCTCTTTCCCGCAACCAACCCGAAGCTTGTAGCTCTACCTCCTTCAATTTCTCACCATCATGCCACCGCGAGCAATCCGTGACACCATCGTTGAGCCTCACCAGCCACGTCCTCCCCCAACCCTGATGTAGATCTTCCCTCTTTCCCTCTTCCTCCCCGTAGCTCCTTCTTTCTCTCTCTCAAGATCCTTATATCTGCCGCTGCTAGGGGTGCCGTGCACCACGAGCCACTGCCACGAGCCTCCTCCACACAATAGACCATCGTTGTTCCAACCCCAGTCCCTAAGGCTCACAGATCTCTCTCCCCTTGTTTTTTCTCAATCGCTGCCTCTTGTTCTCCAAGAGCCACCGTAGCTCCTCTAAATCAGCTATCAACCACCAACTTGCCACTACCCACAACCATTGCACCCCTCACGACAGATCAACACCCCCATTTCTCTTTTCCCTCCACGACCATCCAGTGCCACGATGCCCAACCATGCCAGTCCCCAACCACCACGATGAGACCAAGGTCCACCTCTTGCCGCCACCACGAAACCTTCCAAACCCTAGATCCAGCCACCCAAATAGCCATTGTTTCATGGACACGACAGTGACCACAACGGAACGGTCACCTCCCAAGCTAGTGGCTTTCGACGCCACGGGGCCGTGTCAAATAGTGAGCAACGCAACAAGTCATCCCGACCCATGGTATCATCTCTCTCCCTTTTCCCTCGTTAGTTTTATTGCGAAGTTGGTTGTGGACAGTGTTGTGGTATTTGTGGAGTTCATTGTGTAGTGAAGTGATATGAAGTGTGTGTCATGGTTGTGTAAGTGAAGTGATGGGCGTAGTTGTGAAGTGTGTTGTGTCGTATTGTGGACTATGCTGTGCAAAGTGTACTGTGTAGTGGATATCAATTCTCCACTAACTGGACACTACCAAGATTTTTATGTATGGCATTCATATTGTAAGTTTTACCTTTAGAAAATAATGAGGCATATTATATGTTAATGCTATAACTGGGATGAAATTGAAAACCTAGTTTGTTATAGCTCTCTCTCTCTCTCTCTCTCCACCTTTTTGTTGTTATTTATATGAAATCATACACCCATGATATGTCATATTTAAAAGAGTATGTATGTGATTATCTTTTAAGCAAAGAAAGTCATGGCTAAACAAAAGATATTTGAAACTAATCGACAATTGCATAAAACTCAACTTCTTGTTCAAGTAATAAGTCACTATCCAACCAGATATATGCACATCAAAGGTCAATGGTAAATGTTAAACATTTGTAGGCTTGGCTTCATTTACAATCGATTAGACAACACCAAAAGAGTTTTACTCATCTTTCATGTTGGTTTCTACACAGTTTGTAATAGTTTACATTTTTCAAAACTTAATATGCCTACACACTACTTAGGTTTATTGAGTTATATCTTGTGCTTTTCATAAATTAGCATATTTTCAGTCACATGGTTGCTTTTTTTTTTTTTATTGAATCTATATGTAATAATAGTTTTTCTTATACGTCTATGCATTGCACATCCAATAAATGACAGAACAATGGCAGAATACTGAGATGAATATTGATTTCTAATCAAACAACCAACAATCTATGATTGTAGGTATGCAAAAACTCAGTCGAGGTTTGTACTCAATACACACTTTGAACTAGAACGGGGCGAATGACTTTCTTTCCATAACTTGAATAACTTGTGGATTCACTTCCTACTAATAATTATTTTTCTCTTCAATTTCCAAGGGATATAAAGTGCACTAACATATTGGTGGATGCAAGTGGATCCGTAAAACTCGCAAATTTTGGATTGGCAAATGTACCTTTGTTGAATAGAATCTTTTCCCTCCCCCCTTGCCCAAAATAATTTTATAAAACTTTAATTGGCTGCAATATTTTTTGAAAATCAGAAAAAAAATAAATGAATTAATGGATATTGTTGTGTAAACTTATGGATATTGTTGTGTAATGAGTTTGTGTTGAACTCAAGTGCTAGATCGATGAAATATGTGTAATTTTGCTAGATTAAATTACATAGGCAGCAAGCATGTTGTATGTTTTATTAGTTGAATTATGTATATGAAAGTGTGTAGAGGAATTTGTGAATTTGGTGCTAAGTAGTCAAGTGTGTTATGTATTGAATCGACTATTGAATATTGGAAACCATGTATATGTTCATCATTCTATCAGTTTGAGATTTGTGAAGCTATGTAATTATTTGGGTTTGTTGGATATTGAGTTTAAATGGATAATGGATTTAATTTATATGCGTATATTGATTTAGTTGAAGAGTTGGTTAGATTTTACATAAGTACAATGATTTATAGATTGGAATTTATATGAGGACCATGAGGTCCAAGAATTTGACATATTTGAATATGTTAAGTGTATTATGCATGAACAATGGATTGTGTGATGAATTTAGGTTGGGCTCAAGTGATAAATAAATTAAAACCCTTTTTTGTTCAATCAGACAAGTACCTTGCATTTTGTATCTAATAAAATAAGCATCATATGTTTTCATAGGTGTTTTTATGTTAAATCTTGAATACTTAATATTTCTATTTCTATTCTCTTTCTATCTATGTTGGTATTTCTTTTTAAACCATGCCTCACTATTTTATGCATTGCACTTCTCTTTCATATTTTTGTTTTTATGAATGTTTAATTTGGTTGTATTGATTAGAAGCAATCATATATGTGCAATACTTTATGGTTCTAAAATGGATTTTGTTTTGGTTTGTTGGTTGGGCGATAGCCTATTTGGATTGCAATGGAGTTGATGGAATGGAGTGGCTTCACTTGTGTTGATGTTTAAGCATGGAATGGAGTTGGGATGAAGATGAATTGTTTTGTAGTGTTGGGATTAAGTGATTGAGTTGTAGTGAGTTTATAAAGTATGATGATGATGTTGGTTTAATAGATAAATTTGTGTATATTAAATGTATTGGGTATGGATGAAGCTTGTAAAACTAAATGAGTGCTTGAATGGATTGTATGGTTGTGATTTTGTGGAGCCATAAATTGTAACGTATAAAATTTGTAGTTGTGTGGTGTATGTGTATAAATTGTATAGACAGCTTCCTCTCTTTGGTTTTCATTAGAAGTTTTTATTGTGAATATTACCAAAATTTTACATGTTTTATTTTTAAATTATTACAAGCGTGAATTTGAATCTCTAAAGTTCAGATATATTTATTTTAGCCATTATTAGATTATTTGTTATGATTATTTTTGGCTCAGTCTCATTTTTTATTTTACAGTTTTTCTTTTCTAAAATCTCTTAGCATTTGCCATGAATGCAACTCGTGGCAAATACATTTTTTTCCCTACAGTGATTATTTCTTGCGATAAGATTTCTTCGTAAATAAGTATTTCCAACAAAATAATTTGTGGAATATATATATTTCTCATAAAATTATTTGATCGGAAATACTTTTTTCCACGAAGATATATCATGGGTAAACACTTTTAGGCACATCCTCTTCCTATAGACAATGATGTTATTTCCTACCACATCATACCAACCTTATTTGCCACGAAGAAAAAAAAAAGTTTTAACCACCACGGATGTCGCGGAAAAGAAAGCTTTTCTCATGAATTGATAGTTTTGTGAAAAAAGATTCTTTCTTTTTCTTCACCAATTATATGCCACAAGTCTCCCACGAAACAAATTGATGCCAAAATTTTTTTTTACTAAGGATATACTTTTTCCCAAGACTATCACTCCAGAAAAAAAAAATCAATATTTGTTGTAGTGACATCAGAGGAAACTAACATTAAATGTGAAGGGAGCATACAATATTGCGAAATGGATACACACCAAATGTACATACCAAATATGCATACATCTAGCGTAAATGATTTTTTTTTCTTTTAAGTATTTTTTAAACATCATTAACCATTAAGAAAAAAATTAAAATACACAAGTGGACACATTTAGAAGTCGTACTATCATTTTCCTTGCAAAATTAATATGACAAACTTTTTTCATGTGGTGCCAACCTCTATCACCTAATGGCAATGAATTAACAATATAAGCCCAATGGAGTCACACTCTTCTAAAAAATTCCAAACTACTATCCCTTACTAGAGTCTCTCTGTACACTTTAGTGCCTTCCACGCTACTCATACAAGCCAGAAAAATCCTCCCTTTAATTTCAACGTCAAACAAGGACTGGTAAAGACCAATTATAGGCATTAATAATGGACATGGAATCTCTCATCACCCAAATCGAAGCATTGTCATGGCAAGACTTAAACTTTGAACTTGCACCAGAAACAACACAAAATATATCAGACTCAATGCTGGTAGGTAGGCTAGTTGCTGACATACCTCTAAACAAATTTGCAGTCCATTCAAGCATCAAGGCAGCATGGAACTTCATCCAAAAATTCCTTATTGAAGATCTAGAAGGCAACATGTTCATATTCACTTTCAATCTTCTCAATACAAACTCAGAGTCCTCAATCAAGCCCCTTGGAATTTCAAAGTTCATCTCCTAATCCTTAAGCCTTGGTCTCCTGGGTCAACACTACAAGAAATCAGTTTAAAGCACTTAGTCTTCAATGACCAAATACATGGACTACCATTGGATCATATGACCCTAGAAAATGCCATTAAAATTGGAAAAGCTTTAGAAAAACTGATAAAGGTTGAGGAAAACCCCATTTATAGGAATAGCATACAGGAAATTCATCAAACTCAAGGTAGAAATCGACATCACAAATCCTCTACAACAAGGTTTTATACTACCAAGATTTGGAAATCATGAGACTTGGGTCTCCTTTAAATATGAAAGACTTTCTGACTTTTGCTACAATTTTCTGCAACAATATGAAATCCTCACCCACAAAACTTAGTTTCAGACCATGGCCAAGAGCCAAAACCGCAAACTCAATCACCACTCTAGTCTTTTCATCAAACACAAGACATGCAAGACTCGGAAGGGCATTTTTCTAATAAATACACACAAGCATTCGACTCTCAAGATAGAGGCAAAAAAGGAAAAGAGCTTCAGATTTCATTAAACCAACAACACAGAAGCAGCAACTTCTCAATCATAAATCAGAACAAGCTTACCTCTAGCAACAGAGAGCAATTTGCAATTGGGCTGCCCGAGCTTCACCATTTTTTTCCGTCGCCGAAGCTGCACTAGGAACAACCTTTGATTTCGTCTCTTCCGGCATCGCCCAACTCGAGCTCACAGTTCAACTACAATAACCCGGCAGCATTAAACTCGACATCACCAAGAAAAATTAATTTAATCACTGTGGAACCAACCCCTGCCTCCACTCAGCCGAACCCAACAATTAGCAGTAAATTCTATCTTTCAGCAATGAAACAAGAATTAATTTTGCTGATAGGATGGAAACGGTGCATCACGGAGGATCTAATCTCACATCAAGAAGCACATCATTTTCGGCTAGAAGATATACTCTACGGAAAGCACAATAAGGACAAATCTATTCAGCCATGCAGGGTTTTAAAGCTCATCAAGAAAAACATGGGTCAAAGGCATCGGAGCCCAATCTATTGTCAGCTTCTCTTATTAAGCATAGGCCTTTTTAAATAGATGGAAAGGAAAAAAGAAATTTCTTTGTTAAGCCCATAACTCTCTGTCCATTAGGCCCATCCCTTATATTGATAGAAACTCAACCAGGCCTATCTTCTGAATTAAGCCAATCAAGCCCAATTGCAATTTTTTTCCATCTCAAGAAAAACCAACCTAATAATAGGTAGCCCATCCCAGAAAACAAATCCAAATCAAAACCCAAATCCCAACAGCCCAACTTAGAAACCAAACAAAAATCTAAATCTAAAACCCAACCCCACCAAACCAATAGACCCTGAAGATTTCTCAACCCAAGTGTCCATCACAAATCTTTTTTCACCATCAGACCTCCCATCATCCCTACCGCAAATAACCACAAAACTAACCTAGCTAAACTCCCAACCGGCCTCACCCACGTCAGCTGACCCCAGAACTCTTCCATCCATAAGACAGAAAGCCTTAACAGTTACTGAAGTCTCTCAACCCCCAAAGAAAAAATTTCAAACATCAATGAAAATAAAGGCTATAACCACAGCCAATGAGGGTCAAATTGATGGAAGTGAAAAGTCCACACCGGTTCTTACTCTGTTGGAAATGCAGTCCAGTTCAAAAGGCAAAATACAAAAACTCAAAGGGAAGACCCGCATGTCCCCTTATAGCACACTGTCACTTTCACCTCCAACTCTAGAAAAGTCCAAACAAGCAAAAGAGGCGAGCTTCAAAACACTTCCCCCCTCTGAATGAAGACAATGGCTTGGAATTATCGAGAATTAGCCCGACCCCAGGCAATCAGAAATTTAAGGGCCAATATTAGGAAATATAACCCGGATGTCATCTTTTTTTCGAAAACCTTGGTGTCGGAACAACGCATCATATCTATTGTAAATAGCATAGGTTTCCATCATTTTGTTAACTATCCAGCTTTTGGTAAAAAAAAGGGTTCTTTTACTCATGTGGCGTCAGGGTGTAAAATTAGAACATGTGCATATAAATATGAATGCTATTTCAATTTTAGTTTACTCAGATCCTCCATATCATCCCTGCTTAATTACCTATGTTTATGCGCAACTCAATGGAAATACAAAGCAAATTTTTGGTCTCATCTGGATTCAATATACCAAGCATTTCTAGGGCTGTGGATATGCATGGGAGATTTTAATGATCTCCTAAATGAATCAAAGAAGAATGGAGGGTGCCCAGTTCCCATCAATCAAAATGGTGGACTCAAATCTTTAATAGAAAAAAATAGACTCATTGACATAGGATACACATGCCCAACATTCACATGGACAACCAACAGGCATGGAAAGGCACTCATCAGATAAAGATTAGACGGAGCAATTGCAAATCAAGAATGAAGATTATTTTTTTTAGATGCTACACTGGAACATCTAGCTTCATCACCCTTGGATCACCATCCTCTTCTATTATACACAACAGCTAATCACCGACGAGCTTCATCTTTTAAATTTGAAGAATTTTGGATCCATGAACCTCTCAGTCACAACATCATCAAATAAGCATGGAACAAAAACTTCCAGGGCAACCCAGCCTATGTACTATGCAAAAAAAAATCAAATCAACAAAGGAGGCTCTCAAGCTATGGAATAAAAATCATTTTGGGTAAATTCAGAACAATATACAGGAAATTGAAAGAGAACTACTTGAGATACAAAGCCATGCCATATATTCATATGATCAAGAAAAAGATAAGCTCTTGCAACATAGGCTCCAAAAAAAAAAAGAAAATGAAGAAATCTTATGGCGACAAAATCAAGAATTGCCTAGCTTACATCCTCGGATCTCAACACAAAAATTTTTCACATTTCAACAACAATCCGGAGAAGAAGCAATGTGATAGACTCCATCAAATTGGGACCAGGTAACTGGTCCATGGACCCAACTGTTATTGAATCCTCTTTTATTAATTATTTTAGAACAATATACACTTCTTCCAACCTGCAAATTCCGGAACAACTAGACAACCTCTTTGAGAAGCAAATCTCAGATTAAGAAAATGAGCTACTAAATGTCGTGCCAAGTGAAGAAGAAATATTTGGGGCGCTAAAACAAATCCCAAACCATACAGCGCCAGGTCCAGATGGAATGACAACACTCTTTTATGGACATTATTGGAGTATCATAAAAAAAGAGGTCATTAAAACTGTTCATAATTTTTTCAGAAGTGGCAAATTATTGAGGCAAATGAATCATACCAATATAGCACTCATCCCAAAAATTTAGATTCCAAATATCCCAAGCCAATATCGTCCAATCAGCCTCACAAATGTCATCTGTAAAATCATCACAAAAATATTGGCAAATCGTTTCAAATCCACACTAGCCAATATAATCTATCCTCTTCAAACAGCTTTTGTTCCGGGCCGCAACATAAAGGAAAATACCATAATTGCCCATGAATCCACCACCTCAAAAAGAAAACAAGACAAAAAGGATTAATGGCCATCAAGCTTGATAAGGAAACAGTTTTTGACTTGGTTGAATGGGATTTTCTCTTCAAGATAATGGAGGTATTGGGATACAATCAAATATGGATTAATCTGATAAAGGAATGTGTCACAATTGCAACCTTCTCCATCATAATAAATGGCTCTCCAAAAGGATTTTTTAAAGCGCAAAAAGTGCTACAACAAGGAGACCCAATCTCTCTTTTTCTCTTCATACTGATCACAGAAACACTATCAAGAATATTGTTAAAAGCTGAAGCGCAAGAGTCACTTGAAGGAATAAAAATCAGCAGAGATAGCCCGCCAATCTCACACTTGCTCTTTGTGGATGACACGATCATTTTTGCCAAATCAACTAAAAAAATGTCAAAGTAATTTCTGAAAGTCTAGAAAAATATCAGCAATGGTCGGGACAAAAAATCAATTTGAGTAAATCATTCATATTCATCACGAGAAATACTTGTTCAGTGTCCAAGTCGATCATCACACAGTGGCTCCCTTTTAAAGCTTCTTCGGCAAAAATAAAATACTTGGGCCTTCCAACATCCTTCAGCAAGAACAAATAGGAGAACTATAAAGAAATGCTAGCTAAAGTAGAAAAAAAAAATGGAAGGATGGAAGTTAAAGTTATTATCAAAAGTAGGGAGAACAATGCTAGTTAGAATAGTTGCAAGTACTACTATCTCATCTTATTACATGAATTCATTCCAACTACCAAAAGCGATATGTAAGACCCTCGACAGCAGCTTCAAAAATTTTTGGTAGGGATTTCCAAGAGATAAAACCCACAATATGACTTTAAAATCATAGAAATTAATATGCCAACCAAAACAATCTAGAGAGCTTGGTCTCAGATTGATGGAAAATATGAACCAGCCTTTATTAGCAAAGACAAGATAGGAAATGAGTGAAAGGCGGAATGGATTATGGCACTCTCTACTCTCGGCAAAATACCTCAAGCGAAGGGATTTTTGGAATATAATACCGAAGCCATCTGATTCTAGTTTATGGAAAGGAGTTATCCAGACAAGAGATCTTCTTAAACAAGGAAGATGCTACCAAATAAATAATGGAATTTCTGTTAATGTCTGGTCAGAACCATGGATCCCCTCTATGGAAAATTTCAAACCAAAGCCAATCTAAGAAATGAACAAGATCCACCCTTCTATAAAGGTCTCAAACATAATCACAGGCTACCCAAGGTCTTGGGATATCTCAAAAATAAAGAATTTATTTGATCAAGAAAGCATCTCATAAATCCTAAAAATTATGTTGCCAACAATTTCTCAGAGGGAAGACAAGATAATATGGTCCCTGAGCCATAATGAGAAATTTTCAGTTAAAACAGCTTATCATATAGTGGCAAGAAATCAAAATACAACTCAACTTAATCCTTTATAGTTTGAAACATCCTCCCTACCAAAGCAAGGGTAAGTGAAGTCATTCCCCAGCTTGTATCTGAAGAATGCCCATTATGTAACCTGGCGGAAGAAACCTCACTGCATCTCTTCATCGATTGTCCAATAAATCAAATTTTATGGCAGCAAAGCTCTTGGCCATTAAATCTAGCAAGTCTGCCAATACAGTCTGTTTCAAATTGGATAAAAATGATTTTGCATCCGGAAAACGAATTGGGACTAGGGGAAACAGAGAAGCACAATTTCCAATTATTTGGAGTGATTATCATGGACTTCATTTAGAGGCAAAGAAACGATATAGTCCATAATCACTCCACACTCTCTCTAGAGACAACAACAAATAGATTAAACCAGATCTACCAAAAATACAAACAAGCACGGGAAGGAAAGAAAAAAAAAGTCAAGATGTTGTCTGGAAACCACCACCACAAAATTTCAAAAGCTTCTCCTTTGACGCCACAGTTAGAGACTCATTCTCTACAACAATAGCAATATGTAGAGATCATAATGGAGCAATCCTGGAGATTAAAGCAAAAAAAATTCCAACAACAAATCCCTTGATTGCTGAAACTTCAGTAGCACTCTTAGCCTCCAAAATGGCATCACAACATCAGCAAATACTAGCAATAATTGGAGGCAACGCTCAATTAATCATCACTGCTATAGAAAGCACAGACACGACCCTGCATTGGCAAATCTCCCCAATCATTAAGGACATTCAACAAATCTTTTGTCATCACCAGGCATGGAAAGTAGCCAAAATTCATCAATCTCAAAATCGATGTGCGCACTCAGCGGCGCAATGGGCAGCAACCAATCTAACTTTTGGATGCATACCTTTAGATATTTTAACTAGATCTTTTCTTAATCTAGATAGTGGAAAGGATCCACCTTGAACACTTTGTATTTTGATTTCCTTATAATTAATATAATGCTTGATTAGAGGAGGGGGAAAAAAACACGTAAGCCCAATGTACATTCAATGCATCTGACGACATGACTTGTATTAAATGTAGATACTTAATAGCAACGTGACAAAATCTCTTTGATGCAAATCTAAATTGATATGGGTATTCGGTTCAGATTCTACATTGATTGTGCTAAAGTACCTTAAGAGGCTAATCTATGCAAATATAGCAAGAAAATCTTGATTTTCATTGGATTGGGAAATATATGTTGTTGTATTTTTCTTCTAAATCATCTATTTACGTTCATTTTTGTCTTATTAGTAAATATTTAATTTCAAGTTTTGAAGTATTCTGATTTCAATTCTAACTAAAATTTTTGCAGGATTTTTGTTTATTTACGTATTTAATTTTTATGCAATAATTTAGACTTTTCCTTTTTGAAAAAATCTTCATAATTTTAAATTTTGAAGCTATTTAAGCCCAATTTGTGGGCTTCATAAAATAATTTTGAATTTTATTATTAATCAATATTTTTTAGATTTTTCTCTATGTGCTGCATCTTTTCTCAATCTCATTTCCTAGTTTTTGTTGATTAACTAACTGTCAGAATAATCCTTATCTTGTTTGGCACCGGTTGGCATCATAACTTTAGTGTTTTCCTGCAATGATTTATTATCAGTTTTTATGGCTGGTGGTAGAGGTCATGGTCGGTGTGGGTATGTTTCAAATAAGGAAGCCTCTCATGATCATGATCGTAACTTACAGGATGTGATGATTACAGATTTGCAAAGATAGATAGCAGAATTAACCCAACATAAGCGCAGAACCTGGAGCATCAAATGAATGACCATGATTCTAACTCTCTAAGTTTGAAATCATGTATCACAATTGTGCTTTATTTTGAAAGTACAGTTGTTGGGAGGAACAACATGAAGACCTTGGTTTCAGAGTTGATTTACTAAAATTTCTTGGTACTCTGCAAGCTAAAGTTTTCGGTGATTTGTTGCAAGAAGTTGAGTGGATTTACTACTCAGAGGAAGAAGATTTTGAGGAGAAACATTCTTCCATAAAGTGGAACTCTATGCATATATATATATATATATATATATATATATATATATATTAATGAAGATAACCTAATGGAGAAGGTAACTGTTTTTATTGAAAAAATGGAAATTTTTTAAAAAGAAGATGGTGGTGAAAGTTTGAAGTCTAGAGATGAAACAACTTTTAAGACAATTAATTATGTTGATTTTCTTATAGTTGAGTATTTTTTTTTTTCAAATTCTCTTATGCAAAATATTGTTGTAGGATTTGAGATGTGGGAAGAAAATTTAATTTTGGAGTATGAGATGATCAATATTACTTTATTTCAAGCCAACCAAATTAATTTTAGTTTTTTCATGATCACTGAGATGATACTACAAAAGAAAAGAAAGATTGGTTTAATTGGACATCCAAGAAATTGAAATAAGAAAGTTTAGAATTCGAGGACGAATTCTCTCCAACCTGGTGAAAATAATGTAAATCTAAATTGATATGGGGTATCCGGTCCAAATTCTATGTTGATTGTGTTAAACTACCTTAAGAGGGTAAATCTGTTCAACTATGGCAAGAAAAGCTTAATATTCATTGAATTGGAAACTATCAATCCCCCCCCTCCCAAAAAAAAAAAAATCATCTAGTTATGTTCATTTTTTACTTGTTAGAAAATATTTAGTTTCAAGTTTTAGATTTGGTAGTGTTTTTTTTTTAGGATTTACGTATTTCATTTTTATGCAATAATTTAGATTTTTCCTTTTTAATCTTTATAATTTCGAATTTTGAAACTATTTAAGCCTGGTTTGTGGGCTTCATAAAATAATTTTAGAATTTTATCATATTTTTCAAAGTTTTCTCTCTGTATTGTAAATTTTCTCAATCTAATCAATCTCTAATTTTTATTGATTAACTAGCCGTCAGAACAATCTTTATCCAATCCGACATCACCCCCCTCACAACATTCATGGCTCTAATATAAATACCACTAAACAAGGCAGAAGGATCTCACTCGATGCATATATATAAACAAAAATAATTTGTACAACCTCCAAATAGACAAGCCTCGCGGACTTTGTAAGAAAGTAGACATCATCTTTAAAAAAAATACTGTTTATTTTTAGTGGAATCCACTTTTTAACAAAAGTCATGTGTGATACTTGTCTATTTGAAACTTGTACCTGACATTACTCATATATAAAACATGACCTTGACTTGATCATCAATAGAGGTATTTCTTGCTTGTCACTTTTGGCATAGGTCTCACTCTGTTTTCTTTGGCAGTAGGAAACTATACCAACGTACAACTTCGTTTTCCTTTCAAATCCTAGATGACAAGAAGACTGAGATTTACAATCAATTAAGCTTAACATGAGTACGTAATAGGACAATAAAATATAGGAAGAACATGATATGTATATGAGATAAACCCAAGATCGAGTAACATTTTTAATTCCTCTATTAATTTACATTAACCCAGTTCACAGAAAGAACATATGTCGACATGTATAACAGATGTGCATGGAAGCTAGCTAGATCCTACTCGAGAAGTCGTACATAGCTAGGGATATTCGTGGGTTTGGTTTTAGATCTGTAGAAGACTCTCTTCTTCTTGAAGGTGTCATTGTCAATGGTTATCACAATTCTGCCAGGTTCACTGATGTAGAAGGAGTTTCTAACAGTCTCTCCCATTTTCTTTCGATTTTGGACCAAGATATTGTACGAGCCTTCATCGTTTGGAATGAATTCCTCCTTGTAGGACACATCCCCTCTGACTACAGTCACATCCCACACCATTGTCACCCCGGCCTAAAACACAACACAACCCAAAACCAACCAAAAAGTAATGATCGATCAGAGAGATCATCAAAGCAAAATAACTAAGAAGTAGTCATCGATCGGAATCTTCAAAAATTTCTTGTTTTAAGTAGTTTATGTACCTCAGTGACTGGAAACTCGATATGCGTATTTGAAGTTCCTCTAATTATAAGCTCTGAAGCCTTCTCTGCAGGAGTGAAGTCCTCATCGTTCTCTCTCTTGAGGCCACCATATTCGACTGGAAGATTTTCTGGGGCTATAAACCTGATCATGATCATATATATGGTTTAATTTTAAGCAAACTTGGATACGATTATTTGTTTTCTTAATGAAATAATCTGAGGTTTTATTCAAAAAAAATAAAAATAAAAAATCTATTATGGAAAAGTGTACGTATATAGTTAGTATGCTTACTTGAGAAGGGTCTTTGGAACTCTTGCTGTACTTGCAAAGATGAAATTTTTCTTGTCTCTCCGACTCATGGACCGTAAAAGCAGCAAATGGGATGCATAGTACCAAAATGGTACGTTTATAACAATCTGCACACGGCATAATTAATTAATTAATCAATGACTCGATATTAATATATATTAGGCAAATATTAATTAATAATCCTTGATCGGAATAAATTACTATATATATATAGTCACTTACAAATTTGTGAATGATCTCAGGATAATAGTCTGCAATCAGCATCATGAATTTCTTGTTAATAGAACGAACCTCTTCCATTCCTGGTCCTTGAAAATTCTTTAAATCTACGATATACACAATGGAGTCCGCACGGCCTCCGTTGCTGAAGGACAGCTTCTTGATTCCCTTCTCCATGTTTTTCATGTTCCACCTCAGAAACTTCCTGCACTTCTCTTCCGTCCCAAACGCTTTCTTGCACAATTCCTTGTCCTGGAGAGCTCCATACATAACGTAACACAAAGGGTGGCCCTCCCTGTCTCTGCTTTTGAAGTAAGTAATATTTTCGAGGTCAGAACCCAACTTCTCTTCAAGTATTCCATCAATCTTGAATTCCTTCCGCCATCGAAGCGTCTTACGGAGCATCTCAAAAGCGTCCTGAACCTTGAAATCTCTGGCTCTCAAGAATTTCAAGAGCACAAAATCGGTCCCTGCATGACCTTTACTTGGCAATAAAGGCACACCCCAAATGGTAACATCTCTTGGCTGTTCTTTTGTCTTCGAGTTTGCTTGCGTAGCTGAAGGATTCCTGCCCGGTTTGCCAAGAAGATAATTCCCAATAATCGCGTCCTCGACCTTGAGACGGAACTGCAGTAACTCATTCTTCTTCTTGCTCTTCATTTCAGCAGCACAAGTGCTTTCATCTTCTTGATCAGTTTCTTGGCGTATGTGGCTGTTCAAATTTTCAGTCTGATCATCATGATCATTATTCCCACTTCCATTTTGGGCTTTCTCATGTTCATTCTCATTGTGCCTCGTCTCTTTCTTCCCCGCCATTGTTGGTTGATGTGGAGCTCCTCCTTGTGCAGAATTCCGGGTACCTGAGAATAGGTGACTCGCCGGAAACTGGAGCTCAGAGGTGCTCACATCCAATATTGGAGAGAGAGATACAGGGGAGAGACTTTTTGCATGAGATTATCCTTTGCTATTTCAAGAAAACCAGTTTTGACTCATCTGGGATGGGTTTTTCAAACGCCAATCGTTGGTTGTCAGGTGCCAAATTTAGGGTATGGAGTTTGAAGGCAGTAACTGACGGTTAGTTTTGCACGGAATCGTTCGACTCTCCTTTGAAAAAGTATGTGTTTTCACAGTTCACAGATATGATTTCAGTGGCTGCAATAAATGGGAAGATAGAAAATAGTGCACTTTACAGATGCTCTTTCTTTAATGAATGATGTTTCCTCTTAACTTTTTGCATTCTTTTTTTTTTTTTTTCTATATTTTATTTCCCTAAAAATTAGATTCCTATATACCGATCATTTCATACATCATTATGCATCAATCATTTAGTACTGCATTATGCACTAAGATCCATTAGCATAAGTATCATAATGAAAATCCAAAAAACTTGGGGGTTTGGTTCTTCAAGTCTCTTAACGATGATATTGCAAATTCCATTTTCTATACTTCGGCAGCAATGAAAATACTCCTTTTTCACGATTATTTATGCAAGATTGTGGCGAAATTATAAAAGGTGTTGCTACAAACCACTGAAATGATAGGGTAGATAACAAAAGGATCCTACAACAACGAGCTGAAGACTACCAAGTGTGTTATGAACACTGTACTGAGCTTAAACTTGAATATTTAAGGCATGAAATAAACTATTTTCGTCACCCAGTTTTTTTTGTTTATCTGAAATATCAACGCTGAATTATGGTTAAGTGAGAAAAAAGAATAAGATCAGATTTTGCTGGAGGTTTGTTAATAGAAAGAAAATCTATGATTATAGCATGAGTAAGCGCTATCCTAAGGGGCTTCAGCTGCCACACAACACGGCTCAGACAAAACCTAGAGTCGTAAAAGAACCCAAGGATATGCCAAGAAGAAGCAAACCTTTTCTTCCTTGAGCTTGAAGCTTGCATGCTGCTGGAGCTTTCGCAGAATTTACATAATGTATACTTGAACCAGCTCTGGAGGAAGCAAGAACCAACCAAGAAGTGAAATTTCAAAAACAATTGTGTTTTGGTTCCTCTTCCGATTCATTTGTGGGGCGCATAAGCCTTTTCTTCCCCTGTCAAGTGCGTTCGAGAATCTCCAAATCAAGATACAGTTCAAAAGCCATGAACAAGGTCCAGAAAACATGGGAGGTGGTTCGAGATTATCCTACATATTTTTCAGATTGCCTTAGCATGAGTGACATTTTCAAGCAGATTTACAGACAATACATACAGCATCAGTGAATCTTAAAATGCCTAGTAAGATTACTACAACTAAGAAATTATTCATACAGTAACTTTAGGAGTAAGGAGTGACTAAATTATTTACATAACAAGCAATTGACCATCCCGAGCAGTTAGTTGCACCTCTATGACTCCCGGTATTTGGTCAGGTCAAATGTCAAAGTTCTCGAGCAGCTGCAAAAAGCATAATCGACATGTCACAAGTTAATTTGCTTAAAGTGATTGGGGAAAAAATGCATCCCACACGTAATTATTCATTTCTATATCGAAATGCATTGAACTTCACCTCCTCTCAGAGTCCCTGTAAACGCCAACCAAAGCTTCAGCCTTATCATAAAAGCTGTCTTTCAGTGATATCACAATGCTTTGAAATCCATTGCCTCCCTCGGCATCCTGATTACCCCTCGCTCCTTCACATGATTTTGATCGAATGAATCCAGCAACCTTGGCCACATTCAAGTTATCCAGTGCAGCATCAACTTCATCCAGTATGAAAAATGGTGAAGGCCTATAACTGAAACAATCCGGAGGAAAGAGAATCACATTAACCAATGAAGGTTATTAAATTTTTTTTCATAACAAGACTGCTTTCTGTCAGCCGTCAGGACTGTATTTTTGCAACAGAACATAGCAAAGAGCAGCACAGCAAATAACAGCAATAAGAAGAAACACGCAAAGTGGAAAACAAGTCAAAACGCCCAAAAAAAAAGAATATAAAAAATTAGATTTAAGGGTGATGCCATACCCTCAACCATAATTCCATGTATTTAAATCCAAATCCAAAGGCAATTATGGATTGAAGTCAATTGCAAATTAGCTAAGAAATTCCCAACTCCATGTTAACGTATACCATTTAGGAATAAATATATAATTTAGGAATGTTGACTATTACATGTATATTTATCTGTGTTAATATTAGCTGTACAGAATATATTTACCATGTATAGATGCCAAATATTAGGAATACTTGAGACTTTTCCGTGTATAGCATAATATCTACTTTCCTGTAAAGTTTGGTGATTACGTTGATAATGAGAAGTGGCCGAACCGTGATGGTCAGTTTTGGAGTATTTTGACACTCCACAACCCAAGCGGATATAGAAAATTATAAAGTCGGCTATCTACACATCTTGGAAAGTTCCATAGGAAATATTTTGTAACACACGTGTGACCAAAATAAAAATAATTATGTTCATTGAAGGCATACCTGTGGATGGAAAAAAGTAATGCAAGTGCTGCAACAGTCTTCTCCCCGCCAGATAGCTGTTCCATATCACGAAAACGCTTTGTTGGGGGCATAGCAGTGTACTTGATGCCATGTAAAAATGGATCATCTTCATTTTCTAAGTTTAAATACGCTGTCCCACCCAATGGGTGTGTGTTGCTCTTTGTCAATTGTTTGTAAATCTTATCAATGTTGTTCGAAATGTGATTGAAAGCATCCATAAACAACTTGTACCTGTACAATGGAAAAAAAAAATCAGCTCCATTCCTTTGATGGGAAAATGCAAATCATGCACCCATATCTGTTTTAATTCTACATAAAGTGACAAATGTTACACAGAGAGAGAGAGAGAGAGAGAGAGAGAGAGAGGGACTGTATGTGTTTAGATAGGACAACCCCCTACACAATCCAAATTCCTTCTTCAGCTTATGAAAAGTTTAACGTCTAACATTCCAACTTTCAATCTTAGAGTTGGCAAGTCTTGCCAAAACGGTAGGGTATTAATTTTCGATATATAATAACATATCATAACTAGTACCTCTCCTCCTTAACTGAGTTGAACTTATCAGCTTTATCCTTCTCTTCTTTTCTGGCTGCTTCAAACTCTTCAGTTACAGCTCTTTCCTTTTCTTGCAGAGCCTCGTATTGGTCTAGAGCCTTCAGATTTGGAGCTGTTCTTTCAATTTCTGATATTAGGGCATCCATTTTTTGCTTAAATTCAACCTCAAGCTTCTCTCTATCAGCAGGTCTCCTATCCTGCAGAAGCGATCTATTCAGCTGACTAAAATCAAAGATGGGGCCTTCTGCTGAGGATCCTGTCTCCATTGGAAGGCTTATTTGTTCTAATTCACACTTATCTACTATTTCCTGCCTCCGTGACTTCAGCTGCTCAATCTGTGTCTCCTGTAAAGTCAATAAAATGTGAGTTGGTTTCTGAATTCATTAACACGAGCAAAGGAAAAAAAAAAGAGACCATCAGAAACTTACTTTAGAAGATATCTGGCGGTTAATTTTCGATATGCTCGTTGTAGCTTTGGAGGTCTTATTCTTCCATTCCTGCATCTCCTTCTCACACTCTTCCAACTTAGTTTTCCACTCTGAAAAGTGTAGGAAGAGAAGAAAATATCACATAACCTGTTAACAAATTATTGACAGCAACGGCAAAAAGTAATATTAAGGAATTAGAAGCAGATCCACACCAAAATTTGGAACTTAATTATGTCCAAATATTTTAGTCTAAAAAGCAACAGTGGCTAGCAGCTACTGAAGGAAACATTTAGGAAATTTGTTAATTTTTGTCTCTTTTTATTTTTAATTTCTAGGTCTATTTTATGGGGGCTTCAAAGAAGTGTTAGAAAATTTGTTTATTTTTAACGATAATATACCAAATTTCTTTCAAAAAAAAAAACGACGATATACCAAGGACTAAACCTAGTTCTATTAGGATTATCCAAAAAGGGGTGCAAGAAAAATTAGAAATCTTGGTTGAACAAAGGATTTCTATTTAATAAAATCTGTCACCCTATTTGATAACTAGAAAACACTAAAACTTTGGACATTTTTTATTAGATATATTGTTAATGATTAAAAAAAACCACTATCCAGTAAGCGCAGACTTAAATAAGATAACCTAATTTGAAGAAGTACAAAAAGTATAGAAAAATCTGGAAGCTAGGTGAACATGAAAGGGCAGCCATCCATTAATGGGGTATATTAGAAAAGAAGGCTTTGACTTTCTCTGTTGTGGCCTTCAGCTGTCTTCAAAGCTACAACCACTTTCTCTCTCTTAATTTGGCTAAAAGTTTGTCTTAGGGATATTAGAATTTGTTTGAAAGATTTATTTCTTGGAAACATAGTCCTATAGGAAAATAAAATCCTTTTTTTTTATATAAGTAAATAAATTATATTAATCAAAGAATAGGCAAAGCCTCGTTCAGAACAAAGAATGCCCTAACTACATAGGAGCAATAGAAACAAGAAAATCATGAAGGTCTAGGCCATTAAAATTAACGGCGCTGGCCCAACTACAAAGAGTTCTAATAAAGAAAGCTTTAAGTTCCTCCATCGATCTCTCTTTGTCCTCGAATGTCCGTTCATTGCGCTCCTGCCATAGACACCACATGATGCAGATGGGGATCATCTTCCACACAGCCTTTATCTGTTGATTGCCTCTTAAGTCTGTCCAACTGGCCAATACCGCCACTATTGTCTCCAGCATGACCCAACTTAAGTCTAGTCTGCTGAAAACCTCATTCCATAACCCTCGGGATACCACACAATGTGGAAGAAGATGGTCCACAGATTCTCCCTCAATCCTACACATACAACACCAATCTGCGATGATCACCCTTCGTTTCCTCAAATTATCAGTAGTGAAGATCTTACCCAAGGAAGCAGTCCACACAAAAAAGGTGGCTTTTTGTCAGTCTAGGTGTAACCCAAGAAAACCTTAAATCTTCTTATAGATAGAACCCTAACACCAATTATTGAAAGCAGCCACAATTTCCCCATGCCGCTGCCCCCTTCCAGCCCCCAGTTACAAATTCACAGCCCTTCTCCTTCATCAACATAAACCCTAGCTACGGGCCTCTATTTGGTAATCTAGGTGAGTTTTCTTCAATTTTTCTAATCATCTTATAATGGATTTCCACAACCTCTTTTAATGGTTTTATCATCAAAATCGGTGCAAGATCCGATCTTTCATAACAAATTCATCAAGATTCATACCCAACCACTCTTGGTGTTTTTCCTTGAGTTTTGCCAAAAACAAATCCTGTTAGGTAAAGCTCTTATTATACTTTAACGCTATTTTCTACTGAGTTATTTTTTATTAAAAATAAAAATAGGAGAAGCCCAAGTACATGGATCATCCACAAAAGAAACACAGTTGGAAGTAGATACTGATAAGAGGAATTCATGGAAAATCAGTCCATTAAAACCTATAGCGATAGACCAAAGAAGAAAAGTTTTATAGAAGAAAGTTTCAAGTTCATCCAATGTTCATTCACAAATTCCTTGCATTATTCCTTTCCCTCCAGATACACCACAGTAGGCAAATGGGAGTCATCTTCCATACAGTTGCAATTTGTATACTGCCTTTTAATCCTCTCTAGGTACCAAGGAGGTAGTAGAATCCTCTGTAGGTGCCAAGGAGGTCTACTACCTTTCTAGGCATAACCCATGTTAAACCAACTATGCTAAAGAAATCATACCAATTAAGGAGCGCCAGCAACCTCACAATGGAGTAGGAGGTGGTCCATGCTCTCCACTCCCTTTCTACGCAGCATACAACACCAATCCATAACAATAATATGATGTTTCCTTGGGTTATCTTTTTTTTTGACAAGTAAAATGAAAATTTTATTGATACGAATGAAGTAGACAAAGCCCATATACACAGGAAGTATACAAAAGAACACCTAAATACATTCTAGAAATACATTCTAGGAACCAGAAATTAAAAACAGAAAGTAATGAACAGTAGTTCCATTAAGCACAATGGCTGAAAACCAGAGTAACAAGGTGTGCACAAAAAAGTTCCCAAGTTCCTCCATTTTGCACTCCCTATCTTCAAAGCACCGATCATTCCTTTCCAACTAAATATACCACATAATGCAAAAAGAAATCATCCTCCAAACTGCAGCCGCTTCGGGACAGCCTTGAATATTCTTCCAGCAAGCTATTAAATCCAACACCCTCAAAGGCATAACCCAAGCCACACCAATTCTTCTAAAAACCTCATGCAACAACACTCTTGTCACCTCACCATGCAGAAATAAATAATCCACTGATTCCCCATTCTCCTTAGGTTATCCTTGGTGATTAATTAACTGAGTTATTATTTAGTGAAGCGTTTAGAATAGCAAAGAAAAAAGAAATGTGTTAATAGCGTTATTTGACAGTCTAAATAATCTGCCAGAATATCATATGGAGAGAGATGCCTTGTGGAAAAATGTTGTTGATGTTAAATATGGAAGTTTGTGAGGGGTTGCTGCTCTAAAGAAGCTAGAGGTGCGTATGGGGTGAGCTTGTGGAAGTTCATTCGAAAAGGTTGGGGAGAATTCTCTAATCAAATTAAATTTAAGGTGGGAGAGGGGAAGAGGATTCTTTTTTGGCATGACACTTGGTGTGGGGATTCTACGCTTAAGTCGGATTTTCCCTCTCTTTATAGGATTGCTAGGGATCAAATCGCAGCTGTGGAAGATTCTTTCTCATGTATTGATAATATTATTCAGTGGAATGTTGAATTTATTGGAGATGCTAATGATTGGGAAGTGAATGATGTTACTGTTTTTTTTGGAAGACTTTATAGGTCAAAAGTGGTGCCGGGAAGGGAGGCTAGTATGCTGTGGGTTCATGCAGGAAATCCCAGGTTCTCTGTTTCTTCTTTCTACAGAATTTTAACCTGTCACGGGCTGTTAGTTTCCATGGAAAAATATTTGGAGAGTGAAGGTACCTTCAAAGGTGGCTTTTTCAGTTGGGTGGTATCTCTTGGTAAAGTTTCGACCACTGATAATCCTTTTTTTTTCTATAAGAGGTAAATTTCATTGATACGAATGAAATAGGCATAGCCCGTGTACAAGGAAGTATACAAAATAACACCTAAATACATTCTAGGAACGATAAATTAAGGACAGAAAATCATGAGCATTGTTCCCATTAAGTACAATAGCAGAAAACCAAAGCAATAGAGTGTGTAGAAACCACTAATAATCTTAGGAGGAGAGATATGTTTATAGCTGATTGGTGTGTCATGTGCAAGAGGGATGGAGAAACTGTAAATCGTTTTTTTCTTCACTGTGAAGTGGCCATGTCTTTGTGGAATGAGGTTTTTACTCGAACGGGTATAGTTTGGGTGATGCCTAAGGATGTGGTGGATCTAATTACAGGATGGTATGGATTAGAGGGAAGAAAATGTGCAGCTGCCATATGGAAGAAGATTCCTTCATGCTTGATGTGGTGTCTATGGCTGGAAAGGAATGGGAGATGCATTGAAGACAAAGAACGTTCGATGGGAGAACTTGAGAATTTCTTCTTTAGTACTTTTGTGTTTGTGGGCTAAAACTCTTGAATGAATGATGTTAATTTTCTGGATTTGAATTAGCTTTTCTTGTGTTTTCTAGAGAGATGTAGGTATTTCCTTTGTATAGGTCCTGTGTACTTGAGCATTGTCTATTCTTGGTAATAAAGTTTCTTATTAATTATCAAAAAATAATCTGCCAGAAATGGAGGTTCTTTAAGTACAATAGGGTTGATTTCTACTTAAATAGCCTGATTACAGTACAGTTGCTTGATTTTATGATCTATAGATGTTCAATCTAAAATTCAAAGTATTGCATGAATGTAGTATTTATGAAACAAAGCTGGAATTTGAAGAAAGCATAAAGCAAGTTTTCAGACGCAGGAAGGCTATGAAATTTAGACTGATTGATCTCATCAGTAACTGAGGAAGCAAAACTGTACCTTGTACTTCTTCCTTAAATTGACTGACCTCACCAGTAACTTCCTCGGCTGATGACTTGGCTCTATCCTCTTTATCCTTAACCTGTTCTAAATCATTTTTTAGAGCACTAATAGAAGCTTCCAGCTCTTTAATTCGCGATTCCATGTCCCGGTTTTGCTCATACTCCAACCTGGCCAAAAATAAAAGGTATGAGCACATGTAATTCTGGGTAAGTGCCAAGCAGCTGAACAAATATTACATTAAACATTAACATTGAGTTAACGCTACTCTTTGGAACTTTAAAAGACAAATGACATGTTCTTGCAGTAAATAGATGTATGAGCTAAGAAAAAGCTATGGAAAGCTGAGAAAATTATGTAAACAACAACACAACATGCAAATAATGTAAATTTTAAAGCTTTAAGAAAAATCCTATAGGCATTGTCTTGTTATTGATATTCAAGCAGATTCGTTGAATATATTACAAGTGCCACCTATCATCCAAATTATTGCATGAAATATGGTCCCAGGCTAGGGCAATAAGCCACTAATGCATCCTAGATAAACAAAAGAAGGTTAACAACTTGATTAAAAGAACACTCCATACCTACCCTATTCCATTCTCCTTCTCACCTTACTTCTTGAGTCTAGAGATTCGGAACCCCAAGTAAATACTTTCACCTTGGTCTTCTGTAAATAATTTTTTTTTTATAAGTAAAAATTGTATTCATCAAATGCAATAGGCGAAGCCCATGTACACAGGATGTATACAAAAGAAACGCCTAAATACATTCTAATACTAGAAAAACGAGGACAAAAACTCATGGACAGCCCCTCCATTAAGTACAATAGCTGAAAACCAACTAAACAAGGAACACATAAAAAATTTCTGGAGTTCTTCTACATTGTGTTCCCTATTATTAAAACACCTCTCATTCCTTTCCAACCAAATGCACCACATAATGCACAAAGGAATCATCTTCCACACAACTGCCACTTGAGAGCAAGTATGAAGTCTAGTCCAACATGTGAGTAAATCTACCACAGATTTTGGCATAACCCAGGTCAGTCCAGGTCAGACTGGATCTTCTAAACGCACCATCCCATAACACTTTACCCACATCACAATGTAGAAGTAAATCTGTAAATGATCCACTGATTCCGCAGCTTTCTTGCACATGAAGCACCACTCCATAACAATCATTCCACGCTTTCTCAGATTGTCAATAGTCTAAATATTCCCAATTGCTGCTGTCCATGCAAAAAAAGCAACCTTTGACGGAACATGAGCCTTCCAAATACTCTTCCAAGGAAAAGAAATGTAATGTTGATCAGACAACATCTTATACTATGATCTAACAGAAAACTTTTTAGACGCTGTATATCTCCAGAACATTTGATCCCTGTCATGTCTTTTAATATCCACTGAATACAACAATCTAAAATCAGTAACCTCCTCAATTTCCCAATCCTGGACAGGTCTGTAAATAAATAAACGCACAGTAGAGCAAATCACTGACAAGCCAAGAGCCTGCTTACATCAGAGTTCCATAATTGCATAGACTCAGATATAAGCATTCAATCCATGTAACAATTAGTGTAAGGAATCCTGTGAGTTATATCATCCCAGCATTCAAAACTTTTAGGTATTCCGTCATAGCTTTCTTTCCTTGATTCGCTTCTTTCAAACTATGAATTGTTTCAGCTTGCAAGAAATGTCCCACATTGCTTTCACACTATGAATTATTTCAGCTTCCGAGAATTGGTTCTGATCACTATCCCATTATGCAGGATTGTGGGGGTATTGCGAGAGGGCGTAGGTATTGCAAATTTGAAAATATGTGGTTGGAGGTACTCCGAGTTTTGTATTGGCTGGTAAACTTAAAGCGCTTAAAAAATATTTGAAGATATGGAATAAAGAGGAGTTTGGGAATTTGGATAGTAAGAGGAAGATTCTACTAGATCAGTTGAGGTGTTTGGAGGATAAGGAGCTGTCGGGGGATTTATCCAGGGAGGATTTGGAGAGAAAAAAAGGGGTTGTTGCTGAATTAGAGTCAATATCTTTAATAGAGGAAATATCATGGGGGCAAAATCTTGGGTGTTGTGGCTGAAGGAAGGTGATAAGTGCACAAAATTTTTTCACCAAATGGTGAACTATCATCAAAGAAATAATTCTATGGCAGTCCTTCATGAAGGTGATAACATTCTTTCGGATCAAGAGGCTATCAAGGAACATATTGTGAATTTTTATGAGAAGTTATTTAGGGAAGACTTCTCTTGGAAGCCTAAGTTAGATGGGCTGTTTTTTGACTCCATTGACCAGGTAAGTGTAGAATGGATGGAGAGAGTGTTTGAAGTAGTCCTTGATGTGGTTAGAGGTATGGCTAGGGACAAGGCTCCAGGTCCGGATGGTTATTCTATGGTGTTCTTTCAAGCTTGTTGGGACATAGTGCGAGAAGATTTTATGAAGGTTTTTCTTGAATTTCATACATTTATGAAATTTGAGAAAAGTTTCAATGCAACATTTATTGTACTTATACCTAAAAAGGTGGGGGTTGTGGAGATGAGAGACTTTCGGCCTATTAGTTTGGTAAATGGTTATGCAGGTTTTCAATGAATTTTACTCTCTTCAAAAGTTTGAAAAATCCCTAAATGCAACCTTTATTGCTCTAATTCCTAAGAAACACGGGACTTTGACTATTGAAGACTTCGGCCTATAAGCCTGGTTAGTAGTGTTTATAAGATTATCTCGAAGGTTCTTGCTAACCGGCTTAGTCCGATGTTGGAACAGATTATTTCCAAGTCTCAAAATGCATTTATTCGTGGGAAACAAATTCTTGACTCAGTACTCATTGCAAATGAGTGTTTGGACCACAAATTACGGGAGGGAGGTTCAGGTGTGTTGTGCAAGCTTGATATGAAGAAGGCATATGATCACGTGAACTAGGAGTTTCTATTATACTCACTTGAGAGATGTGGTTTTGGGGATAGGTGGATTTCATAGATGAATCATTGTAATTCAACTGCCCGATTCTCAGTTCTGGTTAACGGCACACCGGCTGGATTCTTTGACAGTTCGCGGGGTCTGCGGCAGGGAGATCTTCTATCTCCTCTTCTTTTTGTTATTGTTATGGAGGCTTTAAGTAGGATGGTGCAAGCTGCTGTTGGGGGAGGGTTTTTATCTGGCTTTCAGGTGGGCAATGGTTCTAGTGGTCCTACTATCATCTCACCTTTTTTTTGCAGATGATACGTTAGTTTTTTGTGAAGCGAATAGAAGCCAGATCCAAATTCTACGAGCATTGTTACTCTGCTTTGAAGCAATGTCAGGGCTAAAGGTGAATCTAGGCAAGTCTAAGATGGTTCCTGTGGGTGTGGTCTCTAATATCTATAGTTTAGCAAGCCTTCTAGATTGAAAGGTTTATTCTTTCCCAATGAAATATCTGAGCCTTCCGTTGGGAGCAACTTTCAAGAATAAAGCTATATGGGATGGGTAGTGGAGAAGATAGAGAATAGGTTGGCTGGTTGGAAACGAGTGTATTTATCAAAAGGGGGCCATCTCACTCTTATCAAGAACACTCTCACTAACCTCCCCACTTATTTTTTATCTTTGTTTCCTATGCCTATAAAGGTGGAGAACAGAATGGCGAAACTCTTTAGGGCATTCTTATGGGGAGGCATGGGGGAGGAGAAAAAATTTCATTTGGTGAGTTGGAAGACTGTATGTGGCTCAGTTGTGAGTAGGGGGTTGGGTGTGTGTAACTTGAGAACTTTTAATAAAGCTTTACTAGGAAAATGGCTTTGATGATATCATTTGGAGGGGGGATCATTGTGGAAGGATATCATTGATGCTAGATATGGTATTGGGCTGGGTGGTTGGTGCTCTAATGAGTGAGAAGGGGGTATGGTGTGGGATTATGGAAGTATATAAGGAAGGGGTGGACATGCTTTGCAAATCAAATTCGTTTTGTAGTTGGTGAGGGCAATCGAATCAGATTTTGGCGAAACGTGTGGTGTGGAGATCAAGCATTGGAAAGGGTTTTTCCGGCTCTATATCGTATTGCAATTAATAGGGAGGCCTCAGTGGCGGATGTGCAGTTATTTTCTCATGGTACGCGCCAGTGGAATATTCTGTTTAATAGGGATTTCCATGATTGGGAATTACCTAGTGTCTCAGTTTTTTTTAGCTTATTATATTCCACGGAGATTCCTATGGCACAATGAGATAGCTTGAAGTGGAGGTCTAATAATCACAGGATATGTACAGTTAAGGCGTATTATAGCATCTTGACTACACATCTTGGCAATACTCCGTTCCCATAGAAGAATATTTGGAGAGCTCATGTGCCTTCTAAAGTAGCTTTTTTTGTTTGGAATGCTACTCTTGAGAAGATATTGACCACAGACAATTTGAGGAAGAGAGGTTGTGTATTGGAGGATTGGTGCTACACGTGTAAAAAGAATGGAGAATCCGTGGACCATCTCTTATTACACTATGAGGTAACAAGGGCATTGTAGGATGAGATCTTTCAAAGGGTTGATGTTGCTTGGGTTATGCCTATGAGGGTGGTGGATTTGTTGGGTTGTTGGACAAAGTTGCAAGGCTGTCAACAAGGGGCAGTAGTGTGGAAGATGATTCCGTTGTGCATTATGTGGTGTACTTGGACAGAAAGGAATGCGAGGTGCTTTGAAGATAAGGAACGCACAATGACCGAGTTGAAGAATTTTTTTCTCCACTCTAATGTGTTGGTTTTCCACTATTGTTTTGCATGGGGACAATATTCAGGATTTCTTGTCTTTAATTTATCATTCTTAGAATGTATTTAGGAACACTTATGTATACTTCCTGTGTACAAGGGCTATACTTTTTTCATTCATATATATAATATCTATCTTTTACTGATCAAAAAAAAGTTTGGTAAATGGGGTATACAAGATTATTTCTAAGGTGCTAGCCAATTGTATGACTGTGGTAATGGAGAGGATTATTTTGAAGTCTCAAAATGCATTTGTGAGAGGGAGACAAATCCTTGATTCAGTTTTAATTGCTAATGAATGTTTGGAAAGTAAAATCAAATTGGGTGAATCTGGAATTTTAGTTAAATTAGACATGAAAAAGGCTTATGATCATGTTAGTTGGGATTTCCACTTGTATTTACTTGGGAGATGTGGTTTTGGTGAGAAATGGCGTTCGTGGATTAAATATTGCGTTTTGACATCGAGATTTCTATTTTGGTGAACAGTTCTCCGGTCGGGTTCTTTAATAGTTCTCATGGTTTGAGACGAGGAGATCCTCTATCTCCTTTTCTTTTTGTTCTTGTTATGGATGCATTGAGTAGAATGATTGAAGCGGCAGTGGAATGAAGATTTTTGTTGGCTTTTGTAGTGGGTGATGAGTCTCAAAGATGCTTAAAAGTCTCCCATCTGCTCTTTGTTGATGATACATTGATGTTTATTGAGCCTAATCAAGATCATCTCCGTGCTATGAGAGCACAGTTGTTATGTTTTGAAGCTATTTTGGGACTTGGAGTCAACTTATTCAAATCTGAAATTGTTCTAGTGGGTGCCATTTCCAATATTTCAGATCTGGCCAATATTATGGGATGCAAGGTATCTTCGTTGCCTATGAGATATCTTGGTCTTCCCTTGGGGGCTTCTCGTAAATCTGTCACTATTTGGGATGGGGTAATTGAGAGATTGAAAGGAGATTAGCTGGATGGAAGAAGCTATATTTGTCTAAAGGGGGGAAAAGAAGTTTTATTAAAAGCATGTTTGTCTAACCTTCCGACTTATTTTCTCTCTTTTTCCTTTGCCGGCAGGAGTAGCAAAGAGGATTGAGAGGATTTTTCAAAACTTTTTGTGGGAAGGCATAGGAAAGGAAAAAAAGTTCCACTTGGTCAGTTGGAATAAGGTTTGTCAACCGGTCTCTTGTGGAGGTTTGGGGGTGCAAAATTTAAGGCTCTTTAACAAAGCAATCCTTGGAAAATGACTTTGGAGATATCACATAGAGAGAGATGCCTTTTGGAAAAGTGTTGTTGAAGCTAAATATGGGAGTATGTGGGGGGATTGGTGTTCAAAAGAAGTTAAGAGTGTATGGGGTGTGTTGACGTTGTGTTTCGCGGGCCTAAACAACTCTACGCAGGCAATGCCACGATGTGAATTATTTGGAATCCCCAACAGTGTTCCGGTGTGGCTGTACAGTGGCGATTCGTACGTCCAAGGCGGTGAATGGAAAATGTGTAGGGAAAGTAAAAAGAGATGGACATCAAGATTTACGTGGTTCGACAATATGCCTACGTCTACGGGGGTTTGGGGAGGGAAGTCTCCGCTATAATATATATGTTTACAATCACTCATGGATCCTCATATCTCACTATACAGAGAAGGTTGGAACTCTTCCTTAATATATTTCCATCGATTCCCTCTTGATCCGTATCCCAAAAATCTCCCATTTGTTTGTTAATCGTCCTCCTTTATGTTGTCTGGACATCCCCTTTTATATGTTTACCTGACCCTTTACATACCAGCCTGCCATGAATTGGCAGATCTCCCTTGCGTGAACACTTCTCCTTCTTCTTCTGACCCTCTTCCATTTTACAGCCCTAATATCTCTCGTCTCTCTCTTGCCTCCCTCTAACATTTGCAGTCCTTATATCCCTCTCGTCCCCTTCTTATCTCTTCTTTGTCTCCCTTTTTGTTCTTAGTGATGGCTTAATGGGATGGGCCCAATTTATGGGCTATGGGCATTTTTCCACTTCACAGGGTGAGTTTGTGGAAATACATTCGGAAGGGTTGGGGAGATTTTTCTAAACATATTAAATTTAAGGTAGGGAAAGGGAAAATGATTTTGTTTTGGCATAATATTTGGTGTGGGGATTCAACTCTCAAGATCGATTTTCCTTCTTTGTTAAGGATTGCTAGGGATCAAGATGTTGTGGTAGTTTATTCTTTTTCTTCTTTGTATAATAAAACATTCAATGGAATGTTGATTTTGTTAGAGATGTTAATGATTGGGAAGTGAATGAAGTTTTTTATTTTTTGGGAAGACTTTATATTTCAAAGGCTGTACAAGGAAGGGAGGATAGATTATTGTGGGTGCAGGCAAGAAATTCTAGGTTTTCGGTTAGTTCATATTATAAGGTGCTAACTTGTCATTATGGTTTTGAGTTTCCTTGGAAAAGCATCTGGAGAGTGAAGGTACCTACGAAGGTGGTGTTCTTCTGTTGGTTGGTTTCAGGATTGGTTTTAGGCTCTTTTTGTTTCTAGCGTGATGTAGGTACTTCCTTTGTATACGTCCTGTATACTTTGGCTTTGCCTATTCATGGTATGATAAAATTTTCTTATTAACTATCAAAAAAAAAAAAGAAATGTCCCACACCTTTAATTCAAACCAAGCTCTTATCACTTACCAAAATAAAAAACAAAAAAACTTCTTTCTCACTAATGGAAGCTGTAGGAAGCATTCTTCAATTAGTAGAAGCATTTTCACCTACCAAGAACACTTCTAGGCATGACCCAAACCAAACCAACCTGTCTGAAAAAAGTCATTCCACAACACAATAGCAATCTCACAATGGAATAAATGGTGATCAATGGACTCCCCACTCTTGTACATGCAGCATCAATTGACCACTACGGTGTCTTTTCCTCCGGTAAGAATTTTGCCTAGACAGGTTGTCCAAGCAAAAAATGCAGCTCTCGAATGGGCCTTAACCTTCCAAAATATTCTTCCATGGAAATGAGTTGTTATTACCAGTAAGGACATCATAGAAAAAAAAACAGATATTGAACATCCCTCTCTTGACAGGGGAACCTCCCGTCTTAATTTAGTGTAATACAAGAGATTAAAAAATGTGCCGAACACATCTATCTCCCAGTCATGGGCTGCTCTGATAAAGCTTACATTTACACTAGGGGAATCGCTAGATATCTCCATACCGTCTACCATAGAAATGCCCTTTGCTTGTGCAACACTGGACACGTCAGAAAGTTTCTTTGAGAGCCATGTCTCCACACCACAAATCATGCCAGAATATTATCATGGACCTTAAGGAATAGGGTAGTGGAAGCATATAAGAAGAGGATGGGAGCTCTTCTCTCGATATACTAGCCTTGAGGTGGGTGATGGGTCCAAAATAAATTTCTGACATGACTAATGGTGTAAAAATAGTGTCCTAAAGGAAGCTTTCCCAGAATTACACGGAATTGCAGAGGTGTAGGCAGCCTCATTAGCCGATCTTTTCGAACTTTCCAGTGGTTCTTCTCAATAGTATGTTAGATTTTCAAGACCAGGACAAGATTGGGAAGTTGATGCTTCACAAAGTTTATAATCTACTGTACTCTACTAGAATGAGGGTGGGAGGTGTAGATAATAGGTCTTTTGGCACCTTAAAAAGAAAAGTTTTCCAACAATTCATTCTTTCAAGTCCTTACCATTTAGAATACTAATTCATTTCCTCAAAGAAATATTTGGAAGAATAAGGTGCCTCTAAAACCAGCTTTTTTGCATGGACGGCTTTCTTAGGAAAGATCAAAGACAGTAAGCAAATGCTAAATCATTGTGATGGACTGGTGCTGCATGTGGAAAAAGAGCAGGGAGACCATAGATCATCTACTACTACATTGTAAGGCAGCCATGACCCTATGGAATGACTTCTCTGATAGAGTGGGATTAATGTGGGTTATGCCGATAAGGCTGGTTGACTTTCTAGCAAATTGGAGTCTGCATGGCAATTTACAAATCACAGCAATATGGAAGAAGCCCCCACATTGCCAAGCTAACTCAACTCTACCAAAAAAGTTATTGGCAAGGCTCTGGCAACATCACAATAGATTTTGTGGAGGAACCATGTATATCTAAACCAAATGCATCTTGCTGTCAGGTATGATGCTGAATGAAACCTAGCTTGACACAAGATAGATCACTCTTCTTTCTCCCCATATACTTTTTAATTGTTATTTTCTGCTTTTCAGCCTTTTATTTAGACTAAACACTAACACCAAATACAACTGTCAAACCAGACCCTTGTATATGCAGATATAAGATCTCTTGGAATTCTCTATGCAAAGCCCAAAGTCCACAAGTCCTTAGCATTAGGTGCTGTCTTGAAAGACCACCCCGATGCACTTCTAAAGGAGAGTGGTTGACCTACTAGCTAGTTGGAAAGGGATCAAGGGGATAACCCAGATTGCAGCTATGTGGAAGATAGCTCCCATTTGTCTACTTTGGTGCATTTGGAGGGAAAGGAATGACCGAAATTTTGAAAATCGAGAGCACTCTCTAGAAGAGTTTAAGAGTTTTTTCTAGAAGACTTTATTTATGTGGGCCATTGTTATAGATTTCAATGGTCTAAACTTTCATGATTTCCTTGTATCCATAGTTCCTAACAAGGTGTAATCACATGTATACCTCCTTTGTATTTGGGCTATGCCTATTTCAATATCAATAAAATATCTTCTTACTTGTCACAACAAGAAAACTATTTCTATGCCACCAAGTTTGCTAGAATGTTGAGTAGGCTCATGATGTTCTTTTCGTTTGTGGAAGTTGTAGGTTTTTCTTTTGTATACGTCCTGTGTACTTGGGCTTATGCCTATTTCTTTGAATAAATTATTACTTAAAAAAAAAAAACCCAACAATGGGAAGGCTCAAGTCACATAGCCTATACTACAAAAAGACTAGTCAATAATACAAGTGGAGCCCTATTGGAACATTATAAAAATCAAAAACTTCTCATTCCCAAGTAATGTAGGATCTCATGCACCACCTACCTTTATCAGAACCGAATATGACAATCTCCACCCTCTCGAAGAAGCCAAGTAAAGCCACCTACCTTTACAGCCTCTTGTATTCTGTGAAGCCAAGTAATCAACAAGCAGACGGTTTGGGGTGGTTACCCTCTCGGAGAAGTGTTTTTTCGGTCCGTTCATATTATAAGACTCTCACCCAAGAGCCTAATACTCAGTTTCCGTGGAGACGGCTTTGGAAGCACAAGGCGCCTCCCAAAGCTGTTTTCTTTGTGTGCACAGCAGCATTGGGCAAGTTACTCACTACCGATAATTTGAGAAAGCGGAGGGTTATCATAGTAGATTGGTGTTGTATGTGCAGGGGAGGGGGAGAGTCAGTAGATCATCTCCTATTGCATTGTGAGATTGCAAGAGCTTTATGACATGAGGTATTGAGCAGAGTAGAGATGGCTTGGGTGATGCCGGAGAATGTGGTGGCAACGCTGGCCAGCTGGCCAAACATTGGAGGAATGAATCAGATCAAAGCAGTTTGGAGAATGATTCCAATGTTTATCATGTGGTGCTTGTGGCAAGAACGTAATGTGCGGACGTTTGAAGACAATGAGAGAACGTTAGAGGAATTGTTAGCATTATTTTATAGCACACTTTGTATCTGGGCCATTGCTGTTGATTTTAATGGCATGGCCCTTCATGATTTTCTTGTCTCTCTAGCGTCCTCTTAGTCAAGGCTTCCTATTGTATATACTGGGCTAGGCCTATTCTTTGAGCAATATAGTTTTCTTACTTATCAAAAAAAAAATATTCCGGACATCATCGTCAAGCCAGTCCGTCGTAGGTGGGACCACTCAATTGGGAATATTTCTAGTTGAGATAGGCTCTTATACTATTTGTAACACTCCAATAGAAGATCTAAGCCACATGGCCTATACTCCAAAAGAATTACTCAACGATACAATTATTGGAACATTATAAAGAGCAAAAATTTCTCATTCCCAAGCAATGTGGGATCCCATACACTACATACCCTTATCAGAATAGGGTATCACAAAAATTGAAGAAGAATCATCAATAAGGAATATTCCCAGCACTAGCAATAGGACAAATTGTAATGAATCAAAACACTTGGAAGGGAGGAAGGGGTTAGTAATCAACAAAATGAATGCCATACAAGTTTCTTGTCGTTGGACTTTTCACGTTCAACACATGCGTCCAGCAAAATATACAATTTTTTTTCAATCAGAAATTTAGCAAAATATACAAATAACAGGCATGTATGTGTTCATGCATGAATGCATGAGATCATACATCTAAACATATGAGCACATACACATGCCTGTAGACATGTATCTGTATGCCAGTATGAAATACAAGCATGCAGCAATGCTTACATGCATAATGTACACCAATCCTCTGTACATCATAATGAAAACAGTAATACCAATTAATAAAGCAGAATGGACAGAGGAAAAATAAAGAACGTACTGGTATTTCAACTTTGCCAGCTGGCCACTCAGACTAAGCCTTTCTTCAGCAATATTCTGTGCAGCCTTTAGTTGATTTTCTTCGTATTCACGAATGTTTGCCACCCCAACAGATTCACTGAAGTCTCTGTAGATGTGGTCAACAATTTCATTGATCCTCTTCTCCAGCTTCTTAATTTGAACACTCCTTTTGTCAACAGCACTTTTTAGCTGCATGCAAAAAACAAAAACAACTGCAGTCAGTTGGGTGAAGAGATATACAACAACAGCAAAGATGGAGAGTGATATTTGTCATGACATTACTTTCTGCAGTTCAGGATTTATACGATTGATTTCTTCTTCAATATTCTGCTTCTCCTGCCGCAAATTCGCAAGTTTGTCCTCGATGCTTCGCTGGAAGAGAACTTTTTAGATAATCAATCTACCACAAGGTGCTTTAATCACAAAAATAAAAACAAAGAGTTACCAAAGTACAACGTGTAGTATTTGCACAACCAAAACCAACAAAACCTTATCAGCTTATGCAACTTGCTGAAATGAGACACAAAATGTTTTTCCACCCATGGTATTTGCTAAACCATAGCTGAAGATCAGTAAATAGCCTTAACACCAAATCTCTTCAATCTTATTATCATTCCGAGAACTACCATATTTCAGCTCTATTACCATTCTTCAAAGGCTCTCTCATTAGGATAGCACCATAACCACTTCTCCAATATGACCCAGTTAAAAGGAATTGAAAGTGTAGCAGTTTGTACTACTCATCACTTTGAAGTAAACAAAATTTTTTTTGATCGGTAAACAAATTTTTATTGATCAAAAGAGTGGGCAAAAACCAAGTATACGGGACATATACAAGAGCAAAGCCTAAGCGTGCTGGCTTAGTGATACAAGAAATTCATGGACGGTCATGCCATAAAAATCAATTACAATCGACCAATGGAGTAAAGTATTGAAAAAAAAATTCTAAGCTCATGTAAACAGATATTGTTTTGACCATTATGATAACTTTTAACAACGAAGTGTATCCCTGAAAGGGAACAGGCAATACCAAATAAGATATAGAGATTATCTTCCGCGAGTAATTTTAAATAACTCTTTCTTCAGAAGTATAAATAAGATTTCTTTTTTCAAATGTAATAGAAAAATTGTATCACTAACAAATGCAAAAGCATAGCCCAAGTAAACCAATGAATACCTAATTAGATATAAAAAAAAAAGATCCAAGAAAATCATGAAAACTCAGCTCATTAAAATCTATAGCAGCTGCCCAAAGGAACAAAGTACATAAAAAGAAAACTTTTAGTTCCTGTCATCAGTTCATGATTCTCAAAATTTATTTTTCCTTTCCCTCAAAAAACATCACACCGGATAGATAGGAACCATCTTTCACACTAATGTAATTCGTGAACTACCCCATATTCCTCCCCAATTGGCAAAGAGGTTTACTATTCTTCTGAGCATAATCCAAATCAAGTCAACTCCACCAAAAAAGTCATTCCACAAGGCTCTGGCACTTGCATAGAATGGGTCACTAAAACTGCCCTGGAGAACCTAATAAAATATTAAAGAGGGGAGGGACGCAGAAGTCAAATACATGGTGCCACCACATAAAAAGACTTAAAGGATGACAAAGGCAAATCAGCAATCCAAACTAATTGTACAAGACTCAAGTTGCATAAGGGAATATATTTAGAGTGTATGCTACATGGACGTGGGCTCAAGTGTCGAATACGAGTACATGTCCGAGTCAGAGTATTTGATTCACCAAACATTTAAAACTTTGGGAACAGGGACAAGGATCCGGATCTGGGTACAGGTACAGGTACAAGTGGGTAACCACGTCAGAGTAACAGAGAACATAACGTATAAATTAGTTACTAAAGTTACCTTTTCGATATCTGCATACTGAATCTTCTTTTCTAGTCCACTAATTTTCCCAGATGCTTCAGACTCTTTTACCTGCATCTCTCTAATAGAACCAAGCTCTTCCAACTCCAACTCGAGTTGTTCCTTCAATTTCTGACATCCTACAAGACAGTAACAGCAATGCTACAGGCAAACTCCAAAATAAACTTTCAATACTTAAATCATCCCATGCTTGACTTGAAATTGTCACAGGTGAACTAACCTTCAATCTTTTTATCATCCCACTTGTTTGACCTTGCTTCCATTCCACCACTTGAACCACCAGTCATCGTTCCAGACTTGGTGAGCAGAATTCCATCAACAGTCACAACTGATTGAAGCATAAATAACTAAGTTTTAACCAAAATCAATTTGATAAGATGGAACAAGTAAATAATGTAAAGTCATAATTACCTTTAAACCTCTCACCACTCCAGCTTAGAACCTTTGCCTCAGCAAGGTCGTCACAAACAAGAATATTTCCCACAGCAAAAAGAATCGCCTTCTCCAAGGCAGGATCAAACGTGTAGTGGTTAAGGTTCACAAACTCTAGGCATTCATTTATACTCTTGTACTACATGCAGTATTTCTGGATGAAATGGAAAATATAGGGGCAATATACAAAACAGATCATAAGTTATGGGAGCACAGAATCATAACAAAGTTGCAATGGGTGCTGCACTCACCATCAAATTAAGATCATTTTTTTTTTATGACGGGGGAACAACCCCCACGGCAAAGCCCTTAGAACTTACCCATGGGACCGAAACCCATAGGGTGACTAACACAACAACCCACCGCCATGGCCTCCCACTTAAATCGCACTTTCATCCCAGAGGGAATCAAACCTGTGACATGGGGCTCATGCACACAAGTTCACGGTTACCACTTGGGCTACCCATGGGTGGGTACCATCAAATTAAGATCATAGTGTAGTATAAATAGATATCTAACAAGATTTATGTCAATGAACAGGACAACATGCATGAAAGTACGACTGGCAGCATGTATAAGTAAAAGTAAACAAGTTTTATCAAAGGATATTGGATTACATCAAAGACCAGCTTTGCAGTACCGCCTAATGTGCGCAATCTCTCAGTTATTGGCTTCACACGAATTGATTGAAGAGGTATAAATGTCTGAGGAGGTAGCCTTTGTTCTTTCAAGTACTATAGAGAAGCAAGAGAATTGACAGTTGTATTGTTATTCACAAATCCAATCATCTCAATCAACTCAATACAAGTTAAATTGATAAATTTATTTGAAAGTTAAGACCCTACATAAATCAACTCAATAATCTCAATCAACTCCTACATAAATGATAGACCAAAGTTGAGTTATTAAGAAATCAGTGGAAAGTCAGCTAACCATATTTGAAAGTAACCTTGGAAAGCAGTTGAATAGAATTCAGTACCATCATCTTGAAAAGAAAAGGGGGGTCAAGAGGTATTGGTTTTCAGTAAGCCCAAATGGTTATATAAATAGTATTTCCTAGCTATATTTGCTAAGTTTCCTTCCAAACACAAAAAACTGCTGATGGAAGTAAATAAGTGGTCACATCAATAACTTAAAGGCCAACGCAACCGGGTAAACAACAAATTAGAAACTTATTTTAGTACCTTGATGCATTCCTTTCCCGTATTTTCATCCTCTACTACTACTGCATCCATAAATTTACCCATAGCCACAGTAACGGCAAGATTATATTTTTTCTGCGTTGGCCTACAAAGATCTGTCATGCGACCATGGACTCCCTGAAACAGGCGTTTGAGAGTCTCAACTGCTTGAGACAACCTGGCATCCCTCTCATTTTCATATCTATCTGCCTTCAATTCACGCAGTTGATCTTCTGTTTCAGTCAGCCTTTTTTTCAAATTTCCATATTTAGATCTGTAAGGGCAAAATAAATGAATAGGCATAAAGTTCGAAGAAAAGAAAATGTCAATAGAAAAGATCAAATCTAAGGAACACACAGAAGATGGCAAAAGATATACAAGCCATAGGCTAAAAAGAATACACTAATCAAATGAATATATTAAAAGGGAGAAGGCTCTGTCTTTAAAAAAGCATCAACCAAACAAGTACACCAACAAACCACATACCTGTCATTTCGATGTTTGTCTTGCATCGCACGTAGTTGATTCTTAAGTTCTTCAAGGTTAGCCTTATGTTTCGCAGATGTATCGGAAATCTTTTTCAGTCTTGCTTGCATCTGTTCATGCTGTGAGTCCAGTTCACGCTCTCGATTTTTAAGCTGTTGAAGATTCTCTTCCAGATTCTTTTGAACTTCAGTATCAGCGTGTTGTTGTCTGTCCAGAACTTCTTTCTCATCTCTTAGCTTTGCAGTTTTCATCCCAGCATCCTCCTTACTGTAACATCAGCATTCCAATAGGAATTAAAAGCCTCTTAAAAAAACAGAAAATTCATAGATAAGCTATCTTGTTATGTAGAATAAAGAAGTAGAAAGATTTTCAGTAATCTATTTTTTATCGGGCAAGGAAGGAAGCAAGCGATATGATATGCAGCTGCTATGGAAAAAACTAATAGAGGATAAACTACCACAGACAAATCCAACAAGTGAAATGCCCACATGAAAAACATACTAAATACATACGAACAATTACGCAAAACTTCACTCACCAAAACCATGGACAATGCTAGAGAATGCCATTGCACAACCAATTCCAGCCAACAAGAAACTTTGCTTAGCACAGCGCCTTGATTTGTTCTAAGATGCTTATGGATAATGAAAAACCACATAACAACCTAAAACAGTTCCTCAAAACAAATAGTTTGCCACACGATTCTTAACAGGCACACACTGCAGTTGCCATTGAAGTAAAGGACACACTAAAGAACTTTTTGCCTTCAAAAGGAATCAAGGAACCAGCAGTACAACCTATGTTTGACCAAAAACAATCATACAGGATCATCTAAAATCCACAAAATGTATCTAAGCCAGCAACAATGAAAAGATAAAGTTCTAAAAAGATTCCGTCCTAAAAGCATGTGTCACTTTGTGATAAGTAGAAAAGAAATGAAAAAAAGAAGGGAGAATACACAACAAAATCACTTTCATCCCATATTAAGCCAAAGAAGAAAGAAACAGCAAGCCACCATCTTTTGTCGTTACACTATGGCATCCTCAACCTATATTTGAGTTGAGACAAATCTTGTCAACATCAAACCCTACCTGGAAATATGGAACCAAGGGAGTCAGAATGGAATTTATGCTTAACTCTAGAAAATGGTCATTTGGACTCCCATCACCATAAACTACACAAACAGGGAACAGGTACGAGGAATTCCATTTGGTTTAGATTCACAAAAACATGTTTTTTTATTTTTTGCAATGCGGAGCCTGTTTGACTTAGATTCCCATAAACAGCTATTCTGACAATGGCCCTTCCATCAATCCACCCTTAGGGAGGAAACCCCGGACGCACAAACCCAACCACCCAAAAACAGTTTTTTTTTCTAAGTAAAAAATCCTAATTAATGAGTGCCAAAGGCACAACCCAAGGAATAGTATACAGAATGCAATTTCAATTCATTGCAACAATAATTCCCTCTTTCATTCAACAGATGATGAACACTTCAATTATCTTCAATATGCTCAACTTTTGCAACAACCAAAGGAAAGTCCAATACATGCCTAGATTTGTACTCTAAACAGACTACTCGAGGCTACCATTGAGGTCCCTTAGAATCATAATAAACCACAAAACTTCTCCCTTCCATGCAATCTGGATCTCATTCACCACCTTCCTATATTAAATCTAGGCATTACAACTTTTCCGTTCACTTTTGAAGACACTCTCATATGAAATAAACAAGTGACAGATGTACCACCAACACTACCTAATTGCATTGATTCCTTAGTATTACATGCATGTTGCCCCTTCCCTCCGAATAATCTTTTACTTATCCAGAAAACCTATATGAGTTTCTTTTCAGCCTCAAGATATGTTACATGGCTCTCGGAGAATTGTATACATCAATCAACATACTCATCATGAGAAACTGCACCTTCTAAATTCAATGGTTTAATCACCGATGGTAAACCTTAACTCTGTCATACATCAACAACTCCATGAAGAAAAATATAAGGAAAATACGTGCAAGCATGATTCAAATATGAGAGAAAACATGCATTTGAGTTCAAAATAAGTGCAAGCCTGATTCAAATATGAGAAAACATGCATTTGAGTTCTCTTATAAAATTATCCTCCAACCACCATGCAAGTAAGAACCTATAATAACAAAATGTATTAGCAATGGAAGCAAGGAGTACTTACATTCGAAAATATTCCCTCAATTCATTGTCATCCAACTTGAGCTTTTCACCACTATCACAACCTTTTGCTTGTAAATCTTCTAGCTTCGCAGTCAGATCCTGTATGCCATTCTTTAGCTCTACTATATCGCGATCATGTTTCCTCTTTTCAACCTTTTTCTTATCAAGTTCCTTCTGGAACTTCCTGATTTTTGAATTTATACGAGACATCTCCTCCTTTAGTTTTAAAAGCTCAGGTTGCTACAAACAGGGAAAAAGAAAAGCACTTAAGAAAATGAATATGAATACTTTTTTATAAGAAACATTTTATTAATAGAAGTAAAAAGGCATAGCCCAAGTATACAGGAGGTATACAAACAGAATACACCTAGTTACATAACAAGGGAGCTGGAAAGGGATACAAGTAAATCATTAAAGCAAGCTCCATTGAGTACACACGAGGAAAAATGAATATGAATACTTTAAAACCATGAACTCCAAATAATCTGCCAAATTACAAAGCATCAGTAATAATCAGGAGATGTGTCACAGATTCCACAATATTTTCTTCTATTGATGTAGATGTGGCACATATGTGCCACAGTACCATTGAGAATAAAAAACAATCATACTAAACATTTAGGCAATATTAACCAAGCTTTGCTTCATTAAGTTCAATAAAGAAGTACATAGAAGGTGTACTCAGGCTATGCCTTTTGAATTTTTAAGAAAATCTTCGATTACTTCACAAAAAAAAGAACTATATAGGTGTCCAGTACAAGTACTTCAACCTATGCTTCCATCCATCAAATCTCAAACCTTAATTAACGGTATCATTGAAAACATTTAATTCTAAATGCACTGATCAAAAAAATAATAATAATTCTAAATGCCAAACCAATTCCAACAAACACACATGTCAAAGAGGATTCCCCCTCTTCAAGTGTAGCAACTAATCCAATTTCCTAACATGGACCAAGAATTTTAAGAAAATCACAGGTAACTAGGTGCAGAAAAAGGAGAAAACAAAAAGGACATGGATCAGTGCTGTCATGGTGATAGTATTCATTCACAAATTCCATTTTTATCACATTTTTTAAATGATAACCACATTTGTTTAGATCTACTTGCTGACCCCATACCACATGCAACATATAGGCATGGTGAGTTCCTAATTCTTATTAGGTGTTCCTCTCGTAAGCATCATATTTCGCAATCTTTAATATAATATTCAATTACTTATCAAAACAAAACATATAAGCATGGTCAGAGCCAAAATTCGCACAAGGCGTATCGGCAAATAATATATGATACATGAACAGAACTATTATGTCTAACCTACAGTGAAAAATTGTTGTTAACCCTACACCCTCCCCCTCCAAAAATAAAATGCCAAAACATTGAGAGACTCACATTCTTGTCAAGTTTATTACTTCTCTCAGCAATCTTCTTTTCCAATTGTGCAATCTCTTTGGAATATTTCGACTGCTCTTTCTTCTTTTTACCTGCTTCACGTTCATACTTTTCTAGATCTTTTATAACATCTTCGCGGCTTTTCACTTCGTCTTCAAGCTCCTCGGTTGTCCTTGCAATGTCTTTTTCTATATTGGACAATTGCCATAAGAAGTGTTCTTTCTTCAAAGATTTCTGAAGGATAAGAAACAGGATGATAATGAAGGAATATATCACATATAAGGTATATAGCGAACTCTGCAGTTAGAAGATTCATAGGACATTGAGAAGAACAATAACGCAATCTTTAAGACAAAAGTTTTGAGGCTGAAGCTACTTTCGATAAAATTCCACGGTTTCTTCATTCAAGTGATCAGTATACTTATATACTTAGATATGACCATAATATAAATGTATCAATATAGGCATTCAGCACCAAGCCTAGATTGGCCGTGCATGTATCTGCATGTGAGAGATAGTTAACTAAAATTACTTATCAAAAGAAGTAAGTTAACTAAAATTGCATATCAAATTATTATAGGAAAACAAGGAACAACAACCAAAAAGTAGAGCTTTTGAAAACCATCTAAACAAAGAGTATGAAACTTATTTAATTACAGTAGTAAAAAAGAATGATGAAACACCTTTTTTTTATTGGCACCGAGTGTCCAAGAACAACGTCCCGACTAATCCCGGGGGTGATGATGAAACACGTTTTTTATAGGTAGTATAAAAATGAAACACTTTGAAATACTTCCTAACATTTTCTTTTGGTCAGGTAAAATAAATTTTATTGAAAGGAAGAAAGGCATAGTCCAAGTATACAAGAGGTATACAATGAGACACCTAATTACAAGTTAAGGACTATAAATGGATACGAGAAAGTGATGAAAGCTAGCCCCATTGAGAACAATGGCATTAGCCCATAAAAACGAAGTGTTGAAGAAAACCCTCTTGAGTTCATCCAAGCAACATTCCTGGTCTTAAAAGCATCGACCCTTTCCCTCCATCCAAAGGCACCACATAAGACATAATCTTTCCTAATATGCTTACAAAAAATCTTCCCTGTTGTGCTCTCTTCACAAGTAAAAACCACCTTGCGGGCTTAAGAAAGCTTATTAAGGATTATTCAATTTGCAACCATATATTTTTTTTTATCAGTAAAAGAAAGATATTATATATATGAATGAAACAGACATAGTCCTTGTACACAGGAAGTATACATGAGAACTCCTAGTTACATTCTAAAGACGGTAAAATAAAGACAAGAATTCCTGAACATTTTCCCCGTGTAATACAATAGTGGAAAACCAACACATAAGAGTATGGAGAAAAAAATTCATCAACTCGGTCCTTGAACGTTCCTTATCTTCAAAACACAGCGCATTCCTTTCCGTCCAAATACACAACATAATACACAACGGAATCATCTTCCATACTGCTACCACTTGATGACTGCCTTGCATGTTTGGCCCACAACCCAACAAATCCACCACCCTCATAGGCATAACCCAAGCAACATCAACCCTTAGAAAGATTTCATCCCACAATACCTTTGTTAACTCACAGTGTAATAATAGATGGTCCACAGATTCTCCATTCTTTTTGCACATGTAACACCAGTCCATTACTACACAACCTCTCTTTCTCAAATTTTCTGTGGTCAATATCTTCCCAAGAGCAGCACACCATACAAAAAAAGTCACTTTCGAAGGCACATGGGACCTCCAGATACTCTTCCAAGGAAACTGAATACTACCAAGTTGTGTTGTTAAAAAGCTGTAATATGCCTTCACTGTACATATCTTGTGGTTATTAAACCGCCACTTCAAACTATCTTGCTGAGCCATAGGAGTCTCCATCGAGTATAATAAACTGAAAAATTCTGAAACTATAGGTAATTCTCAATCATGGAAATCCCTAATAAAAAGAACATTCCATTACTGCACACCATGAGAGTATACACGCACATCCGCCACTGAAACTTCCCCGTTAACTGCAATACGATATAAGGCCGGAAAAACCCTCTCCAATGCATAATCTCCACACCACACATCCCGCCAAAACCTTATACATGCACCCTCACCAACTACAAAGCGTATTTGATTTACAAACCCTAGCCATCCATTCCTTATGTACTTCCATAAACCCACACCATACCTCCCTCTCACTTCCTTAGAGCACCAACCACCCCAATCGACCCCATATCTAGCATCAATAGTTTCCTTCCACAATGATCCCCTCTCCAAGTGATATCTCCAGAGCCATTTTCCAAATAAAACTTTATTAAAAATTCTCAGGTTACACACTCCCAACCCCCCATTCTCCTAACATGAAATTTACTGGGTTTTCAAAGCTATGTAAGAAAACTTTTTCCGGAATATTAGTGTACACAGATGAAAGAATGAGGCCCTCTCGTGAGGATACTGCCCAGTCTTCATTCAACTTCACCCAAAAACACTTTTAAGAAAACTAATATAGGAAGAACCAGATGAACATTACAGATTATGGAGGCCAAGGAAACGACAAACGTACAATGCTAAAGAGGAACTATGGAAACTATGACAAACGAGCTGTTTATCCAATCAATAAAATATACATACACATAAAAGTAAACTGACATGCACGGATGAATATGCACACATTCCTAACTAGAACCCCACAAAGAACCGTATGATGCGCACCAATTGATTTTGCAAGCGTAGATGTTTCTCTGCTTCTTCTTTTTGTTCTTTCTTTTGCTTTCTCTCCATCACTATTGTTCTTTTTTTCTGATAAGTAAGTGCTGATTTTTCTTCAGCTGTAGCTTTCTCTTCTTCACATTTATCATAGTCTCTCCTCAGTTCATCAGACCCAGATATCTGCTCAAGAAGTGCAGTAAGCTCTTTAGGATTTTTAGATGCAATGGACTCCACATCACCCTACACAACAAAGTCAATTCACCATTAGCAGCAAGTATCACCTTCCAAGAAAATCACATATCCAACCCAAAATCGGCAGCAAGAAAAGAATGCTTATTCAGGCAATTAACTAATCCCTGCAACAAACTGATCTGAACCAGACTATCATGACCTAAGACCGGTGCAAGTTCTTACAACTGTCTCTGTGGAGGCTTAACCCTATTGAAACCTTTGATTTGCTTTATACAACATGAGTTCTTAGGAAGGTATTCATACGGTTTTTTAACAGAATTGAGATTTTTCATCACTAAAAGGGGAGACATAAGCATATAAGAAGAGTATGAAGAAGTATCTCACTGGAAAGGAAAAAAGGGGTGATAGTTGAACTGGAAAAGATCACTTTAATGGAGGAAATTTCTTGGAGGCAGAAATCTCGGGTTTGTTGGTTAAAGGAAGGTGATAAGTGTACAAAAAAATTTCATCAAATGGTGAACTCTCATAGAAGGAATAATGCAATTGAAGTTATTCAAGATGGTGAAAATATTCTTTCGGATCAAGAGGCCATCAAGGAACATGCAGTCAATTTTATGAGAAGTTGTTTTCTTTAGGTAAGTAAAAATTTATTAATACCAACAAGCGTAGCCAAGTACACTAGATGCATACAAGAGAAAACACCTAGTTGGGGTGCAAAAAAAATACAAGGAACAATAAACCCAACAAAGCCCTAGCCCAACAACAAACCACCCATCTAGGAAAATGAACCTAACAAAGCCCTAGCCTAAGCCCAAAAATGCACCTGCCCCAAAACACCACCAGTGCACCAATGCCTATCCCACCAAGCCAGATTTTGCCCATATACCAAGCCATTGTAAATTCCCCAACACACGGGTCCTACTGACAATATACAATTGGTTCTCTCTTCCCTCTGGTCCTCCCTCAACTTGAAGTACCTCCCTTATCATCATAGTTGATTACCCAAGTAAGACATTTTAGCTCTCTGCACTTCTTAGATCTTGATTTTGTGCCAAGTACATGACACACGTCTATTGCAGTGAGTAGGGCTATGAATTGGTCCTCGAATTATGAGAAGTTGTTCAAGGAAGAATATTCATGGAGACCAAAGCTAGATGGCTTATTTTTTTATTCTATTGACCAAGTAAGTGCAAAACGGATAGAGAGACTTTTTGAAGAAGAAGAAATGCTTGATGTTGTTAAGGGAATGGCAAAAGACAAGGCCCTGGGTCCGGACGAGTTTGCTATGGCTTTTTTCCAAGCTTGTTGGGACATAGTGAAGGAACACATTATGAAGGTTTTTCTGGAATTTCATTATTTTATGAAATTTAAGAAAAGTTTCTATGCTACTTTTATAGCTTTGATTCCTAAAAAAGTGGGGGCAGCGGCTATGCAGGGTTTCAGGCCAATTAGCTTGGTTAATGGGGTTTACAATATAACATCTAAGGTGCTTGCTAATCGTATGAGCGTGGTGATGGAAAAGATTGTATTGAAGTCACAGAATGCCTTTGTGAGAGGGAGACAAATACTAGACACAGTTTTAATAGCTAATGAATATTTGGATTATAGAATTAAAATGGGTGAATATGGAGTTTTGATTAAAATGGACATGGAAAAGGCGTACGACCATGTTTGTTGGGAGTTTCCATTGTATTTACTTGGGCAATATGGTTTTGGTGAGAAATGGTGTATGTGGATTAACCATTGTATTTCTACGCCGAGATTTTCCATATTGGTGAATGGCAACCCGTTGATTTCTTTAATAGTTCTCGTGGTTTGAGACAAGGAGATCCACTATCGCCTTTCCTTTTTGTTCTTGTCATGGATGCTTTGAGTAGAATGATTGAAGCAGCAATGGGAGGTAGCTTTTTGTCGGGTTTTTGGGGTGGGCTATTATTCTCGGAGTAGTGTAAAAGTCTCTCATCTCCTTTTTGCCGACGACTAATTAATTTTTAGCAAAGCTAATCAAGAACATCTTCGGTCTTTAAGAGCTCTTTTATTATGTTTTGAAGCTGTTTCGGGCCTTAGAATTAATTTAACCAAGTCTGAAATTGTTCTGGTGGGCTCAATTTCAAATACTTCATATTTGGCTAATATATTGGGGTGTAAGATATCATCGCTGCCTCTAAGGCATCTTGGTCTTCCCCTGGGCACTCCGCACAAATCTATTTTGATTTGGGATGGGGTAATTGAGAAGATTGAGAGGAGCTTAGCCAGCTGGAAAAAGTTATATTTGTCTAAAAGGGGTAGAATCACTTTGATAAAGAGTACGTTGTCTAATCTTCCAACATATTTATTTTCTCTCTTTCCTTTGCCGGCTGGGGTTTCTATTAAAATTGAAAAGATTTATAGGAATTTCTTGTGTGTGTGTGTGTGTGTGAGTTTGGGGGGGGGGGGGGGGGGGGGGGGGGGGGGGGGGGGGGGGGGGGGGGAAGAAAATATCATTTGGTGAGTTGGGATAAGGTATGTCAACCGATTTCAAGTGGAGGCTAGGGAGTGCAAAATTTGAGGCTTTTTAATAAAGCTCGTTTTGGGAAATGGTTATGGAGATATCATTTAGAGAGGGATTTACTAGTTTGTTGGAGTGGTGTAGAGAGGAATCAATGTATTGCAGCCATATGAATAATGATTCCTTTGTGCTTGATGTGGTGTTTATGGCTAGAGAGGAATGGGAGATGTTTTGAAGATAAAAAACAATCACTGGAAGAAATTAGGGAATTTTTTTCAAAACTTGATGTTTTTAGGCTAAGGTTATTGTAATGAATGGTGAAGATATATTCTGGATTTATTTTAGTCTGTTCTGTCTTTTTAGCTACTGTATGTAGGTATTTCCTCTTGTATACCTCATGTGTACCTTGGGCTATGACTATTCTTGGTAATAAAACTCTTATTAATTATCAAAAAAAATTTCTTGTGTACATGGGCTATTGCCTATCCTTATTATCCTATAAAAGTTTGATAAAAAAAGGAGAATATAAATAAGTCCCTAAAGAATTGCTATCAAAGGTACTCAATCAACGATGTCTGTGCATAAAGGAAAAGAGACAGCAGATACAATTTACAGCTGGTTCAAAGATTGTAAAATTAAGGATTTCGGCTCAAAAGTAAGCAACTCAACTCCCTAAAAATGCAGTCATTTTTTCTTCCCAAAACAGCTACATAAGGCAAAGAGAGTCTGCAGTGCAAATAAAACTGCTTCTATGCAAAATTATGATATGATGGTATGATAGAGATATATACCACGATGTTGAATGGTATTTTAAGACAATAAATTCATACCAATTTAATCAGATATATGAATATTAAGCAATATATTCAAATTAAATTAGATGTATCTAATTAAAATGAACATGTTAATTTAATTATATTTTGGCCCCTAAAAATACAAATAATCCATTTTAGATATAATATTTTTCATACTACAAAGTTGAACATTTTATTTTTTTTATACAAGTACTACAATATTAAACAATACAGTCATACATTCATACTAACTTAAGACATATAAGCCGAATTACAAAAGATAAACAACAAAACAAGTAACATTCAAAAATACGGCGGATGGTATAACCCTTAAAAACACCTTTTTTTAATAGGTAGTCAATGATTTTTATTCATACGAAAAGAAAGGCATAGCCCAAGTACAAAGGATAACCCCTAAAAACACCTATAACCCAATACATTCATACCTTAATGTTGAACTAACCCAGAAAAGCCAATACCACAGCCCCGTTTATAAGTAATGGGCTCCACTTAATGGAACATGAGTATTATTCCAGCCCTCAAAATACTTAAAACGGAAAGAATATGTCAAATCCAAAAATGGTATAAAGACAGACAGAGGTTTAAGAAATAAACCTGAAAGACCAGGAAATTCCGGGCCTTGACTAGAATCCCAAGATCCCTGAGCTTGGCATTATAGATATCCCAAGTCACGGTCGTCCCGTCGACCCGGTACTCGCTGCTACCAGAGCTCGTAATGGTCCGCGTGAAGTGGAGCTCCGAGCCGTTCCCAAGCTGGTAGACCAAACGGACAAAGGCTCGGCGGCCCTTCTGGTCTTTCTCCTTGTCGTCGTAGGCGTAGATCAGATCCTTGAGCTGCGCCCCACGGAGCTGTCCTGTGCGTACGCCGAGGACAAAGCTAATGGCGTCCATGAGATTGGACTTGCCGGCGCCATTGGGGCCAATAATCGCCGTGAAGTCGTAGAAGGGCCCAATTGTCTGGATGCCCTTGTAGGACTTGAAGTTCTCGAGCTCTAATCGGAGGATTTTGCCTGGGGAGGCGAGGGACGGCATCCTTTTGCTAAAATCCTGGGGTCTTGGGAGTGGGTAGGGATGGTTAGGGTTTCTGCGAAATGGGAAATATTGATGGAGAAAGGTGAGAGTTTCCGGGAAAGTGGAAGTTTGGGCGAGTGAGCGTGGTTTGAAAGGAGAGAGGTTTTGGTTCAGTGGAGGGAATTGGCGGGAGGAAGATTTTGGGAAGATGGGGGGATTTTAGGGAGGGTGATGATGAGTAACCATCTTCGAAAGACGAGAGAGAGAGAGAGGGCGCGCAAAATAAAAGGACGATTTTCTTTTTGTATTTAATATTTAAGCTGAGCAATTTTAAAAAAGTTTCCGTTGCCGGGACTCGAACCCGGGTCTCTCGGGTGAGAGCCGAGTATCCTGACCAACTAGACTACAACGGATTTATGGAGGTTGAGTGGAAATTATCTTTAATTTAGACCATAGTGAAAATTAAGTTTGCATTTCTTACAGAATCTTATGTAATAAAGATATACGATTTTGACTCAACGGTTAAAAAAAAAGAAAGCAGTTGTAATCTAAGACCGCAAGCGAAAAAAAAATTGATTAAAAAGTAATATCACATACAATTATGAAATATAAAAGTATTGTACAGTCGTTTTAAAAAATAAAAGTTCACTATCAAAAAATTAATTTTTTTATATAGATCTCGTATTTATTCATTTTATTTGAAATGATTGCGCGGCGCTCATAGTTTTAACAAGAACATGACCACGTGTGATTGATAAGTGCAGTAGTCTCATATTATTTTATTTTTACTCTTAATTTTTTATTACTATTTATAGATCAATTGAAATCATTTTAACATCTAAACTTAGCCTAAAATAAAGGTTGAAATCCGGATTTTGTGTTGGAAGCATAGTTTATAAAATGGGGTCCATAAAAAAACTTGGTGTCTAGGTGAATCCTGTCTATTTCTCAACGATAATTGTGAGTTACAAAGTTAAATTCCTTCAAATGGGTTGTCAATACTTTAGAGATTACAGTCGGGTTGTTGACATTCTACGCTCCTCGTTCAATAATTGAATTTTGCTCTGAAGTTATGGTCTGATAGTCAGAGGAGAAGTCTCTGAATAATAAAATTAAATAAAAATATTATAAAGTTAAAATATTATTATAATATATTTTTTAATATATTTTTTATTTTAAAATTTTAAAAAAATTGAATTATTCTTTGTATTTTATATAAAAATTTAAGAAAATTATAATGATTAGATAAAAAATATAAAAGATAAATTAAAAAGTGCTGGTGTTTGAATAGTATTTGAATGTTAAGATAAGATGAAATGAGATGAGATCAACTGTGTATCCAAATGCGACCCTATGTGTTCCGAATACTATGCTGTTTTCGTCACTGTTACTGTTTTTATTGCCTGTTATTTTTGCTCAAGATAATCTCTTTGGGACCCTCTGAATTGCAATTTTACTCGCTTCTCTCATGGGGGGCATTTGTTCGGTGTAAAATATAAAGAAAGAAAATGTATTTTATTCAGTAGTACAAGGGACTAAGATCCCATAAAAGTAGTTCACAGCCCAGAAAGGCTGTTAGCAAACTATCCTGCAGATACCACATGTCTGGAGAAAACGTTCACTACAACAGTCTAAATTAGATTTACCACTAACCAATTGCAATAATCTGATGCTCAAGTCATTGGTACAAAAGGAGCCATCAGCTGTGATGTCTACGTTTGATCCTCATTCCTCATTTTTCTTCTTGCGGCCTGAGTCACAGCCCTCTGCTTCGGATGAATCCACAAGTGTGCTCGAGGCAATCGGTTCGGCCTTCAAGGGATAAGACTTTTCTGGCAATTTTCCTTCAAGCTTTTGAGCAGCTTCTGACTCCTCACTCTTGGGGGCAACTGAGTTCTCAGGCAATTCTTCTCCACACTTTCGACTTGCTTCCACCTCTTCATACTTGACGGGGTCCGTCTTCTCCAGCTGTTGTCCTCCAGGATTTTCGGCAGTTTCCAACTGCTCATACTTGGAGATTACTTGTTGAAGCTCATCATGGAGATAAAGAGCCTCAACGAGCATCCCTTCATCATCTGTAGTGCTTTCTATGATATCCTTAATCACAGGCTGCGACTGCTTGCACTTCTCCAGCATGCTTATTGTAAGATCCTCCTGCAATAGCACAATAGCTTCTATCAATTCTTATTTTATTTTCTGCCTATACACGTCAAGGTACAAAATTACACGGCGAAAAAAACTTCCCAGCACGTTTAGGACCATGGACTCGAAGTAAATGCAATTAACACAAAAACATATATACAAACATCATGTACGTCCGAACATTCTCGATGTCAATTGTCATAATTACCTTTTAGTTATGATTAGTTTACATTCTAAAGTACTCAAACAATGAAAAGTTAATATCTCTACTTATGGTTATATTTAGATATCTTATGCAAGAAGATCTCCACAGAGAATGTAACATAGAATTATGCAGCACAGGAGGAAGGGGTGAACATGAACAAACTGCTGAAATTTTGGACAGAATTGCAATCTATTATCAATAAATATTTTTGCATTGTTATCAGAAGTCAGGATGATACCTTCAAAGGTTTTGGCTCAGCTTCAGCATCCAATATGCTGGAGAGCAGTTCGAGACTGTTTCGAGTTACAACAAGGTATTCCTTCTTCTCTTCAACTGATAGGCCTGGATAGTTAAAAGGGAATGCACTACCACCTGTATCATGCATTCCTGTGTCAGGAATAGGGTAGCTTCCGGGTGGAGACACAGGTTGCTGATGAACATATGACTCCAAGGAATACTGCATGGGGAGTGAGTTCCCTTCTTCTACTAGTGGAGGTATGCTTCTTCCTTTCAAGCCCTGTCATATAAACATTCAGATAGTAGTAAACGCAACATACATAAAGGAACAATCAGAATGAAGAAAGCCACGTTGAATTAAAAAAAAAAACATAAAGGCTGAGGCTAACAGATTTTCGGTTCTGTTCACTATGTTTATTTTGAACTTGGTATTTTTCTTACCAAAAGAATGGAAGAAAAGAACAGACAAAAGTTCAAAAATATTGAAACCTAGGTCAACTGGATATAAGTTCACCATTATAAAAGCTATTTCTGTCAACAATATTGAACTTATCTGGCAGTCCAACTCTACTATAAAAACGCACTAAATTGCACTGGCAAAACACTTTCCTTTTAACTGAATACTTAGGCATTATTAGGTAGGCAGATACAATTGGATGGTCCACTTCAGAAAATTTCCTGAAGAGCAATTGGGGGAAAACTCAATGTAGTCGTCTTTGTGAATGATTACACCCAAGCGGCATTCTGCTAAACAAATGTCAAATTGTTTCAGATGTGCCTTTAATGTAAATTTGAGATTAGTTTGAAAGGCAAAAAAAAATCAATCTATTCAATAAATTCCAACGGTGTTGTGCATTTAGGTTCCTGCATGGCAACGCCTAGGTAGTACTAGGCGGCTTGAGATTCCCAGTACTTCAAGTGGATGCAGGACTACGCTTGATACCCAGAAGTCACCAAGCATAGCTAAGTAAAGCACAAGCACAAAGTTTCATACATAACGGACTAAGAAGAAGCTCAACATTCAAATAATTCAGGTATAACTAAGAACGGAAAATACATTATATCAATCGTAAAGACAGCAGCATCCCTAACTATGAGTAGTTCTATTAAACTAAAGCTACAAAATAACTTGTGTCTACTATCGTAGCAGTGGCGCCCCTCACATAACGCTTGAGTTCTTCAACAATTCTAACTATTCTGACTCAATTCTAATTGCATGTACTTATATATCATTTATCATTAATCTTAAGCATTCCTTGGCTCATTGCCTTTTTGTCGTTAGCAAGATGCTTACCATGTAGGCCTGACGAAAGACAGGTAGATACGCCAGGTCCCCGGACTCTCCCCAAGCCCTAATCAAATCCATCGCCCTTTTCCTGTTCCCACGATCCGTCTGCGGATTATCGATCATTTTCACCATTTCATCCAACACCTTCTCCGACGCCACCTCCGAGAACACCTTCTCGCAGTTCATGGCACAAGCCTCCAACAAATCTAGGCTCAACCTTTGGCTCACCGCGCCTTCCCCCCCGGAGATCTTCTTTTTTATCGACCTGACGATCTCCGTCCCGCTCAACTCCTCGCTGTTGATCATCTTGCATATCCGCAAGTTCGTCCCCCAGTTCGGCTCCTCCATGGACTCCGACGTGGCCTCGTCCACCATTTTTGACTCTGGCGTGGGGCTCTGGAGGATTCCCTTCACTTTCTCGCTCACCATTCTGCCCATTTGGGCTCCTCCGGTCTTCAAACGTTCGCCCCATTCGGCTAGTTTCAACTTGTCCATTATGCGGGTCCTGCGTGGCCTCGGAGAAAATCAAACAAGATGAAATATAAATGAAAAGTAAAGAAACTTCATTTCATTAGTTTCATGTGCTAAGCCAAACCTAGCGAGTTCAGTTTCAGTTCTCTCGTCTAAAATGGTTTGTCACTGTTTGGTCATTAAGAAAATTGGAAGGAAAAACTATGATACCAAATCCAAAGCCTTTGGTTAGCGAGAAATTAGAGTATAGCTGGGTTTTTTTTCTCGCTCCCTCTCGTATGGGGGAGCAAAATCCAGGGTATAATTTTATAAATACATCCAATTTTCGTTATGTATCATAATGCCAAGGAAATCATAGCAACCAAACAGATCAGAAAGAGAAATAATAAATGGAAAAGAGAGAATTCAACAAACCTTCGATGGGTTCAGTAGTTGGAGGATTCGAAGATGAGGCTCGAATTCATCCTAGTTTCTATTTATTTTAATTAATTCCTCCGATGTCGCGAGAGAGATGGGAATAGTCAAAAGCTGAGACACGCGTTGCTTGGTATGCGGCCCCGTGGCTACGTGGAAAATGGAAATAAATGCTTTTCTTTTCTATGTCGATTATAAATTAAATTTACACATAATTATCAAATGGAAAATTCTACTCCCAGTCTGGTAGCTCACTCTCGAAATCAGTAGCCCTAGGCCCCCAACACTAATAAGATCTAGTGAGAAAAATTTAGAAATACCTCAACTTTCCCTCCACTCAATCCCTCTCTCCCGTACAGTCGTTCGGCTCTCCATCCATTTGAGAAATTCCCTCTTTCACATGAACAAAATCCCCCTCCCAGCGATCCTCTCTTCACGTGAACCGCATATGTTATAAACAAAAATTTCATAGAATCTTAAAAATTTAAGGGAATAAACAAAATCTTAGAAATTAGTGGGTGCAAATTACCGAGCATTAGCCGAAATATTGAGAGACAAAGAGAGAATGGAAGTAGGGGTGGGCAGTGGGGCCCCACCCCTACTGCCCTGCCCCACTTCCGTTTCGTCCCCGTTTAACGGGTCAAAGCCCCCCGTCCTTCAAATGTGGAGGGCAGGTAGCCCTGCCCGCATCCCCCAAGGCAGGGGCAGGGGTGACCCTTGCCCAATAAATCCCCCGCCTCGCCCTGTATATATATAAGTATATATATAAAAAAAAAAATAACCCAAATGTGCTTGGGGTTTTTTTAAAATATACAAATAAGGAAACGATGTCGTTTCGTCAATAGAAAAACGTTGTTGTTTCATTTTTTGTTTAGATCCCCTCCGGCAAGATCACCTTACTCACTTATCCAGAATCTCTCTCTCTCTCTCTCTCTCTCTCTCTCTCTCTCTCTCTCCCCCGTCGTCGTCACCGTAGCCGTCGCCGAAAGTAAGAAACCATAAATCTACTTTAATTTTTTATGATATTTATTTTTATGGAATGGAGATTAGAGAAATGATGGGGTTTAATCGGAGATAGAGGGTAAGATTTTGTGAATTGTGTACTGTGTACTGTGGAGACTTGATTGTACATGTGGTTTGAATGATTGATGAACAATGTTTACTGTGTAGTCATGTGTAAATCTATTCGTGATAACTCCTTAGTTTTTATTTTTTTCGAAATACCCTAAAATAATTTAGGGGTTTTAAAGAAATTAATTTAGGGTTTCCCAAGTAATCATTGTGAAGATGACTGTCATTGTGAGAGATTTCAGATATTTGGTTTTGAGAGTTGTTTTTATTGTTTGTTACTTTGTTAGGTTTTGATTTTCTATTTTCGAAATAGTTTCAGTAAATAGAATTTCAAAGTATGAGCAAAAGGTTGTTGTGACCACAACTCTATGGTGGTCTTTTTAAAGAGGTGTCACTGAGCTGTGTTTAACTTAAAAGGTGATAAATAATGTTCTAGTAAAATCTCTGGTCAAGTGGGGTCTTTATCATAGCATCCTTATTTAGAGATATGTTCATGATTATATGTTTAATTACTTGATTTCATATCCCTTGCTAGTAGAAATTTCTCAATACATTTTTTTTTTTTACTTGTAAAAGAAATTTCTAAATCAAAACATGTGGTGTTTGTTACATCACAAAAGACAGTTGCTAGATCGGAAAGCAACAGTGAATTGACTTATTTAAGTATTTAAATGAAAATTATATATATTTTATAAATGAAAAATGTTATTATCAATTTATCAGAATATATTTCTCTAATGATTTTTTATTTTTAAATACTTTTTATTTTTGTTTTGATAATGTCCAATAGTGTCCAATAATGATATTCATTTTCATCAATTGAATTCAACTAAAGGTGTAAACATTTTTATTTTTTTTATATTTTATATTTTTAATTTGGGTATTTCATTTTTTTATGTTTAATGTTTGATCTTCCAACTTCCAATATATATGTTAATGCTTGGATGTTAATTGTTTGGTATGTTGTTATGTTTGCTATAATTTCATATTTCTTATTTGCTTGAGTTTATGGATATACCAGCAGATTCTAATGCGACCTCTCATTTCCATACCCAGAGTACCCCTACCCCTACTCCTACACTATCTTTACTCCTACTTCTACTCCACCCTACCTCTGGCCCAACACCTACCCCTACGGCACCTTGTCCAGCCCCCAAGTCCAACAAGAAATCTGTTTTTATAGTTTGCGCTCATTTCACCAAACTAGAGGGTGGTGACCCTAATAACCCTCAAGCCAATCGTAACTATTGTGGAAAAAATCTATGGATGCCACTATAGGAAACATGACACCTTACAATTAAAGGTGCACTTAGAAGAGCAATATAAAAAAAGTACAATATTAAGATCATTACAAGAGAAGAAACACTCTAGGCTAAAATTGGACTTCAAAAAATAGCGGATGGAACTAGTGGGAGTGCAACTTTGAGGAGGTATACTAAGTATGATCCCGATGAGTGTAGAAGACACCTAGCTCGTATGATTATCATAGACGAGCTACATTTCAAGTTATTGATGGGAAAAGGTTTTAAGTGTTTGCTCGCTATTTGAAACCAAGGTTTAATATTTATTATCGCCATACGGTGGCAAATGATGTAAAAAAATATTTTTGGTCTAAAAAAAAGAAGTTCAGGGGTGAATTGGCCGGTCAATTTGTTTGCCTTACCACGGATACTTGGACATCAGTTTAGAATTTTAATTATATATCTTTAACTGTACATTTTGTTGATTGTAATTGGACATTGCATAAGAAAATTATAAAATTTTGTCAAATCACCAATCATAAGGGTGAGACAATTGGCAAGGCCTTGGAGGCCGCAATAAATGAATGGGGGTTGACCTGAGTTCTTACAGTCACAGTTGATAATGTCTCGTTTAATGATGTCACATTGGGACATCTGAAGACCTATCTTAGAGAGGCAAATAAGATAATATTGGGTGGTGAGTGTCTGAATGTGAAATGTGCGACACATATTTTGAATTTTATTGTTATGATGGTTTGAGAGATCTTCATGACTTGATTGCTCAGGTCATGATTGCTGTGAGATGCGTGAGATCCTTTCATTCGAGATTGGAGAAATTCAAAGTTGTTTTCAAGGTCTGCGAGCCTAACATCCAAAAATGGTCTTTGTACTGATATGCCTACACGATGGAACTCAACATTTTTTATGTTGGAAGCGGCCCAAAATTATAAGTTGGCATTTGCACTATTGGGTGACGAAAACATTCAATATGTTAATATTTTGAAGATCACGGGGGATTGGAGAAACCCATAGATGATGATTGGGAGATTGTATCTATTTTTGTAGAGTTTTTTAGACTTTTTTATGAGGTCACCACGACGATATCTGAAACTTTGTACCCTACATCCCATCAATTCTGTCAACAAATATGTAAAGTAAAAGAAGAATTAGATGACATGGTGATGGGTGGTCACATTAGGCTATGGGAGATGACATTGATTATGAGGTCAAAGTACGACAAATATTTTGGAGATTTTACTAGGGCTAATATTTTGTTATATGTAGATATCGTCCTTGACCCGACGTTTAAGGTGGATGGCATGGTATTTTGACTGGGCTTTGCATACGAGCAAGCATAGGCGGAGCTTATTGCAGCAAGGGTTTGAGAAACTCTTAGTAGATTATTTGATGAGTTTACCGTCTTGCGATGTGGTAATATTGCGGCACCTACACCTACCCCATGACCGGTTCAAGAAGTCGATAGTGGGAAAAGGCGTAGATTGGACTGGGTGAGAGGTTTGAGCAGACCCCCTTCATCCAGAGTTCTGTAGAGGCTCAGTCAGAGATAGACAGATACTTAGTAACGAAACTTCAACTATTTTCACGAGACTTCGATATATTAAGTTGGTGGAAGGTGAATGCCATGAAGTATCCCATATTTAGAGAGATAACTCGCAGTCTTTTGGCCATCCCTATTAGTATCGTAGCCTTAGAGTCGGCCTTTAGCACCGGAATGCGTGTATTGGATTCATTTTGGAGTTCATTAGCTCCTACCACTGTGTAGGCTTTAATTTGCATGTAGAATTGGATCAAGGGAACTCCAATTCATATTCTGGATGTTCTTGAGTATGAGGAGGCCGACGTCGAGAATGAGGGTAGTGATCAGCCTGGATTTGGTATTTATTTTAATTTCATTTTCTAATTTCTTATTAATTGATTTATTTTCATTTAATTAGTATTCATTAATTTCATTTCAAATTTTATTGTTATAGTGATACATGAGACGGCGTCTACGACTACTTCCGATACAGTATAACTTTGTATTGGACCCACCATTGCCATGGTTTGCACAATTTGTCATTTATTTATTTTTTGCATTTATAATTTTATATCATATTTTAGTACTTAATTATTTTGCTTGTATGTTTTTTAGCTTTTATATTCTCAATATACATATGCCAAATTCTAATGACCAATTTATGCTCATCTACCTCATCTTCATCTAAAATTTCAATTGCTCAATCCCAATCTCATCTTGGTTAGTACTTTCAATATTTTGTATTTTAATTTCTTAAATTTTTGTTTCATTTTATAACTTTATAATTCTAATTTTTTTTTATTTTTAACTTATTAATATTTCAAGTTTTATAACTTATTAATTTTTATGATCTTGATTTTCAGTCTCACAGTAGTCGATACAACTTACCACTCAGTGAACTCACCGCTAAAGCGCCATCCCAAATTGATCAAATTGAAAAGTTATGAGTTATAATTGTTAATTTACAATTAAGTGTAATGTTGCTACAATAGTTGATAGTACAATTTGTAATATTTAATATTTTTAAAAGAGTTTGTAATATTGTAATAATTTATTAGTTCTCTTAGAGTCTTAACTTGTTAATTATAAATTGTAATTTGTAATAGCTTAGTGTCTTAGTGATGATTATTACTCAATTAGTTAATAGATGAAATTTAGCATATAGTTAATAGTTCTATCTATCTATATATATATTTTTTCAATTTTTAAATATATATATTTTTAGTTAAATTATGGGTCCAAAGTAACCCAAAAATGAATTATGGGCCCAAAACTAGATTATGGGTCATTTAGGGCCTAGAAAATTGAGCTGGGCTGAAGGCCCAGTAGGGGGAGGATGGATGAGGGTCCACTCCTACACCCTGGCAAGTGGACGGGATCCTTAATACACTTCACGAGGCTTGATGGCTCACGGTTTCGTTTAAGAAATGTTATTTTCATAGTCTCTCCCCCTCTTTAGATTAGACACTTGGATCAACAAGCTCTCTCTCTTAATTAGTTCTCTCTAGTCTCGACATATAGGCTGTGGTATATGTGAGTGTTGCTCTGATATATTACTATGTAGTACACTCTACTATCGATACGGGAGATTCCGAATGAACAACAATAACGACGAAGAATCCGTGGAACAACTGCATTAAATCTACGATTTATTGATGAGGTAATATCGCTTGCGCTGTGCATTCTGATCTAATTTTTCTAATAGTTGTACTAAAAGTTGGCTACTTTGAGAGTGGTTTTGAAGGGAGAGACGTGTCTCGTATCAATCCTTAACTCAACAACATGCGAAGTTCTCATCAAATCATTTAAGTAGTTATTTCAATATTGCTTATGCTGAAAAATCATGTAGTTAATTCCCACGCAACATTTTTTTTTTAATTTCTTTTTTAAACTGAACAATAACTTTGCTGATTGATATTGTGTTTTATTTAAGAAAATATTAAAAAAAAACATTTGTATTATCCACTTAAACTAAAAAGAAGAAAAGTGGCGCATCAAAATATAATAATTTTGGATTTTTTAGATCTTAGGTGTTGGGGAATTCGAATATCATGTTTGGTAATGTGCGATCAAAAGAATGTCAATCCCACTATTGCCATATAATTCACGATACAATTCTCTTTTTGAATCTAAGGAGATTTAAAGTAAGATGCAATGTATTTGATTGCTTGAAATTCAGTCCATTTATTATTCTAAATGAAAATAAAATTTATTCGTACACAAATATTTTACCGCTGTAATAATTATTGTGATAGTTAAAGGATAAAACAATTTACTTGACGTTGAGATATCAAAGTTCAACCCTTCCCCTGTTGATTGACAGTTAGAAATTAGAATTAGTGGGGAAAACATTCCAATGTCTAGATTCAATTAATCACATGCATGCTAATGATAAATAAAGACAAGTGCTAAATATGAAAATAGATATATCTCATAAAAATAAATTTATAAATTAACGTGCCTTTACGTAATACATTATATTTATATTACAATAAAATGGTATTTTGGTGTGTTATCCACCCTATATGGCCACCCTCTCTGCCCCCTACTCCGCTTTGGCGAGGTGGCCCAATGCCATCCCACCCCCCAGTTTGCCTTACAGAAAGGTTTTTCATCCCCGTCATACAAGTTAATGAATGGAGGATGAGAACTGACCACTCTTCCATTCTCAAACAACAAAAAACCATAAAAAAGTACATCCTCTACCATTCTTTGTGCCGCACATCCCAGATCCAAACAACCAACCAAAATAAAACAAAAATGGAACCAAAATCGATTCACGACCAAAAAACAAAGCCATGTGTCTTTTGTTAGCAACCAGAGAATGACATTGTGGGTCTTTGGTTCTCGACTAGAGGACAATGCCGTGGATCTCTAGTTTGCAACCAGAGGACGGCGTCGTAGATCTTTGGTTCGAATGGTGGCATCACGACTAGAAGAAGGATTTAGAGAACTTCATGAGACCCATGACATTGAAGAAAAATAAGTGAGGAGAGAAGGAAGAATAAATACATATATGTGTGTGTGTGTATATAAGTGGCAGGTGGGTGGATATTTAGACTGGTGGAAATCATACTCGCCCCCGCTTTATTAAACAAAAATTAATCCGTCTTGCTCACCTGGAAAATCGGGCATATTTTTTGCCTAGTGCCATGTGGGTTGGACAAGGTGCACCAGACTGACCCCTGTTGTCTAGCCTTATTATTTTATAATCAAAAGCATCAAGAAATGTTAGTTTATAAGTTTATTTTTATGAAATTCATCCGTGGATTAAATATTTCTCCTAAATTAATATTCAAATTAAGAGTATATTTGGGTTTTCAAATTTACTTACTATATAAAAAAAATTAAAAAAAAAACTAGGGTTAGAGGGTGGAAGAAGGATCGGATTTCTGATTTTTTCGTTAGGAAAAAAATTGGGTATTAGATAACTATAGATTATCCTTCTTTTATTTAAGAAAAAAAAAACCCCAACCCTAATAGGATATTTATAACAATGGATCCAATTATAAAAGCTGCTACAGACACAAAGGGATCTCACAAAGAGATCTCACATACCCATTTTTTTTCCTTCTTTCTTTTTCCCTTCCATGTGTCTCCCCCTTCTTTTGCGTCTTCGTCTTCTCCGTGGCCGCCATAGTGGTCGGGGACTACCTCAAGGCCTGCAGAAGCCGCCGTCATCTCCCCTCCCCTCACACCAGCGCCTCTCCCGTGCGTCTCTCCTCCCCCTTTCCCTCTCTGCCTCTCAGTGGCCACCATGGTGGTCAGGGATCACCTCAGGGCCAGCAGAAGCTGTCGTGCATGGGAGCTCTGTTAGGGACCCCGGTCTTGTCCCTAACACTAAGGACCACAAGCTTACCTTAGTGTGAATGATGACCGAGTGACATTGCCAACTTGCTTGGTCTTTGGCCCATAATGGCACGTAGGATGGAAATGATAGGTTCCTAAGTTGATGAAGGTTTAGTGTTTGATGATGATGAGTTCCTAGGTTGATGAAGGTGATAAATATGGGTGTTTGATGCTAAGGAAAATGGCTAGAAGGTTGCCCTTGATGTTGGGGCCACTTGGAAGATGATTATGGTTGGTATTAGGGATGTAGCCGGTCCGGTCCGGTTCGGTTTTGGACAAAATTTAGGACCGAACCGGTATGTACCGGTTTTGTATTTTCCAAAACCGGTATGTAGCCGGTCCGGTCCGATCCGGTTCGGTTTTGGACAAAATTTAGGACCGAACCGGTATGTACCGGTTTTGTATTTTTCAAAACCGATTACGCACCGGTTACCCTCCTAAACCGATATCTCCGGTTTTACCGGTTTCCGGTCCGGTCCGATTTTTCAATTTTTTAAAATGTAAGTTTATCATTAAAAAATAAAAATCTGTTAATAAAAAAAACTGCTTCAAGAAATCTGTTCCTATTACAAAATCCGTACTACTAAAAAAAATCTGTTTTAGTAAAGTATAGTTATATATTAGTAAAAAAATATGTTTTAGTAAAAAAATATGTTTTAGATTGTATAATAGTATTAATATTATAATATAGTTATAATATATTAGACTATATATAATATAATTTAATATATATTTTTTATGTTTAAAGCATATGATCAATTAAATTTTCATCTTCAAGATTCAATTTTTATTTTATAAATTATAATAACATTATCTTATATATAATTATATTAATAACATATAATCAAACAAATTACAAATATTCATATTTAATATTAACATTTTATGTTATAACTTATAAATTATTATATGAAATTATTTCATATATGATATATAATTATATATATAAATTTCACATATAATTATATATTTTATATATATAACTTATATATAAAATATTAATTTTTATATATTTTTTTCAACCGGTCCGGTCCGGTTCCGGCCGGTTTGCATAATTCAAGTACCGGTTCCGGATCGGACCGGATCAAAACCGGTCCAACCGGTCCGGTCCGGACCGGTTTTCCGGTTTCTCGGTTTAAATTTACACCCTTAGTTGGTGTGGTGAAGTGTAGCTAGGGTTTGGTGTGGTGGCCAATGATGATTTCGAGATTGGAAGAGTTGGACTATGGTTGGAGTCTTTGATGAGTGGCTAGGGTTTGAGAATGATGTGGAAGAGTGAGACTAGTGTTTGGTGGCTAGGGTTGGCTGAACATGGGGTTGGATAACCATTAATGTTTGGATGGTTCGGTTTTGGCAAGAAGATAGAGTCTTTGGTTGACTAGGTCAATGGAATGAGTTGAGAGATTTAAGGGATTGGATATGGTAGATGAGTTGGAGTCTTTGGTTGACTGGGTCTATGGAAGAAGTTGAGAGATTTAAGGAATTGGATGAGTGATTAGAGTTTGTCTAGGATGTCAAGTCAATGGTTGACTAGAGAGATTATAGGAATAATGATTTAAGGATTGAAGAGGATTTGCAATTCCTTAAATTAAGGGATTTGAATTTGAATTTGAATTTGAATTTGAATTTGAATATGGTAAGAGGATTGAGAGATTTTATGGATATGATTGGGATGAATCAACTTTCCTAAAATTAAGGAAGTTGACTCAAGATGGACTCTTGATGGATGACTAGGTCAATGGATGATGGAGGCAAGACTCCTAAACGGAATGAGTTACCTTATAGGGACTTGAGGTGGGCGGCTAGGGTAAAGTTTGATGAGGCAAGCTAGTTATGGTAAGTGGCAAGTATGATGTGAGACAAGACAATTTTGGCTAGGGCTTAGTTGGATTGGATGAAGGGAATTTTGAGGTATGGCCAAATATGGGAATTAGGGCAAACACATGTGGTGGTCGAAATTGTGGTATGGAGTGGATCAAAATGGATGGAAGGAAATATATGGATGAACACTATGAACATTCAAGAACACAATGATGAACAACTTCACCACCAAGTCAAGAATGCACAAAGTTGAATGGACTTAACAAAGAATATGAAGACTCTTTTTATAGTTTAAGGATATTTTGATATGCAATAAATTATATGACAAAGATGGAAAACATATATGAACAAGGATAGATAAGGGATGAACTCACAAGAATAAATGAAGAACATGATGAACAAAGTGAAAAAAAGATAGCCAATTCCACTTTGATTCACGAATTGCTCATAGATGGAATAAACCTCTTATATTGATAAACTTGACAAAACAAAGATAACATAACTTGGATTCACGAATTGCACCAAGTTGCAAGAACAAGATAATTGAACCACACCTATTCATGAATTGTAAGTGTGATCCTCTCTTTAGGATTCACGAATTGCACCCAAAAAGCCCAAGTGCCTAGCACCGAAGGGTGATCTCAAGAACAAGTCTACCCACTTGGGGAATTTGCCAAAGGTTCAAAAGATGCAAACTAATGTGCTAAGGGTCCTATTTATAGAACATACAAGGTGGAAACCCTAATTGGTCCATTGATTAATAAAATAAATAAATAAATAATGAAGAAATTGCTAATAAGGGCGGGGGCCCATTGCATTGGCCATTGGTGGCCTTGGCTGGCCCATGGCATGGGCCATGGGCAAGACTGGCGCGTGGCTAGCATGGCCCAGGCAAGGCATGGGCACTGGGCCGCGTGCACGGGTCGTTGGGCGTGTGTGCTGGTCTGCGCGCGCGGGCCAGGATGGGCGTGCTGCGCGCTGGGCAGGCTGAGTGGGCTGGCCTGGTCACCAGCCTCACTGGGCATGTCAAGGGCATGTCATAGCAGGGGCCATGGCATGCCTGTGGGGCTGTCCTGGTGCTGTCAGGTGGTCGCCATGGCCTATCTCCTGGCCTGTCTTGGGCATGCCATGGCAGGGGTTAAGGCATGTTTGTGGGCTTGCTGATGGCCTGCTGATGCTGCTAGGCATGCTGGTGGTGTCAAGGGGCTGTCAAGGTTGAACCATTGCATGGTCAAGTAGGCAAATGTGAGCCATATTCTAATTGACCCGTATCATTTTTGTAATCTTCCTAGAGCATACACTAGACCCCTAGGGAAGTCCTTTAAGCTTGGCCTTGACTCTAGAAGTGGCCCAATCTTGGTTGTCTATGTATGTCTAGGACCATGTCCTAGGGCGGTTTTTGATTGGGTCTTAACAAGCTTCCATCCCTTGCTGGAAGGTGCCGCTTGGACTGCAGTCGGCTTCTGTTGGCCCTGAGGTGGTCCCCAACCACCATGGCAGCCATGTGAGACAGAGGCAGGTGGAGGCAGAGAGGGAAAGGGGGAAGAGAGGAGGGGAGGGGAGACGCATGGGAGGAGGAAAAAAAAGGAAAAAGAAAAAAGAAAAAAATAGGAGACGTGGTACACACATCAGTGTATAAAATTTTTTTATGAGATCCTTTTATATCTCTAGTATTTTCCAATAAAAAAACCGTCTAGTTTTGGTGAAGCTATAAAAATAGTGGTAATGGATGAGGCTGAAATATAAAAAAGAACTTGGGGGTTTTGGTAATCACATGAAACTGCAACTACAGTTCAAAAACGTAGAAGACAAGAACAACAACAATAGCAGCAACTTCTTGTCTCCCTGTTTGCGATGGTTTCCCTATCGACGTGGTTCCGTTACATAGCCCACAAGCTCGAGTACTCCGTCTCTCTCAGCTGGAAGGTCCCTCCCTTTTTTTGCGATGTACCATTTTTTGCATGTGATTTCGCTTATCGGTTTTGTTGATTTTGATTGATTCCTCTCATTGGAATTCCTAATTTGTTATCACCTGGTTTCTTTGCGGGGTTTCTTCTGAATAGAAAATGGATTTTCTGGGATATGCGCGAATAATCGTTTTAGCTTTCATGGTGTTTGGGATTTCCTAAATTTGAATGTTTACATCGAAGAATTGTTAGTCAAAGCAATCTATAATGGAAGAAAGAAGGTGACGGTTAACCTTCATTTTAGTTTGCTCTGAAAGTTGAGGCATGATATTCGAGGTTTGCATCATTGTGTAATCCTGACAACGTTTTAGGAAAATTGGTTCTTGGATCTGCGAGCGAGCTTGGGGCGCTCTGTGTCCTCTATTAAGGAGCATTGAATTCACTTCAGCTCTCAAGAATATCGTCTTGAGATTTTCTGTTAGATGAAAACAGCTTTTTTTATAGCTTCTGATGACAATGGTGTGAATCAATTTGTGCGGTCTGAATCTTACAACTGTAGTGTCCCAAAATTGATACGAGCGCCTACATAGAGAGATGCATCGTTAAGTAATGCTTAGTTTTCCTAATGGGTTTCTGACTTGCTTTTCATGTTCTGGGTAAATTTCTCCAATGCAAAGTGACGTTTCATTTTTGATAGAAAATTAAGATTGATTCTCCTGTTCATAAAGCACGGGATTTTGTTCGTAAAACTGTTTCCATTATATACTTTTCTGACCATATCTGCGATATGATGCAGAGCTATAAAAGAGGTCAAATAACAGACAGAGAAGTAGGCAATGCCGTTTGGAAGAATCTATGTCAGGGAAAGTTAACATACATGCACTGGAATAAGGGAGAGGAAATGGCCCCTACTATAGGTGCACAAGGGGGAACTCTTCTCGTCCGGAAATTACCAGCTGCAGATCCAACGTAATTACCTTTCTTTTTATTAAAAGGGAACACTTTTTTCTGTCAAAGTTTTATATTGCTGTGGTTGTTGTATTTTGACCATTGTCTTGATCAAGTATATAATTCTTAGTCTAAATCCTGTATACTTCTATGTTCTTGATTAAATGTAGAATGGTTTTCTTTTGAGTCAAGCAATTTATGCACGTGATGAAAAATGGAGTGAGTGTAGGTTGCGTTTGGATGTTGAACTGAGTTGAGTTGAGATGATAAAATATTGTTAGAATATTATTTTTTAATATTATTATTATTTTAGGATTTGAAAAAGTTGAATTGTGTATTATATTTTGTGTTAGAATTTGAAATGCTTGTAATGATGAGTTGATGATCCAAACGTACCTAAGCCTTAAGATAACCACCAGTATTGTCTCTGCTTGTTTCAATATATGCTGGCCCTCATCATTCATATTGGAACTTATTTAGTTTTTACTCCTTTCCCAAACTGAGTGTCGTATTTACCCTTCTTCTCCTCTTTTGCATCCAAAGTTGAGTGTCAATTTGTAGAAGTCAAAGTATTTATATTTTCACTTCCTTATGTCACTTATACTTCAGATAATTTTAAATGCATCAACTCCTTGCCGACGGCCTATGCACCCCATGAATTAGTTGGGACTTTGTTCTGGACACCCTATGACAAAAAATTAAAAAAATGCATAAAATAAATCAATTGAAACCTGATTTGCCCTACTTACTAGAGGAACGAGTCTTTTATATGACAATAATTTTGGCCAGTCTTTTATATGGTCAAAGTCCTGGTCCATCATCACAGAATAAGTCGCCGGTGAGGTGTGAACCGACGGGGACTGTGGTGTTGTCAAGATCGACAGCCGTGAACAGTGAAGAGGGGTATATTTTTCTACTGAGAAGACTGTGTGCTTAGTCAAGGGAGGTTTTGGGTTCGATTCTATCTGGGTCTTCACAGAAGGGGTTGATGGAGGTGGGGGGGGTCTTCTAGTTGTTTCCCGTCGATGTGCTTGCCCTTGCAGGGTGGGTTGGAGGTTGGTGTGTAGTCAAGGGAGGATTTGCCTGGCGTTGCTAGGGCTGGGGTTTTGGAGGAGTGTTGTAATGGGGTAAAAGGATTAGATTCTTCTGTGGAAGTGGTACCCTGTACTCTTGTAAATAATTCTGATTTACAAGTGGCGTTGGGGGGAGGGGAAGAGACTGTTTCATGTGAGTCAGGGGAGATTTTAGGATCTGATGAGGATGGCGATCCTGTCCCTTTGAGTTATTTGAATCCAGGCCTTGTAACTCTTTTGATTGGGTTCTGAGGAAGGTTGAAGAGGTCAGAGATGTTGTGGGGATTTATTGTAATGGTTATGATGAACAGTTCAGAGCTCTTTTAATTGCTATTGAAGTGGGTCAACTTGATTTGGTTAAATCTGCTGCAAAAAAGGAGAGGGAACTTAAAAGGTTGGAGTGTTCTATCACCTATAAGTCTAAGGATGGGAGTGGTTGGAGGGAAAAAGGTAAGGAAAGGGCTGTCACTGGTTTGTCATGAAACCCAAAATCATTTCTTGGACTTTTCGGGGTTTAAATGATTATAGGAATCGTTTAAGGGTGAAATATTGGTTGCGTCAATGGAAGACTGATGTTATTTGCCTTCAAGAAACCAAGCTGAAATTTGTGAATATAGCCATAGTTCAGAGTTTGTGGAACTGTAGTAGTGTGGGTTGGGTAGAGCTTGTCTCTAATGGGGCTTCGGGTGGTATCATTATATTGTGGAATAGGAGGGCGGTGGAGCGGGTGGATCATTTTGTGGGGGAATTCTTGGTGGCTTGTCATTTTAAGAATATTGAGGATGGGTTTGAGTGGGCGTTTGCTGGGGTTTATGGCCCTAATGTGGATAATAGGAGGATTCATTTATGGGAAGAAATGTCGGGTGTGTGTAGTTGGTGGAATTTACCTTGGTGTTTTGGAGGGGACTTTAATCTTACTCGGTTTCCTAATGAGAGGTTGGGGAATTCATATTTTTCAAGTGCTATGGCTAATTTTCCAGATTTAATTTTTGATTTAAATTTGATAGTTTTGCCTTTGGTGGGAGGAGATTATTCTTGGTCTAATAGCAAATCTTCTTCTGGGTTGGATAGTTTATGGTCTTGTCTTCTTGGGAAGCTCACCTTTCTGGTTTAATGCAGAAAATTTTGCCGAGACTGTGTTCCGATCACTTTCCCATTATGTTGGATTGTGGTGGTATTGCGAGTAGAAGAAGTTATTTTAAATTTGAGAACATGTGGCTTAAGGTTGAAGGTTTTGGGGAAAAGGTTAGAGGCTGGTGGAATTCCTATAATGTTACTGGCACTCCTAGCTTTGTTCTGGCTAGAAAGTTGAATTATCTTAAGAAAGACTTGGTGAGATGGAATAAAGAGGAGTTTGGGTTGTTGGATACCAAGAGGAAGCAGCTTCTAGAGGAGAAGCAATTTTTGGAAGAAAAGGAGGTGAAAGGGTTGGTACCGGAAGAGGAAAGAATCAGAAAATTAGGGGTGGTTTCTGAACTGAAAAATTTAGCCTTGATGGAAGAGATTTCATGGAGGCAAAAATCGAGGGTATTGTGGCTGAAGGAGGGGGATAGGTGTTCTAAATTTTTTCATCAAATGGCAAACTCTCATAGAAGATATAATGCGATTGAGGTCCTTTGTGATGGGGATAGGTTGATTACGGATCAAGAAGATGTTAAGGCCCACATTGTGAAATTTTATGAGCAGCTGTTTTCAGAAAATTTTTCTTGGAGACCAAAACTAGACAGTCTTGCTTTTAATTCTATAGAGCAGTTGGATGCTGTGTGGTTGGAAAGAGAGTTTGAAGAAGATGAAATTCTAGATGTGGTAAAGGGTATGGATAAGGATAAGGCTCCGGGTCCGAATGAGTTCACTTTTGGCTTTTTTTCAAGATTGCTGGAACGTTGTTAGAGATGATATCTTGAAGGTGTTTGCTGAGTTTCATTCGTATAGGAGGTTTGAGAAGAGCTTGAATGCTACTTTCATTGCTCTTATTCTGAAGAAGGCAGGGGCTATGGAGATAAGAGATTTTAGGCCTATTAGTTTGGTGAATGGTATTTATAAAATTATTTCTAAGGTGCTGGCAAATCGTTTGAGTAGAGTGATGGAGAGGATTATTTCACCATCTCAAAATGCTTTTGTGAGAGGAAGGCAGATCTTAGATTCTGTATCAATTGCTAATGAATGTTTGGAGAGTAGGTTGGAGGTGGGGAAAGCTGGGATTCTTATTAAATTGGATATGGAAAATGCTTACGATCATGTAAGCTGGGATTTTCTTTTTTATTTATTGAGGAGATTTGGTTTTGGTGCTAAATGGAGCTCGTGGATTAAGCATTGTGTTTCGACTTCAAAATTTTCTATATTGGTGAATGGTGAACCAACTGGTTTCTTTTGTAGTTCTCGCGGTTTGAGGCAAGGTGATCCCATCTCCCCCTTTCTTTTTGTTATGGTTATGGAAGCTTTGAGTAGAATGATTGAGAGGGCTGTGGAGGGTCATCTGCTGTCCAGTTTTGTGGTGGGTAATGAGACTAGGAATTGTTTAAAGATCTCTCATTTGTTATTTGCTGACGATACCTTGATTTTTAGTGAGCCTGATTCAGATAATTTTCGTGTTTTAAGAGCACTTTTGCTACGTTTTGAAGCTGCTTCGGGGTTAAGAGTTAATTTGTCGAAGTCTGAAATTGTTCCTGTGGGTGATGTTCAGAATTTATCAAACCTGGCTAATTTACTGGGGTGCAGAATCTCTTCTTTGCCTTTGAGGTATCTTGGGCTTCCTTTGGGAGCCTATTTTAAAGCTGTCAATATATGGGATGGGGTGATTGAAAAAATTGAAATGAGGTTAGCGGGTTGGAAGAGGATCCATTTGTCTAAGGGGGGAAGACTAACTCTTATAAAGAGTACTTTGTCCAACCTTCCCACCTATTTCCTTTCTCTTTTTCCTCTTCCGGCAAGTGTTGAAAAGAGGATTGAGTGTTTATTTCGAAATTTCTTATGGGGAGGCTATGGTGAGGATAAGAAGTTTCACTTGGTTAGTTGGAAGAAGGTTTGTCAACCACTGGATCGTGGTGGTTTGGGGATAAAAGATTTAAGGGTTTTTAATAGAGCTTTATTTGGAAAATGGCTTTGGAGATACCATTTGGAGAGTAAAGCCCTGTGGAAAGATGTGATAGAAGTGAAATATGGAAGTTTGTGGGGAGTGTGGTGTTCTAAAGCTGCCAGTGGTGTTTATGGGGTTAGTTTGTGGAAACTTATTAGAAAAGGTTGGGATTCCTTCTCCAATAATTTCAGATTGAAGGTGGGAGATGGTAAGAGGATTCTCTTTTGGCATGATTTGTGGTGTGGGGGTACTGCTCTTAAGCTGGTTTTTCCTTCAATTTTCAGAATTGCCAGGGATAGAATGCATCTATTTATGATTCTTACTGCAGTAATAATAACCAGGTTGAATGGAATATCATTTTTAAAAGTGATGTCAATGATTGGGAGGTGGATGAAGTTAAGGCTCTGCTGGTTAAACTCTACAGTTCAAAGTTGGTGCTTGAAAGAGAGGATAGCATGGTGTGGATCCCTGCTGGAAATGCTAAGTTTTCAGTCTCATCTTATTACAGATTTTTGTCAAGTCATAGTAGTTGTGTTTTTCCTTCGAAAAGAATATGGAAAGTGAAAGTTCCCAGCAAGGTTGCTTTTTCTGTTGGGTGGCTTCTTTGGGTAAAGTATTGACTATTGATAATCTTAGAAGGAGAGGTCTGTTTATAGCTGATTGGTGTGCCATGTGTAAAAGGGCAGGAGAATCTGTAAATCATCTTTTTCTTCACTGCGAAGTGTCAAGATTCTTGTGGACTGAGGTTTTGAGTTGGACAGGTTTACATTGGGTAATGTCTAGAGAAGTGGTGGATTTATTGGAAGGATGGAAGGGTTTGAAGGGTTGTAAGAAGGCGGTGAGAGTTTGGAAGATGATACCTCTTTGTCTTATGTGGTGCATATGGATTGAAAGAAATGGGAGATGCTTTGAAGATAAAGAACACTCATTGGGAGATCTTAGGGATTTTTTCTTGAGTACTTTGAGTTCTTGGGTTAAAGTGTTTGTAATGGAGGATAATTTTTGGCACTTGTTTTAGTTTTCTGGCGTGTAGTTTCTTTTCGTTTGTGGAAGTTGTAGGTGTTTCCTTTGTATACGTCCTGTGTACTTGGGCTTATGCCTATTTCTTGAATAAATTATTACTTATAAAAAAAAAAAAAAAAAAATTTGGCCAGTACTATCACATTTATAAAATTCAAACATGACCCTATTTGGAACTGTGTGAATACTTTTCTTTTCTTACTTACCCAAAAGAGTATTTTGATTTTTTGGTCCCATTTTAATCTTTTGTTTTTGTGTTCTGTAAGCACTGTGTGAAGAATTTCAAGGGAGGTGCCCATCCTATAATGCCACTCACCTTAGCAGGATAATCAATATGGAAATGGCATATATCTTTGAACTTGATCATATTTCCCTGGAGACTTGTTAATTGCCCACATGTATGAGTGAATGGAAACCTGCTTCTCTTGCCTAAACAGTTTATTGTCCAAATGATCTGCAAGATACATGAGACACAGAACTCCGGAATTTTGTTTAAAAGTTCTATGAATATAAATGGAAAGTGATGAGAATTTTATTTTAGTTATTGGGAGAGTTGTTGTCAATTACAATAAGCTTTGGATGATACTTTTGGATTTATCTCCTTGACCGTGTGAAAACCTTTGTTTTTCAAGCAGAGTATTCACACTGACAAACAATAGGTGCAGTCACCAGTTATTTATTTATTTTTTGTAATGGGAACAGTCACCAGTTCGCTGGATTAGCTTGTTGATGAAGCCCTAGAAAGTTGACTGGCTCGCCAACTGGAATGGAGAGAATATAATTGAAATTTTTTATCCAAACCAGGTTTAGATGTTCTTTTTGTCAGATTGTTTGACAAAGGATGATCTTGTCACAGTGATTCTTTGTAACAAATGCAAAGTTTCCAATGATAATGTGGATTGTCATGGACAAGGGTTAAGATCATAAACTTGTAATCCATTGGTAAAGAAGCAGGATTTACATTGTTGAGTCCAATAGTTTGGATAAGGTTTTCCGATAATGCTTCCTTGCACATAATTTACTTTATATTAGCAAATATTATACGTGTATGACCTTGCAATAAACCAATAATCTAAGCCTTTGTTTTGGTTCCACCATGCTGCCACCCTTTGTTTCCACACTCAAGGGATCATTTTGACATCATAGTTGTTTTCTTTGATATCTTATTTGTTGTCTAGTTTCTTCATATCTTTTGTTGGACTTAAAATCTGATTTACAGCATGCGTGTTGCTTTGGCAGGCGTGTTTTTGTTGGAGATGTTGTGGTGTTGAAGGACCCCAGAACTCAGATAACTATATAGTCAGAAGATTGGCTGCCATTGAAGGGTATGAAATGGTCTCTAAAGATGAAAAAGATGAGCCCTTTGTTCTTGAAAAGGACCAGTGCTGGGTGTTGGCTGATAATGACAACTTAAGGCCCAAGGTAGATGGGACTTTCTTATTTAATAATCTGATAATTGTGTTTATTTACCGGTCTACCCCACTTCTCTTTATACATGGTATGCATATTGGAAAAGCGAATCTTCTGAGAGAAATCACCATGCTTCAAAGCGTTTAGTGAAATATTAACTTGTAATTCTACATATCAAATTTTCAGTTTTCTTCTTTCAAAATTTGAATTTTAACCTTTTTTCTTTCATTTTGGATGGTTTTTTATTTTTTGATAGGTAATCAAAGATTTTGTATTCATAGAATAGGTAAAGCCCAGGAACATAGGAAGTATACATGAAAAACACCTAGTTAGAGGTTACACTCTCATTTTGGATGGTAGGGGGTGGGTATTTGGGGAAGCGGTTTTAATCCTCTCAAACATTCTAATTACTTGAAGAAAGATGATGATTGAAATGGGAGCAATTGTTAAGCCTAGTTGCTGTCTGCTGGTCTTGCTACAGAAGCACAGTTTTCATCCAGCAAGCAAGGTTACAGGATTAGCTTTTAGTTATTTGAAATCGTAGAAGATTTATATAAGGACCTTCAGGAAACCTGTTATTGTATCTGCTCTGCATACTGCAGTACATACTGCACTCTGGGACTGTTCTGATGCTGAGTTTTCCATCAGGAAATCTCAGAGATCAAATCTAATCCTTATTCTTGGAGCTTCATAAGTAGGGCTATGAGACAGGTTTCATAAAAGTACTATCAATTCAGTTCACGCTTTAAATTCTAGAAGCTTTTTTTTTAATAATAATATACACAATTTTTGGAGGCATCTACCTCTTTAGCTGATTACAAAAGTTCACTGAAACATGAGTCTGAGGCAAGAGAAGTACTTTAGTATTTAATATTCTGCTTTCTGAGTCTTATGATTTTACACATGCCTACAAGCTCATAGGAACTAGAGATTTTGGTGTCTTCTCTTACTTTTTCTTCAATTTGTTGGTGGAGATCTGCATCATTCCCTGAATAAAAGGGGGAGAGAGAGAGAGATTGCCAAATTTCATTCTTTGTTTGTTAGAAGGTTCCTGTCTCTCTCTGTAGCCTTCAAAGTGAAGGTCTTTTAGACTTCGAGCTCTTGGTTGTTGGAAATTTATTTAGAAGGTATCACATATCTATGACTTACAGTTTTGGACATGGGGGTTATCAAACTTGGACGAGTGGGTGTTAGTCGAAATTCATTTCATTGTGTCTCGAACTGACTTAAGTGGAATCCTTCTTTATTTGTGTGTTTTCAACAGGGGTAACTGTACCATAAACCCAACCTGCTCCTTTCAAAGGCAGAGAATTGTCATTTTACTCCATTCCTTAGGATTATTAGCTGAACTTTTATTTCATGACTATAATTCAGCCCCCAAGCTCCAACTCCTAGGGGTTGGCTCAAGTGGTAAAGGCCTTGGACTTGGGGGTATGCTCCCCCTAGGTCTAAGGTTCAAATCTCACTGGGCGCTAACAATCTCTAGGGGCCATCGGACTGGGGGATTTTCCCATTGAATTACCCGAGGTGCACTTGCAGGAAACTCCTTGCCGAGGCTTGTGCACTCCCGGATTAGTTGGGACGCTGTTTCGGACACCCGGTGCCAAGAAAAAAAATTATTGGTTCAAAGAATTGTATTATATTTATTCTTCTGTTTTCTTCTAGTTTTAATATCACAGTACCCTTTGTTACAGCGAGCTATATGATTTTGGGAATTTCTGCCAATTCCTAAGGGTTGGCTCAAGTGGTAAAGGCCTTGGTCTTGGTGTTATGACCCCTTCAGGTCTAAGGTTCGAATTCTCTTGGGTGAAAACAATTTCTAAGTGCCATTGGACTGGGGAACTTCCCCTTGAATTACCCGAGGTGCACTTGTAGAAAAAACTCTTTGCCAATGGCATGCGCGCCCCCGGGATTATTTATGACTTTGTTCTCGAACACCTAGTGTCAATAAACAAAAAAACTTTCTGCCTCTGGACCCAGCCCTAATGCTACCCATCTGGCAGCGTTCTTAATCATACAAATGTACTTATTTATGCATTCCCCTTTTCTTTATTACCTCCATTTTTCATTTTCTTTCTCAATAATTTAGGAAAAAGTATGCTTGGAGTGGCTAGGATCATTCGTTATGCTCGGCATGAATGGATAATTTATTTTCTTTTTTCTCTCTAATAGCAGGAAGTGAATGACAGTCGAACCTTTGGTCCAGTTTCCATGACAGACATTGCTGGCAGGGTAATATATTCTTTGCGAACAGCTGTGGATCATGGCCCTGTGCAGAACAGGTGAGCTGCTCAAGTTCACAGTTCATTTTACTTGACTCAGTTTTCTTCTTATATTATAAAAGCGCTGGTGACGATTGAAATTTTTGGCTTCCTCCACCAGTCATTTCAGTATGAGAAAGGATTTACCAGTGTTGGAAGTCGAACTGGATGTTGATGAGATGGCAAAAAACCACAAAGCATAAACTGTACCCACAAAATGCACTGACTTGGTGTGTATGTAATTCTTTTCCTCCCCATTGTCACAATTGGATTACCGTTTCTTTCCTGTTTGAACTGCGAGTGAGAAATAAAAGAATGGATTTTGCATTGTCAACGACGGAAGGTTGGTATATTCATGGTTATCCTTGACCAGGTGTGCCAATCGGGTAATCTGGTCATTCTTTCCAACTGGAGCATATGATGCAGCCTGCTCCGAATTGAGGTTCATCTATATTTTGCTTGCTTTCAAAAAGTATGGTAGTGTTAAAAACTAGCCAAAAGAGCGAAACGGAAAAAGGAATCCATCTGTTGCTGTTCTGGATGCTTATCTTAGGACTCATGGCTTGCCTTTAATTGCCTTTGAGCTTGCCATTGCCAAGCTTTGAATGTAACATCTAATTCTGAAAGCTGTTCTGATTTTTCACCCTACCTGCAGACCATACTTGGACGTGTTTTAACATGCTTTTTATGCTCTACAAACCTCTGGGATTGTCATCTAGACAGGGCAGTCTTTGTTTTTTCTTTCGCTCTGCAATAAAAGTGTAATACACTTGCACTGCCTGTATTTTCATGTTCTAATGGCTTAGCTGGCCAATCTAATTCAAAGATCATGCTTTGCATTTTCACCAAATTTGATTTTCTTTTCCTAATTAAATCTTGACACTTGAAAACTACCATCGATATATTCATTCTAAGATCAGCTTTCGTGAAAAGAGAAGAAACAATCATATAGCTAGAATGGACATGAGTGAGTTTAAATGATAGATTGTCTAACCTTAGAAGTTAGTTCAGCTGGTATCGGAATTGGTCTTGTTTGATGTGAATCGTGATATTGAATGATACGGAGGAGATTTTCTTTCATATAGATATAGCAGTTTCGTTTTTTCTTTTTCTTTTTGCGTTCATGACTGTGGAAAGCAGATAAAAGGTTCAGGACGTTGAAAGACCCTGCTGTCTGGTTTGATCCCTTTCGCAACGAGAAGACTTTTATTACATGGTCTTTTCCCAAAATGTGGTCGCATGTATCTTCATCAAGTATTTATTTTTTTGCCGGTGACCTCATTTTCTATTACAACAACGCAATGCCGATCGCTTGATTTCTTTTCCATCAACTGCATACAAAAAAAAGTAATAAATACAAAAAGACAAGAAGATCTTTTGTGTTATTAATCAACCATATATGCATGTGGGTATGATATGATATGACATGGCTATGATGTAAGAATACCATTCTTCTATATACAAAAAGGCATATCTAATACATAAATCTTTTAGTGCATGTGGGCAAAATGACAAGTAAAATATATTGACATGTGCACCATCCAAACATATGTATACAGTAAACCAAGATTATAATTAGATAATTTTTAATTTTTTTTTTTTAAATATTGTTTCATCATCAAATAATTTTTAGATCATACTGATCCATCTTAAGGAATTATTGTGGGAATTTGTCGAAACTAAAAAAGATTAGGAAAAAAAAGAAAGGAGGAAAATGAAGTTCTTTATCTTTTATTTTGTCATTTTTAATCACGCAAAGTAATATAATATATTTTAATTTATATTTTATTTAAATATTTGACATAAAAAATTGCTTAAATTATCATATCAATTAATATGATTTAAATAATAAAAGTTGTAACAAAGAAAGAAAGAAAGAAAGAAATACGGTGATTCGGGTCAAATGACCCAACACGAAACTAGCCCGACCCACAGCCACCTTGAGAATAACAAGTCAGTGAAGTCACTCCTCCTTTCACCCATTCTTGCCCCTATGAGAACCGTGTATTACCCAACAAGTCCCTTATCAATGGCTATATAATTTTGCCAAACAACATAGCCTCCTACTCAAGAGAAAACCTGACTGCGTAAAATGCAAAACTAAACCATCGTTGAACTTACTCCAGCCAACCACTCCCTGTACGAGCAATGTTTCAAGCAGTCCACCTCATCGCCAAGAACGTCCCAGGTACTTGTCTTCTTTATTATTCTCCAGCTCCCACTTTCCTTTTGTGCTTCTTCTATTCTTTCTGTTTCGTTCTTCAGAAACGGTGGGACAAAGAAAGAAAAAAAAATCTCGGTTCTGGGTGTCTCCCAGTTTTTTCTTTTCTTTTTGTTGAAATTTCAACACTTATGTTAAATGGACGTTCTTATGGTGATTGGTTAATGAGATTTTTTTTTTCTCGCTTTTGTTTATGTATATGTGTATTTGAATGTTGGTTGTTGCCGTGAAAGGGGTCTAGGAGAGTGAACTTGTTTGGCGTAATACAGTAGGAAAAATTATTGGAAATGAACAAATCATTTGTACCGCCGTTGTGGATTTTGTGTTGCCCGCTATATGTTTGTTGAAATGCTTTCAGTCTTGAATTTGGTTAACTATGTTATAATGTTAGTGTATTGGTATGGCACTTGTACTGTTGCATTTATTGATTGTTTAAAAGTTTTGTTTTCATTTTTGTTGGATAAATCGTAAACTACTAGGGGGGTTTACTATAAGCATGAATCTACATGTAAGGTCAACCTTTTGGATTAACATTTTTAAGTTTAATTTTAACAAACAGCCCTGTTTGGAACTTGGACTGAATTGAGATCAGTCTAATTTTAAGCTGAGTCTAATATCCAAACACCCAACTCTCAAATCACTAAACTCATCTCAACTCAAAAACTCTTTACACGTGGGACGCACAACTTTTTTCAACCCAACACCTCTTTATACGTGGGACCCACAATCTTTTTCAACTTTCTATAAATACATCTAAACTTATCTTAACATCCAAACACATCTAAACTCATTTTAGGTGAGCCACACAAAACTCACTCCACCATCTCAACTCATCTCAACTTAGCTCAAGATCCAAATGGGGCCTAGATTCATTTTTGTACAATTTATAGTCAGGGGCCTCTTCTCTAGTTATAAAAAATATATGCCACTTACATCATGTATAGTGCAGACACTAGAGTCCAAGGTTGCTTTCCGATTAGTTGGTATTAAACTTGCTAATAAGAAGTCAGTTATTTCAATTGATTTAAGATCACTAAATCTATGCGTGTGGTAAGTTAATAACTCAACCTGGACTTGGATGCTCATGCTTTCAAATAATAAATGTTTCAGAAACGGTTGGTTAGTGTTTGAGAATTCAATGTCCTTACATAGTGTTGGTTATTTTAGTTTGGTCCTCTTGCAGCATGCATTGTGTGCTGGGCCAAACTTTATTATTTGTGCTTTTGCCCTGCTTTAATCGGTATGTTTATAAGAATGCATAGATGCAAAAAGCACCATCAGCCTTTTATATGGTATTTAAATGATTTAAGTGAATATTTCTATTTTATGTGGGAGTCTCGTCTGGTGGCTTAGTGTTGATGTGTGTTATAAGTTAAAAAGAAAAAAGAAATTTTTTCACTGTGATTATTGGTTTCTTTAGATATAAATCTTGGGTTTCTTGCAGGTTGTGGAGTGGTGGAAGGCAGCTGTCTTCCTTGTTCAGGAGTTTCTGGAAGAGCAACCTCTGTATCTTCTTCTTCTCCTGCTGACTATAGATTCCATTCACAGGTCAAGATTGGATCACAGAAAGATGCTTCTAAGGGAGCAGCTTTAGTCTGCAAAGCAAGTTCTAGTGGTCATAGGAGAAATCCAGACTTCTCAAGGCAAAACAGGCATGGCTTCTCTAGAAACAGGCACAGGCAAAATGAAGAGAGAGAGACCTTTGATAACCTCAATGAATCTGATGCGTTATCCTCGAAGAATGGACCATTACTCTCCCTCTCCAATACCCCAAAGTTCCATGCAACTGCAGCCCCTGGACCTAGAGAGAAGGAGATAGTTGAGCTGTTCAGGAAGGTTCAGGCTCAGCTTCGAGAGAGAGCTGCAAGCAAAGTAGAAAAGAAGATTGAAACCTCAAAAGAGCAAGGCAAAGAGAGTGACACTGTAGATTCCCTCCTTAAGTTATTAAGGAAACACTCTGTAGAGCAAAGCAAGAGAAACAGCAGAAGCAATGGCAGCAACAAAGATCTCATGTTGGACCAGCAAGTGCAGAATGACTCCTACAATGGAAGAAAAAGTACAATCTACTATAATTCAAATAACAGTCTGAAGGATGAGGCCCAAGAACGTAATGGCACTTTCTTAGGTAGGCCCGTGTCAAATTTCCAACGCAAGTCTCCTATCCCTCGTGTTAAATACCAGCCTATTTATTCTGGTGTGGAAACCATCAATACCATGCCACATGTGAATTCAAGTGAGAAGGGAGATGAGAATCGAATTGAGAAGGGTCTAAAGCCTGAACAAGAGTTGGAGCAAGAGTTGGAAGCCGAGCCGGAGCCGGAGCCGGAGCTGGAGCCGGAGCTGGAGCTTGAGCTTGAGCTTGAGCTTGAGCCTGAGCCTGAGCCCAAGCCAAAGGCCACTTTTCTAGATAGTAAGCTTGCCAATTTGTCAGAAGGTGAGAGTTCAGATGCTGATGAACCTTTTAATGATGAGAATGGAGTTTTGCAGCCAAAAAATGAGCATGGGGATTTGAGTGCATTGAAGCTACCAGAATTAAGGGCAATTGCAAAGTCTCTTGGTCTAAGAGGGTATTCAAAGATGAAGAAGAGTGAGCTTGTGGAATTGCTAAGTGGGAGTTTGGTCTGATCCATGATGTATGACTAAAGCAAAAACATGATAGCGTTTCTTCGTTTATAGGTTTGTTTTAGTTTGTTTTGGTAGTAGACACTTATGATCAGTTTGTTTTGTACTCCTGTTCTAACCCTCCCGAGGGCTTCAATGACCGGCAAGTTCTGAATCTTTCCTTTATCCATTTCCTAAGTCTTTTTGGATATGAGCTATTGATGTCCATGTTGAGATTGTTCATTGTTGTCTCTCTTGTCATGTTACTTTTGGTTAAAATGCATCGAATTCAACGTGCGGGTGTTTCTTATTTTGATGGTAAGATCATAGGGGAAAGTTTCGGACTTTGATTAGCAATTGCATTTTTTTGCATCTTTGCCGGCAAAGTTTATTTGTTTTGCTTGCTTAATTCGTAATACCATGGAGGAAATAATAAATACTGCTCTTGGTTCTCCATGTTTATAATAGAGCACCGAAAGGAAATGTATATTTTTTCTATTGATAATTGTCGTTGTTTTGAATGAACCATGAACAGTTTTGAAGCCAAATGATTGTTGAAAGAAAGGTGGGCACTTATCGTCATATGCAAATGTTTTAGATCCGTTTGGAATGATAAATCATTTCAATTCATCTCATTATTATAGTTTTTTTAAATTTTTATATAAAATATAATAAATAATTAAATTTTTTTAAATTTTAAAAAATAATAATATTATTAAAAAATAATATTTTAATAATTTTTATCTAAAATCCTCTCATCTCATTTTACTGTTTAAATTAAGCTTAATGTTCTGTCCATCTGTTCATTAGCCTGTTTGACCGATGATTATGGTCTTGCCTGGAAAGAGGAAAAAGACAACCTTGATTAACTGAACAAGGGGGACGATTTGAATAATTTGATTGCCAATATTGCAATTTGCAGAAAATACTTTGAATAAGGAAGAGGTTACATAACTGGCCCTGTGCTTTCAATTTGATGGGTATTAAAAAATAATAATAATAAAAATACAAACAATAAGCACTGGGAAATATCTCAGGGTCCAAATTTTATTAAAAAAACAAAACCATGGGACTGACAGAAATGTCACTCTCTTTTAATATTCGTCACGTGAGTGAGTAGTACTTTTAAAGAGAAAATTTATTTAAGAATCTCATATTTAATATATTTAGTATATTTTATAAACTTTTTACATCAATTATATTAAAAAATATAATGTATAATATAAAATTTCTTAAATAGAATTATTTAAAAATAATTAATATTTTTAATTTAAGTACGACTACATCTATAAAAAAAATTATATAAAATAATCTCATAAATTGGTATCAACATCTATAAAATAATTATATAAAATATTAGATAAGGGGCAGCATTGTTCTTCGAAAATCCAAAACGTTCAAGAATATCGGAAGCCTCCTCCTCTGAAGCAACCCCGGACTTCTCTTCACTGCTAAGTTTCTGAAAAACTTTCTCAAAAAAAAAAAAAAGAAAAGTTTCTGAAAAAACTGTTGAGCGAGCGTGTTATTCAAAACCCATTTTCAATTCAGAGACTTAACAGATTTTGCTCTCCCGTGGATTCTTCTGCTTTCTTTTGGCTTCAGATTTTCTGTTGCTCTCTCTGTTTTTCTCTCTTGTTACATCCTTTCTTTTTGGAGTCTTGAATTATGGGCCAAAGCAATTCCATGAGCCAACAACGACCCAGAGCGGAGTTGCTCTATGAACTGGTCAGCACTGGAAACGTGGAAGCCATCAAAGCTCTTTGCAGTGAAGGTGCTAGCCTTGAGGTAAAGTCAACGATGCTCCTCTTCCTCCCCCCTCCTAATTCGTTTATTCTCAACATTTTAAGTTCAATCATCTACATCTCATTCCTCATTTCTGATAAGTTTGGGAATGGCGGTTAGCATAATGGGCTTCCACATGGTTATTGATTTTTCTGGCAGGAAGCATCAATCTGGTTATTGAGAATTAAGTACGAATGGCTATAAACGACATTTCTTGGTACAAGAATAAACAAACTAGGGTGAATTTATCAAGTCAGGGTATCCTGTCATCTTGGGTCTTTGTTATGGTCATCGATTCTGTTAAGAAAATAACTTGGGACTGTATCTTCGTGATTGAAACAATGATTGTACTGGTTCTCTAACAGAAACAATTCTTCGTGTTAATTCTAAAACTTGATTCTTTTGCTAAAAGCTGTATGTGGTTGCTCTATGCGTGTTTATGGAGAACGTTTTGACAATTTGATTTTTGTACAGTGGATTGACAGAGAAGGAAGGACCCCCCTCATTTTGGCATGTATGAATCCCGAACTGATTCATGTTGCCAAAACTCTTATTGAATTGGGTGCCAACGTCAATGCTTATTGTCCTGGTATGCCTGTGAAAGTCTTACATTGTCCACTGAATCGTTGGCTATTATGTTACAAATGGGGTAGTTTGAAAGTCAGACGTATATCTTGTTGCATAACATATACAAAGTTATTCGTCTTTAATTTACTTCATGTTCTTGCACCAAGTTACTAATTATTTCAATAACATAACAACTGAAAAAACAAAATAATCATGATAAAACAGTTACAAAAGTTGTGTGGCACTTTAAATAATAGCAATACTATGAACAGGAAAGATTAATTGTATCTTCTTGATTGCTTTCTGATTTGTTTCATATTTGGCAGGGGCTCATACGGGTACTGCTTTACATCATGCAGCAGAAAAAGGCTTGGAACAGTCTGTTAAGTTACTTCTTTCCCATGGAGGTTTGTTTTATCATATTAATGTGGATGGGCTTCATTGCTGCAACAAGCTGATATCATTTATTAGCGTGATTTTTATTTTGCCACATCTAAAGGACTAGTTTATTAATAACTGTTGCAGCAAATACCCTGGTGAGGAATGATGATTGTCAAACTCCACTTGATGTTGCCAGAGTAAAAGGGCACGCCAATATTGTTCGTGCAATTGAGGTGTGCGTGAGAAATTTAAAAGTCGCAATTACTTGAAAGCTCTCTCCTTTCTCTCTCTCTCTGTAGTCTAATTTGTTCAAAGTTGTACTCTTTGTTTGTTGCTTTTCAGAATCATGTCTGCTATTTCTCTGGCTGGTTGCGGGAGTTTTATGGTCCAAGCTTTCTTGAAGCATTAGTGCCTAAACTGTTATCAAGAACAATGTCTGTATAGTATTCACGTTCTCTATTTTCACTGCATTTTTTTTTCTTTTTATAAGTCTTCACTGCATTTTCTATAATGCTCTTTTTATGGATATCATTTTCTATCATGCACCTTTGAGAGCACACAAATGCTAGTTATAGATACAATATCTACGATTTTTCCCAAAGGGATTTAAGCATTTTATTATTAAAAAAATCCCTATATATGTTTCTTTAATAAGTAAATAGAAAAAGATCCCTATATATGTTTATGGTTGCTGATATGAGTTCATTGCATGCAGTTGGGTTGTTGTTATACCTTTTGGTTCCAGTAATTCTACAATGCCTCTCAAAATGGAGCTCAAAATATATCGTACTTTGCAAGTATGACAGAACATAGTCGGTGAAGTTATTTATGGATTTATACTTTTGTGATTCTAATTTCTTTGTCTGGTGGGAATATTTATCTTTCTTTTGGCTGCCATCACCTATTATGAAATTGGATTATGGGAAAAAAAAAAAAGATGAGTAAGACTGCCAGATGGTATCTACCTATGATATCATAGAAAGTAATAGTATGGTATGAGTTGTATGACCCTGGCTGATACATGCTGGCATCCCTACTCAACCTTGAGCATAGATGTTCATATATTCAGTTTTTTTTTTTGGATACGGGGGTGGGGGTTCGAACTTGGTTCTCCCATTTGGAGACCAGGTCTTATACCATCTGGTCCAAAGGACCTTGGCATATATTCAGTTTGTTTCAAAGATTCTAGAGATTATTCTTGATTAACACCTTAGCGCAAAGATAAACCTTGGGTAGAAAGGTGCGGTGTGTGTGTGTGGGTGCACAACCTAATGGATGTGTTTTAGCCTTTCTTTCTTTTGTATATGCTTGGCCTCTTAAGTTAATCGGTCGATATGATTGCTATAATAAAAGACACTCTGTGTGAATCTGGCTGGCTCCTTTCTTTGTCTGAATGCCAATGCAACAATTCTGTCCATGATTCGCTAATTTAATGGATTGTAAACCTGGTTGGGTCATGGTTTTTCCTCTCTAGGTTTTTCCTCACAATAAGGATTCGAAGCACTTCTTAAATTTGCCATTGTTTCCAAATTTTTGCATTTGAGTTGCCACAGCCGCAAACCAAGTTCCCGGTATTGGCTGGTGGATGAATGATAATCATTGCCGCAGCAATAAATTTCTCCCTTATTCATGTGGTTCTCTGGCTCTGAGGCGTTGCCCACATAAACAGAATTTGGGTTTTATACCCATCATTTTGCTGCATCCTTTTTCCCCTATTTTTGAGGGGAGAATCCACTAAAATTTGTTGAGCTACTAAAGTAGCGGCCAAAAATACTTCTTGCTACCAGCTGTACTCGTAGAGTAATTCCTCTAAGAATCGAAGAAACATTACTTATAATTTGTACTTCAAGATATGTTAACTGTTTTAGAGCCTATTTGGTTACTTAGAATATCTCAGTATATCTGTGAATAGTAGTTAAATGATTTGAGTTAAGATGTTTTATTGGGTTTTGGAAAATGAGAGAGAAAAAGTTGAATAAAAATATTATAAAGGTAAAAAATTGTTTGAATATTTTTTTTTAATATTATTTTTGTTTTGAAATTTGAAAAAGTAATATTGTTTGTGTGTTTTGTTTAGGAGTTTGAGAAACTTGTAATGATTTGATAAAAAAGTTGAAAATTTGAAATTGAAAAGTGTTGTGTGTTTGAGTGATGTTTGGAAAGGAAATATCTGAGAATAATTGTGTTGCCAAACGGACCCTTCATTACCTATGCCTTTTTTTTTTTTTTTTGTAGGCCATTACCGACTCCTTTATTTGTGCATTTGAAAGATTGTACTTCAAAAAAATTGTTTTTCACATTCATATCCTACTATTTCTTTGTGCTTCATATAAACTGTGATTTTGATCAATGAACAGGATGCGCAGCCTCGCTCAGTTATTGCTCTTTGGAAGGCCAAAATTGAGGAACCTGATTTTCATCAAAAGGAGCCAGCACTAACTATAGTTGACCAGTTTACCAGTAATTCTTGCTATTGAAATTATTATTTCTTAAAAGTGATAAACAAGCATGTAAAATGTTAATCAACATATCATACTATGTTTGCCCAAATGTTTTGTTCTTTTTTAATTCTGGGTTTTTATTTGTTTGAAGTGGATGTCCTAGTTCATCTGGAGTTGAAACCGCAACCGACCATTTTTTTTTCTGATAAATAAAGATAACCTATTTAAAATGGAAAAAGAGCATGTTTTACTGAACACCATTTTACTCTTTTTTTTAAAATAAATAAATAAATAAATAATAATGGCGTATATTTAATGTCTATTCTCCTTGCTGTCTTGCTGAGCTGTTTCTATCTACTAATCACGTATTTCTTATCAGAAACTCGGTATAAGCTTGCATCCACCATCGAGGGTGATAAACAGCAACTTCAACGGTTACATAATGCGTGCATAGGAATTCCTCAGGTACACTATCAAAAAGCATTCACAGAATGTAATTCTGCTGCATGTTACAAGTTTTCGCATTTCATGCATGATAGTTGCATGGATTTCTAAATTTGTTGGTATGGATGACTGCTCATAGTAATGGAAACCATGTTCCGGTTCACAATAGAATGTTTGCAGTGTATTCTTCAGTAACATGATGACTTATTAGCTGTAACTTTTCTTGATGGTACAAGAAATGTGGCTATTTCTTTTGGCCACTTGTTTAACCAAGTTAAAACATTGCAATGCACTATGGAGTACATTTTAAAAATCTTGTTCTGAAACACATTAATGACAAATTAGTTTGAATACTGGAATTTGCTGTTGGTTTATTTATGGGACAATCTGCTTGCATAACAACAGTAGCTACCTTTACATCAGGATGAATGATGAGTTAGTTATGAATCAGTCAATTGGGCAGGGTGCAGGTTTGCCTAAGCTCAGCCCAAAGAAATTTCTGCTCATCAAGCTTGGCTCCACCCAACTAAAGAATTAGAAGTTATACTATTATTTTTTGTGTAATTAAGACTGTAAATGGATATTTAGGAGAGTGAAGGAAGTGAGTTGTAGCATAAAAGTAGCTGGGGAAGGAACCTTGAGCATCTTAATGATATCTTTTTCTTTTGATTCATCCTTAGCCAAATCAAATTGGAGCATAAAGAACCCACAACATTGCCGTTTATTGTCTCCACTTTCAGGTTATGCCTCCCCCAGTGCTTGACAATACACAAACCTCAACTCTAGAAGCTGCACCTCAAACTTCTGCAGAAGCTGTTGAGAGACCCCCTGCTGTAGGAACTGCAAAAATAAATGTAAGCAGCAATGGGAGGATGGATCAGCCGTCAAAAGAAGATTACAATGGATGGGATTTGCCTGATTCTGGGACGGTTGGCATTACAACTCAACATGGGCAAACCAGTGGTAATGTTTCTCCTGTTGCTCCCACAAACAGTGGCGTTTCTACATCCGCTTCAGCTTCAGTTCCATCTGCTCCTCCTATTCCTAAGGAGTGTTTGGACGAAGGGCCAATTCACTATCCATCCATTGATTTCAGCCCAGTGGACTGGTCTGTTCCAGCCAGAGAGGATGGGGCTTCTGTAACAAATGATGTGAAAGATGAAGGCAGTTCTTCCTCGTGTATCATATGTTGGGAAGCTCCAGTAGAGGGAGCATGCATTCCCTGTGGTCATATGGCTGGTTGCATGTCCTGTTTGGTTGAGATCAAGGCCAAGAAAGGTGTTTGCCCTGTATGCCGATCCAATATAAAGCAGGTTGTGAGGTTTTATGCTGTCTGATAAGTGAACATATTATTATGGAGCTGGGAAACTGGGATTGTTTTAAGATTTTGACATTAATATATTTTTTATCCATGAGCTTGTGACATTCATTTAATGGGGTTTTGAACATAAATGCACACATTGCAACCCTGTCATTTTTGTGATGTACAGTTAGCAAGGGGAACTGCTCTCTCTTTTTATGGAACTGTTCTGGAAACGCTGTCTTTTCAATGTTACTGCAATTACAGAGTATGTATAGACTAGCAGTCTGACAAGTACCTATGCTATGGCCTCTATGAATCTGCTTCAGTGCTATCGGTGGTGTGTAATCCATCCCTTGGAGTAGAAGACGAGGAAGTTACGTCCATAAATCTTGCCTAAATATGATTTCACTAGCCAAGAGTCCTGTACATGAAGTTATAAACCAATATACATCAGATGCCAGAGAAAATTGCAGAGCATTACAAGCTTATGACCAATAAACTCGTGAACACCAGATCAACTACTTGGTACAACTGCCACAAGCACAACAGAGCACTACAATCTCTATAATGCACTATAACGCTACACAACTTTAAAAAAGCTCTCATTAGATGCATTTTACAACCAAGAATGGCTTAATGCACCAAGAATGGCAGCAACAAAGATCTCATGTTTATAAGAATGCATAGATGCAAAAAGCACCATCAGCCTTTTATATGGTATTTAAATGATTTAACCTTGAATATTTCTATTTTATGTGGGAGTCACATCTGATGGCTTAGTGTTGATGTGTGTTATAAGTTAAAAAGAAAAAAGAAATTTTTTCACTGTGATTATTGGTCTCTTTAGATATAAATCTTGGGTTTCTTGCAGGTTGTGGAGTGGTGGAAGGCAGCTGACTCCCTTGTTCAGGAGTTTCTTGAAGAGCAACCACTGTATCTTCTTCTTCTCGTGCTGACTATAGATTCCATTCACAGGTCAAGATTGGATCACAGAAAGATGCTTCTAAGGGAGCAGCTTTAGTCTGCAAAGCAAGTTCTAGTGGTCATAGGAGAAATCCAGACTTCTCAAGGCAAAACAGGCATGGCTTCTCTAGAAACAGGCACAGGCAAAATGAAGAGAGAGAGAGAGCCTTGATAACCTCAATGAATCTGATGCGTTATCATCGAAAAATGGACCATTACTCTCCCTCTCCAATACCCCAAAGTTCCATGCAACTGCAGCCCCTGGACCTAGGGAGAAGGAGATAGTTGAGCTGTTCAGGAAGGTTCAGGCTCAGCTTCGAGAGAGAGCTGCATGCAAAGTAGAAAAAAACCTCGAAAGAGCAAGGCAAAGAGAGTGATACTGTAGATTCCCTCCTTGAGTTATTAAGGAAACACTCTGTAGAGCAAAGCAAGAGAAACAGCAGAAGCAATGGCAGCAACAAAGATCTCATGTTGGACCAGCAAGTGCAGAATGACTCCTACAATGGAAGAAAAAGTACAATCTACTTAGGCCTGTGCAAAAAAAGTTATGGACCCGACCACCCGATAGATCACCCGCCCAATCCACCCAATTAATTCATGTTGAAATTAGATGCAGGTCCAATCCGCTGGCTATCGGACGAAACTGTAGCCCGTCCGTCCTTTCTCTCTCTCTCTCCAGCAAAAACCCTAGTACTCATGATGCTTCACTCTCAACTTTAAGGATGAGCTTTCCATCTCCATAATGTCCGGTAAACACCCAAGGCAGAGCTTTCCATCTCCAGCAAGGTATCGGTGATTTGGCTTATGATCATGTTTACGCCCATCCGATTTCTCCAATCCTTTTATTTCATCTGCATTATAGTTTGTCTCTGGCATCGGATGGGCGTAAACATTTTTAATGATGAGAATGGAGTTTTGCAGCCAAAAAATGAGCATGGGGATTTGAGTGCATTGAAGCTACCAGAATTAAGGGCACTTGCAAAGTCTCTTGGTCTAAGAGGGTATTCAAAGATGAAGAAGAGTGAGCTTGTGGAATTGCTAAGTGGGAGTTTGGTATGATCCATGATGTATGACTGAACCAAAAACATGATAGCGTTTACGCCCGGTTTGTATTCGTAAGCTATCTTAATTCATTTCAACTCATCTCACTACTATTCATTACTATTCATCAACTTTACCTCATAAATCTCATTACTATTCACAACTCATCTCACTACTATTCACAACTCATCTCAACTCATCTTCGAATCCAAACGACATTTGTTTTGGTAGTAGACACTTATGATCAGTTTGTTTTGTACTCCTGTTCTAACCCTCCTGAAGGCTTCAATGACTCTGGCGAGTTCTAAATCTTTCCTTTCTCCATTTCCTAGGACTTTTTGGATATGAGCTATTGATGTCCATGTTGAGATTGTTCATTGTTGTCTCTCTTGTCATGTTACTTTTTGGTTAAAATGCATCGAACTCAACGTGCGGGTGTTTCTTATTTTGATGGTAAGATCATAGGGGAAAGTTTCGGACTTTGATTAGCAATTGCATTTTTTAGCATCTTTTGCCGGCAAAGTTGATCCGTTTTGCTTGCTTAATTCGTAATACCATGGAGGAGATAATAAATACAGCTCTTGGTTCTCCATGTTTATAATAGAGCACCGAAAGCAAATATATATTTTTTCTATTGATAATTGTCGTTGTTTTGAAGAGATTACTTTCAAATCGGACTAGGTGAATCAGGGGTTTTTACACCCACTTATAAAATTTTGACACAAACATTTTAAAAGAAGAATAATAGAATCACACAAGGCAAGCAAATCTAGCAAATCCATTCTCTCTCCTCTTTCCCCTTCACTCTCTCACTCTCTCCCCCTCTCTCCACTCTCTCTCTGTTTTTTCCTTTGCCGAGCTTATTTTTGGCATATGCACCCAAACACTCAAAAAGATTGAAGCACCAAAAATCTATATTTGCCATAGCAAGCCCTCTTCTAGTATACAATCTCTCTATAAACCCTCTAAATTTGGGCAAGAAGGGAATGGTGAGAAAATTATATTCTTTTTTCTATTTTTTCCCAATTTTTTTTTTTTAAAATCCTTTTCTTCATTTGTTGTATTTCAGACCTTTTTGTGATTTCTCGTTTAAATTTAGAGATTTTAGGCCAACAATGGCAGAGTAAGAAGAGAGCGCAAGCACAAAGAGAGGGTCGAAAGAGAGAGCGTCCGACAAGAAAAGAGAGGAAGAGAATGAAGAAAAGAAAAAGTAAATTTTATTTACATGTTGTGGAGTTCTATTATTTTTCTTTTAGAATGCTTATGTGTCAAAATTTTATTAGAGGGTTTTAAAATCCCTAGTTCACCCGTCGCCTCTCCCTGTTTTGAATGCCTCTCCCTCTTTTGAATGAACCATGAAAGAAAGGGGACACCTAACGTTATATGTAAATGTTTTAATTTTCTCTGTCTGTCTGTTCATTAGTCTGTTTGACCGATAATTTTTAGTGTATTGGTATATATATATTTTTTAAAAAATATTTAAATATAAAAAAAAAAAAAAATCAATTTTGTACTAGCGAAAATGCCCAGCAGTCAAGGCAGGCCCACACGCTACGAGGATTCTTGAGTCTCAACTGAAAAAGGGGGTGATTTGAATAATTTGATTGCCAATATTGCAATTTGCAGAAAATTCTTTGAATAAGGAAGAGGTAACATAACTGGCCCTGTGCTTTCAATCTGATGGGCATTAAAAAAAAAAAAAAAAAATACAAACAATAAGCACTGGGAAATATCTCAGGGTCCAAATTTTATTAAAAAAGTAAAACCATGGGACTGACAGAAATGTCACTCTCTTTTAATATTTGTCACGTGAGTGAGTATTTTTAGAGGAAATTTATTTAAAAATCTCATTTTTAACATATTTAGTATATTGCATAAACTTTTTACATCAATTATATTAAAAAATATAAAGTATAATATAAAATTTTTTAAATAGAATTTTTTAAAAATAATTAATTTTTTAATTTTTTTTAAAATTACAATGGAGCAGACTCACGCTGTCGCGCGTCAACTTTCTGTACGTTAAAACTCATTTTTTTAAAATTAGGCGTGATTTAAATACAGAAATGTTTTTAATTTATCTCATTTTATTATTATAATTTTTTTAAATTTTTAAAGAAAATATTATAAATAATTTAATTTTTTTAAAATTTAAAATAATAATTATATTAAAATATAATATTTAATAATAATTTATTCATCTTCAAAAATCCAAAACGTTCAAGAATATCGGAACCAGCCTCTGAAGCAATCCCGGACTTTCTTCACTGCTAAGTTTCTGGCGCTTCTCTTCGCTGCTTTGAGCAAACCCGCATGCAGCTATTTTTTTATTATTTTTTTTATCTATTTTTTACTATTATTAAATATTTTATTATTATTTTTTCGTACTATTCACAATTCTTTTCAACTTTTTTTTTTTAAATAAAAAAAAGGGTACCAGTTTCTGGGACTTCTCTTCGCTGCTAAGTTTCTGAAAAACTCTTGAGCGAGTGTGTTATTCAAAACCCATTTACAATGCAGAGAATTAACAGATTTTGCTCTCCCGTGGATTCTTCTGCTTTCTTTTGGCTTCATATTTTCTGTTGCTCTCTCTGTTTTTCTCTCTTGTTACATCCTTTCTTTTTGGAGTCTTGAATTATGGGCCAAAGCCATTCCACGAAACAACGACCCAGAGCGGAGTTGCTCTATGACCTGGTCAGCATTGGAAACGTGGTAGCCATCAAAGCTCTTTGGAGAGAAGGTACTAGCCTTGAGGTAAAGCCAACGATGCTCCTCTTCCCACCCCACCTTCTAATTCGTTTATTCTCAACATTTTAAGTTGAATCATCTACATCTTATTCTTCATTTCTGATAAGTTTGGGAATAGCGGTTAGCATAATGGGCTTTCACATGGTTATTGATTTTTTCTGGCAGTGGAAGCATCAATCTGGTTATTGAGAATTAAGTACGAATGACTATAAACGACATTTTTTGGTACAAGAATAAACAAACTATGGTGAATTTATCAAGTCAGCGTATCTTGTCATCTTGGGTCTTTGTTATAGTAATCGATTCTGTTAAGAAAATAACTTGGGACTGTATCTTCGTGATTGAAACAATGATTGTACTGGTTCTCTAACAGAAACACTTCTTCGTGTTAATTCTAGAACTTGATTCTTTTGCTCAAAGCTGTATGTGGTTGCTCTATGCGTGTTTATGGAGAACGTTTTGACAATTTGATTTTTGTACAGTGGATTGACAAAGAAGGAAGGACCCCCCTCATTTTGGCATGCATGAATCCCGAACGGATTCATATTGCCAAAACTCTTATTGAATTGGGTGCCAACGTCAATGCTTATCGTCCTGGTATGCCTGTGAATGTCTTACGTTGTCCACTGAATCGTTGGCTATTATGTTACAAATGGGGCAGTTGCACTAATTGGCCACTAGTTATAGTTTGAAAGTCAGACGTACATCTTGTTGCATAACATACACAAAGTTATTCGTGTTTAATTTACTTCATGTTCTTACACCAAGTTACTAATTATTTCAATAACATAATGTTGCAGTGAAGAATTTCTATGTATTTCATTTACTGTAAAGAAGGCTATTACAATTGATGCTTTATTATAGACGTGAGTTGAAAGAATACAAAGAATGGAATATTCTAGGCCTAGTATTGCGGTTTGTTACAGAGGGTAACAGCGCATGCAGTGCAGTGTTGGTTACGTGATTGCGCTTGAATCCTTTTGCTGTGAGGCTTGTGAGCTGACGGCTGTTTTAGAGACAGTTTTGTCCTTAACATCCTCCCTCAAGTCAAGCGGTAAAGGCTGGAGACGAAGACTTGAACATAATTTTGTAAAATGAAGACTTGAACATAATTTCTGAGGAGGTCTGCAAGCTGGTCTTTTCCAGATATGAAAGCAACATTCAACGATTTATTCAGAACTCAATTACGAACAAAGTGAAAGTTGATTTCGACATGCTTTGTTTGTGCGTGAAAAACCGGATTGGAGGAGAGTTAAGTTGCTCCCAGATTGTCACAGTAAAGTAGAGGAGCACAAGTGAGAGTTACTCCAAGGTCTTGACAGAGATGTTGCAGCCAAATTACCTCAGCCGTAGTGTTGGCAACAACTTTGAACTTAGCCTCTGTTGAGGAACGTGCGATGGTGGGTTGTTTCTTTGAAGACCAAGAGATTAAGTTGCATCCATGAAATATACAAAACCCGCTGGTTGATCTCCAATCATCGGGACACCCAGCCCAATCGGCGTCAGAAAATGCAGTAATATTTGAAGTAGAAGATGGGGAGAGTAGCAAACCAACATTAGATGTCTATTTGAGGTATCTAAGGATGCGCTTAAAGGCTTGCTAGTGAGGTACACGAGGAGTGTGCATGAATTGGCACACTTTACTGCCAGCAAAGGCGAGATCAGGCTGTGTAAATGACAAGTATTGTAGGGAGCCGACTATGCTACGATACAAAGTAGGGGGTCTTCAAATAAATTTCCAGTGAAAGCACTTAATTTTTCCGAGGTGGCCATTGGAGACTTAATGGGCTTAGCAAGATGCATGTTTGTTTGCTTGAGTAGATCAGTGATATACTTTTGCTGTGTAAGAAGCAAACCTTTTGAATTGTAAGTTGCCTCAACACCCAGGAAGTAGTGCAAATTGCCAAGATCAGTAATAGGGAAGTCAATCCGTAAGGTTGGGATGAGATTAGAAATTCATTGTAGAGAGGAACCTGTGACCAAAAGATCATCAACATAAACCAAGACAAAAGTGGTGACAGTTCTAGATGTGCATAAAAATAGAGATGGATCCCTTGAGGAGATGGTGAATCCAAGGTCTGTTAGGCGACAACTCAGACGTGAATACCATGCATGGGGAGACTGTCGAAGACCATATATTGCTTTGTTTAACCTGCAGACATGAGAAGGAAATTGAGGGTGAGAAAATCTTGGAGGTTGAGCCATAAACACAGTTTTGGTTAGAGGGCGCCATGCAGAAATGCATTCTGCACATCAAACTGCCGAATAGGCCAATTTTGTGAAACTGCTAGGGCAAGAACAACATGAACGGTTGTGGCCTTAACAATGGGGCTAAAGGTTTCTTCGAAGTCTATACTAGACTGTTGAAGAAACCCCTTAGCGACGAGACGAGCCTTTCTGCGTTCGATTGAGCCATCGGCAAGTGTTTTGTTGCGAAAAACCCATTTATAGGCGACTGTGTTTGGAGCCTCTGAAGTTGGAACTAATGACCAAGTTTGGTTAGCAAGAAGGGCATTGAATTTTTTTTGCCATAGCTTCACGCCACTTAGGATACTGCTGGGCGATGGTGTAGCTGGAAGGCGTTTCTGGTACAGTGTCTGGGTTGTTGAAGAGGGCACGGGGATGGGGCCATTTGATGGTGCCATCGTGAAATTGCCGAGGGCGAAAGGGAGTTGGTGCGTGATCTGGTGACCATCGAATGTGTAGGTTGCTGGGTGAGGTAGGGTGGGAGAAGTGTTGCGTTTGGGTGGTGGGGAAGATGCAAGGGAGGAAGGATGCGGGCCCAGAATAGAGGAAGAAGAAGGAGAAGTGACCTTTGGGGAATTTAAGTTGAAAAGAGGTAGGGCCACGTGAGTGGGCTGAGTGACGGGCTTGGGCTTAGGAAGAGTAGCATATGGAAAGTTAGCTTCATTGAACTTGACATCTTTGGAAATATAGGTTCGGCCCGTTGGGATATGATGACAGACGTAGCCCTTATGGACAGGACTTAGTCCTAGAAAAACACACGAAACTGAGCGAAAGGAGAATTTGTGGGTATTGTATGGAGTGGTTAAAGGCCAACATTTGGAGCCAAACACCTTTAAGGAAATATAATCAGGATGTTTTTGATGGAGTAGCAAATAAGGAGATGAATTATGGAGTGTGTGAGTTGGTAACATATTTATTGAATAAACGGCATGAAGAAATGCATGTGGCCAAAAGGTTAATGGAACCGAAGAATTAGCAAGAAGTTCCAAGCCTGTGTCAACAAATATGGCGGTGTTTCCTTTCGGCGATGCCGTTTTGTGTATGAGTATGGGCGCATGTTATTCAATGTGTAATACCACAGGATGCTAAGTAATTTGAAAAGGGCCTAAATTCAACCCCCAATCCGATTGAAACTGTTTTATTTTTGTGTTAAATTGAAGTTCAACTTATGCTTTGAATTTGACAAAGATATCGAAAGCTTGAGATTTAGATTTTAATGGAAATAACCATGTGTACTGAGAGATCGTCTACAAAAGTGATATAAAATTTATAACCGCCATGAGAAACATGAGGGGATGGTCCCCATAAGTCTGAGAAAACAAGTTGAGATGGAGCAACAGATTTATTTAATCGAGTATAAGCTGGAAATCTATGCATTTTAGCCTTAGCACATGCATCACAGAATGAGATCATGAAGTGGTCATATGGCAGATCATGTTGTTGGAGGATGGAGCGAACCAACTTGATGGAGGGATGGCCAAGTCGAGAGTGCCATTGTGGAACCGAGAGGGTACAGGTCAAAGCAGATGGAGGCGCAGCCGTGATGAAAAGGAATAGAGGCCATTATTTGTGGTCCCTTGAAGAAGAAGTTTCCACGATTTGCAGTCCTTAACACATAAAGAGTTAGAGAAAAATTCAAAGAACACATCATTATCGATGCAAAATTGACGTACTGAGATTAGATTCTTCTGAAGGAAGGAACACAAAGGGTTTTATTAAGAAGAAAAATAAATGAGGGAGAAGAGAAGGAAGCTGAACCAGAGTGAGAGATGGGCATGGTAGAGCCATCACCAACACGCAGCTGATCTTCTCCATGATACTCAGCAGCTTGAAATATAGGTTAGCCAGATCACTTGTGATGTGGTTTGTGGCTGCAGTGTCCGGGTACCAGCTTGCATCCGAAAGATAATTGGAGGAAGAAAAATTTGTAGTGATGGGAGGGGCAGTAGTGTAAGCTTGGTTGAACTGATAGAGACGTGAGTGCCAAGTGGCCTTGTCAATTACTTACTTGACATATGAAACGTTGGTCAGTAGGTGATGAGGAACCAGTACCAATGTTACTTGAATGACTGCCACGACCATGGTTTGAATTATAACGGCCACCATTATGTCTGCGATAAGAGTTTCGACCACCACGACGCCCCCGGCCATGTGAAGCAGAGGAGAATTTGGCCATTAAATTGGTAGAGGTCTCCGTGGGGAAGATGCTCGTGTCTGAGTGATGAAGTAAGCGTGCTTCATGAGCCAGCAAGTGCCCGAGCAACTCATCAGGGGTGATATGGGACAAGAGCATCATACTCAGAGCCAAGACCAGCAAGGAGATACGGGACAAATTCAGCAGGTGGTAGGGGACGACCAGCAGCTGCCATTGTATCTGCCAGAGTTTTAGCTTGACGAAAATAAGTTGAAATGGGGTCAGATCCTTTCTTTAAAGATGCAAGCTGCAGTTGGGTTTGGATTAGGCGTGCCTGTGAAACTGATGCATAGGTGGACTCAAGAGTGAGCCATACGGCTCGTGCAGATTCATAGCCAACAACCTGAGCAATAAGAGGTTCAGAAAGGGAGGAGATAAGGGCAGACATTACCGACTAGTCTTGTTGCAGCCAGATATCATATGCTGGGTTTGGGGTGAGGTCATCGAGCTCTGGTTTTGGGGGAGAGCATGAGCCATTGACGTATTTGTAAAGACGTTGACCACGGAGATATGGAAGTAGCTGAACTTTCCATAGTAAATAGTTTTTTGGTGTGAGTTTTACAGAAATTGTGTGGGAGAAATTTGGGTGAGGTAGGGTGGGAGAAGATGAATCTGGTGAGGAAGCCATGGAAGTTAGTCCTTCAAGGGCTCTGGTACCATGTTGCAGTAAAGAATTTCTATGTATTTCATTTACTGTAAAGAAGGCTATTACAATTGATGCTTTATAGACGTGAGTTGAAAGAATACAAAGAATGGAATATTCTAGGCCTAGAATTACGGTTTGTTACAGAGGGTAACAGCGCATGCCGTGGAGTGTTGGTTACGTGATTGTGCTTGAATCCTTTAGCTGTGAGGCTTGTGAGCTGACGGTTGTTTTAGAGACAGTTTTGTCCTTAACACATAACAACTGAAACAACATAATAATCATGATAAAACAGTTACAAAAGTTGTGTGGCACTTTAAATAATTGCAATACTATGAACAGCAAAGATTAATTGTATCGTCTTGATTGCTTTCTGATTTGTTTCATTTTTGGCAGGGGCTCATGCGGGTACTCCTTTACATCATGCAGTAAAAGAAGGCTTGGGACAGTCTGTTAAGTTACTTCTTTCCCATGGAGGTTTGTTTTATCATATTAATGTGGATGGGCTTCGTTGCTGCAACAAGCTGATATCATTTATTAGCGTGATTTTTATTTTGCCGCATCTAAAGGACTAGTTTATTAATAACTGTTGCAGCAAATACCCTGGTGAGGAATGATGATTTTCAAACTCCACTTGATGTTGCCAGAGTAAAAGGGTGCGCTAATGTTGTTCGTGCAATTGAGGTGTGCGTGAAAAATTTAAAAGTCGCAATTACTCAAAAGCTCTCTCTCTGTAGTCTAATTTGTTTAAAGTTGTACTCTTTGTTTGTTGCTTTTCAGAAGCATGTCTGCTATTTCTCTGGCTGGTTCCGGGAGTTTTATGGTCCAAGCTTTCTTGAAGCATTAGCACCTAAACTGTTATCAGGAACAATGTCTGTATAGTATTCACGTTCTCTATTTTCACTGCATTTTCTATAATGTTGTTTTTATGGATATCATTTTCGATCATGCACCTTTGAGAGCACACAAGTGCTAGTTATAGATACAATATCTACCATTTTTCCCAAAGGGAATTTAAGCATTTTATTATTAAAAAAATCCCTATATATGTTTCTTTAATAAGTAAATAGAAAAAGACCCCTATATGTTTATGGTTGCTGATATGAGTTCATTGCATGCAGTTGGGTTGTTGTTATACCTTTTGGTCCCAGTGATTCTACAAGGCCTCTCAAAATGGAGCTCATAATATATCGTACTTTGCAAGTATGACAGAACATAGTCGGTGAAGTTATTTATGGTTTTATACTTTTGTGATTCTAATTTCTTTGTTTGGTGGGAGTATTTATCTTTCTTTTGGCTGCCATTACCTATTATGAAATTGGATTATGGGAAAAACCAAAGATGAGTAAGACTGCCAGCTGGTATCTATCTATGATATCATAGAAAGTAATAGTATGGTATGAGTTGTATGACCCTGGCTGATACATGCTGGCATCCCTACTCAACCTTGAGCATAGATGTTCATATATTCAGTTTGTTTTTTTTTTTTTTTTTATACGGGGGTGGGGGTTCGAACTTGGTTCTCCCATTTGGAGACCAGGTCTTATACCATGGACCTTGGCATATATTCAGTTTGTTTCAAAGATTCTAGAAATTATTCTGTAGAAAGGTGTGGTGTGTGTGGGTGCACAAGCTAATGGATGTGTTTTAGCCTTTCTTTCTTTTGTATATTCTTGGTCTCTTAAGTAAATCGGTCGAGATGATTGTTATAATAGAAGACACCCTATGTGAATCTGGCTGGCTCCTTTCTGCAGGAACTTATAAACATATTCCATGGGCAAAGTCCCATAAGAAGCCTTCTGTCTTTTGCCTGCCCCCCCCCCCCCCATCTTTCTTAACCTCTTTGTGCCGTTCTTATGTCAATTATGGAGAGTTTGTTTGGTAAATCATTTTATACTGCAGAGCCCTACTTGCGACGATCTGGTGCTGTATACATGCAGACCTTGATGTAAAAACCTGTCTGCTAAGAAATTTCACTTAATTAAAAGTTAGTTCTCTGTAAGTTTAATAAGTATTCGCTCTTTAGATACTGTATGTCTGAATGCCAATGCAACATTTCTGTCCATGATTTGCTAATTTAATGGATTATAAACCTGGTTGGGTCATGGTTTTTCCTTCTAGGTTTTCTTCACAATAAGGATTCGAAGCACTTCTTAAATTTGCCGTTGTTTCCAAATTTTTGCATTTGAGTTGCCACAGCCGCAAACCAAGTTCCTGGTATTGGCTGGTGGATGAATGATAATCATTGCTGCTGCAATAAATTTCTCCCTTATTCACGTGGTTCTCTGGCTCTGCGGCGTTGCCCACATGAACAGAATTTGGGTTTTATACCCATGTGCTGCATCCTTTTTCCCCTATTTTTTGGGGGAGAATCCACTAAAATTTGTTGAGCTACTAGAGTAGCGGCCAAAAATACTTCTTGCTACCAGCTGTACTCGTAGAGTAATTCCTCTAAGAATCGAAGAAGCATTACTTATAATTTGTACTTCAAGATATGTTAACTGTGCTTGTTTGGATACTTAGAATATCTCAGTATATCTGTGAATAGTAGTGAAATGATTTGAGTTAAGATGTTTTATTTCAAGTTAAAAATTGTTTGAATATAATTTTTTTTAACTTTTTTTTGTTTTGAAATTTGAACAAGTAATTTTTTTTTTTTTTTTTGTGTTTTGTTTGAGAGTTTGGAAAAGTTGTAATGATTAGATGAAAAAGTTGAAGATTTGAAATTGAAAAGTGTTTTGTGTTTGAGTGATGTTTGGGAAGGAAATATCTGAGAATAATTGTGTTTCATTACCTACTGTGCATTTGAAAGATTGTACTTCAAAAAAATTGTTTTTCACGTTCATATCCTACTATTTCTTTGTGCTTCATATAAACTGTGATTTTGATCAATGAACAGGATGTGCGGCCTCGCTCAGTTATTGCTCTTTGGAAGGCCAAAATTGAGAAACCTGATTTTCATCAAAAGGAGCCAGCACTAACTATAGTTGACCAGTTTACCAGTAATTCTTGCTTATTGAAATTATTATTTCTTGATATATAATCTTCTAATTGATGGCATTTGATTTATAGACGATTAATCACCAATAAATGTCTAGTTGTCATGAGTTATTCATGGCACAAATACTATTGTGATTATATCTTGGTCAGAAGTTCGTGTGGGGATATGTAGTGATCCTTTGATATTTCTGAAACATGTAAGCAAGGCATGTATGGAGTTTTTGACGTCTAATTAGTCATTTGTTGGAGCTGTTGGAATCATTCCTTTTAAGTAGACATGTCTCGTGCTGTTGGAATCTTCCCTTTTAAGTAGGCATGAAGTTGTGTCTACACACCACTTCTCTTTAAGGTCCTACATTGTAGAAGCATCCGCTGCATTTATCAAATTACTCCATATTGTTTTTCTCTATTGATCATATCAGCTTGTCCAGGATGTGCTTTTGTGGTGGACACAAGACACCCAAATTATCTGTTTTCCTGGTTTTTTTTTTTTTTTCTTAATTTGGATAGTGCATTTTTTTTTTTGAATGTACCCATCTCATTGCATTTCTTATAAATTTTGCATTCTGGGTTTAAGCCTTTTGTAAGTCATTATGTCCACTGGCAATTTATGATATATTTGACAATGAAAATATGGAACTGAAGCAAAACAATGCTGCATCCTGTTGTCCATCTAGTGCAGGGGGAAATCTTAGGCCACGTACCTTTCTTAGGTTATGTGTCTAACTACTGATTTTGGTACTGTGATTGCTTTTTTGGGCCCGCTAAATAATGCCAAAGTGTTATTACAAAGACATACTTTATGCTCTTCATTGAAGTTAGAAGTTATAAGCCTGTAAACTGTTTTTTTTATTGGTAAAGAAAGTGATAAATAAGCATGTAAAATGTTAATCAACATGTCATACTATGTTTGCCCAAATGATTTATTCTTTTTTAATTCTGGGTTTTTACTTGTTTGAGGTGGATGTCCTAGTTCATCTGGAGTTGAAACCGCAATTGACCATTTTTTTTCTGATAAATAAAGGTCCCCTATTTAAAATGGAAAAAGAGCATGTTTTACTTTTTTTTTTTTTTTTAAATAATGGCGTATATTTAATGTCTATTCTCCTTGCTGTCTTGCTGAGCTGTGTCTGTCTACTAATCACGTATTTCTTATCAGAAACTCGGTATAAGCTTACATCCACCATTGAGGGTGATAAACAGCAACTTCAACGGATACATAATGCGTGCTTAGGAATTCCTCAGGTACACTATCAAAAAATATTCACAGAATGTAATTCTGCTGCATGTTACAAGTTTTCGCATTTCATGCATGATAGTTGCATGGATTTCTAAATTTGTTGGTATGGATGACTGATAGTTACAAGTTTTCATTTCCGGTTCACAATAGAATGTTTGCAGTGTATTCTTCAGTAACATGATGACTTATTAACTGTAACTTGTCTTGATGGTACAAGAAATGTGGCTATTTCTTTTGGCCCCTTGTTTAACCAAGTTAAAACATTGCAATGCACTATGGAGTACATTTTAAAAATCTTGTTCCGAAACACATTAATGAAAAATTAGTTTGAATACTGGAATTTGCTGTTGGTTTATTTATGGGACAATCTGCTTGCATGACAACAGTAGCTACTTTTACTTCAGGATGAATGATGAGTTAGTTATGATCAGTCAATTGGGCAGGGTGCAGGTTTGCCTAAGCTCAGCCCCTAAGAAATTTCTGCTCATCAAGCTTGGCTCCACCCAAATAAAGAATTAGAAGTCATACTATTATTTTTTGTGTAATTAAGAATGTAATGTTTTTCATCTAGTAATGTTTTTCTCATTCAATTTCCATATTCATTTACTTTTATAATCTATTTTTTTTCCATTATCCTAATTTATTAATATTGATTATTTGATATTTTTCTATATAGAGTTAAAAGCATCATTCATTACAACTATTGATGACTGAAGAGTCGAAGACTACATTGGGAATCTATTTGGAATCTTGAAGAATGAAGATTTGTGAAATTTTATTCAAGAACAATTGTTACTTACTTGCTTAAGACAATTTGGTTTTGTTTGTAATATGTATTAAACATCTAGTGGAGTTTTTATTATTTATTTTTAGTTATCTAGTAATTAGTATATAAGATAATAAGACTATGAATGCCAGTCACAATGGGTGGGCCCTGCTGTAGGAACCGCAAAAATAAATGTAAGCAGCAATGGGAGGATGGATGAGCCTTCAAAAGAAGATTACAATGGATGGGATTTGCCTGATTCTGGGACGGTTGGCAATACAACTCAACATGGGCAAACCAGTGGTAATATTTCTCCTGTTGCTCCCACAAACAGTGGCGTTTCTACATCCGCTTCTTCAGCTTCAGTTCCATCTGCTGCTCCTATTCCTGAGGAGTGTTTGGACGAAGGGCCAATTCACCATCCATCCATTGATTTCAGCCCAGTGGACTGGTCCGTTCCAGCCAGAGAGGATGGGGCTTCTGTAACAAATGATGTGAAAGATGAAGGCAGTTTTTCCTCGTGTATCATATGTTGAGAAGCTCCAGTAGAGGGAGCATGCATTCCCTGTGGTCATATGGCTGGTTGCATGTCCTGTTTGGTTGAGATCAAGGCCAAGAAAGGTGTTTGCCCTGTATGCCGATCCAATATAAAGCACGTTGTGAGGTTTTATGCTGTCTGATAAGTGAACATATTATTATGGAGCTGGGAATCTGGGATTGTTTTAAGATTTTGACATTAATATATTTTTTATCCATGAGCTTGTGACATTCATTTAATGGGGTTTTGAACATAAATGCACACGTTGCAACCCTGTCCTTTTTGTGATGTACAGTTAGCAAGGGGAACTGCGCTCTCGTTTTATGGAACTCTTCTGGAAACGCTGTTTTTTCAATGTTACTGCAATTACAGAGTATGTATAGACTAGCAGTCTGACAAGTACCTACGCTATGGCCTCGATGAATCTGCTTTAGTGCTATCGGTGGTGTGTAATCCATCCCTTGGAATAGAAGACGAGGAAGTTACTACTTGGTACAACTGCCACAAGCACAACAGAGCACTACAATCTCGATAATGCACTATAACACTACACAACTTTAAAAGGCTCTCATTAGATGCATTTTACAACCAAGAATGGCTTAATGCACGAAGCAATCAAATGGACAGCCAGCCAAGGAGCAGTAACAGAAACTTCACAAGGAAAGATGCACTGCAGCAACAATACGCAGTTTTATCAGTTGGTAAAGAACATCAAGTCCTTGTATGAGAGAGCAACCTTGGCGTCGAACGTTAATGAATCAATTACGTTTTTTTAATGTGTTTTCTTAATTGTGACGTGCCAATTGAAGTTGGGTGACGTTCCAGGTAAATCTTTGGCACCTTCGATATATGCCAAAAATGTGTCCTGAAACATTTGATGATGCCTACACAGCAGCAGAGCCCACAGGTACCAACATCAATGACCCTACTCTTCCACCATTTATCTGAAAAGAGAGGGTGAAACCAGCACATGGCATGCTTCATAGAATCCACGAAAATCTCCAACTTGTCGTAACTTGCTACTACGACACTTGCATAACACAGTTTACCATTGTGATCCAGTGTTGTACTGCATTTTTTGCTGCTCATAACTTTACCCAGCTGGCAAAGCTTAACTGAAGGCTTGAGTGTGTGTCACTGATTTTAGACTCCAAAAGTCCTATCCTCCTCTCTCTCACCCCCCCAAGGCGGGGTACATGTACTTTTACGAATCTGTCCTTTCCCGGCACTGGCAGCATTGCTTAAACGGCAAAAAAAAAAAAAAAAAAAAAAGCGAAACAATCAAGAAATTTACAGGATCAAGGGAAACAAAATATTGTTGAAGTCAAGGGATGGATACTAATTCCTCGGGAAAAACTCTAATCACAAATTAATTACATAAAAATAATCTTACAAACTGACATGATTTGATGTGATTCGTCAAATTGTAAAGTTATTTTTATTATAAAATAGATCTAACAAATTAGATGAACTCACGTCAATTTATAAGATTATTTTTATATAATTTCTTTGTAGATATAACAGTTCTCTATCTATATTAGATCTTTATTAGTGTTTAGGTTTTGAAGTTGGGAGTTGCAAGCACGTGCTTTTAAGAAATGAACTGGAGGTCAAACAAGTAAAAGGGTCAATAATTCATTCACCAAATGAATGTGAAATATTTGCATTGCTAAGTCAACTGAATCTACACCTAGTGTTCATGCTGAGCACTTTGCTTGCTGAGAAGGTAGGGGCCTCTTCACGCCAAGAAAGAAGGCAAAAAGAAAATAATAATAATAAATGAAGGGACAATTTAATGATTCAGCTGCTTTTATGTCAGTGAAAATGGAAGGTGTGCCTACATAGTGTGATGTGGGGGTGCCAGGATGCAACAGGCTAGAGATTGACACTAGCTAGCTAGTAAGATTTAAGCAGGCAATGTATCACCATTATTAAGAGTAATATATGGGTAGGTTGTAATCTTAATTTTATCATGTTGTCGTAAAGAAAAGCTCAGATTCTATTTATAAAACTTTTGTGGAAAGCAGATTCCACTCACAGAGAAATATAAAGGGGGGATATGTAAACCCAGCATGCTCTATTCCACTGTCCCTATACGAAAAAGAAAGGAAAATATTACTTTACCTCTTTATTGTATCGTTCTATTTGATTGCTTGATTAATTTTTTATTTATTTAATAATTAAAAAAATATTTTTAAATATATTAAGATTTTTTTAAAATATTTAAATATATTAAAAAAATTAAAAAAATTAAAAAAAAACTCAAAACATAAAAGCGGAAAAGTTGGCCCGACTCAAAAAGAATGAAACATGACATGATTGATGATAGGGGTACAGGTTTAACCAGTCAGCTAAAGCTGTTCATTTTAACGTTTATATGTTTCAAAGTTGCTTAGTACTAGGTGTCAAATAATCAAATATCTTGGTTATGTCATATTATAGAGCTATGATCCTAAGTATCAGAAAATTGTTTAGCTTGAGTTCCGAGACTTTATACTTCTTTTTTTTACACCTGTCCATGGCTTGCAATCTTGTCAGAATACTTAATAATTAGGTGTTCCACTGAGGTGAAGAAAATGCCAAAGACCTTTTAAGTTGGTTTGGAAGCTTGGCTATTCAATTTCACCAGCCAAGAAATTTGCAAAAATTGGGTGTGTGTACGGTACTGAGGAGTGCCAGTTCCCAGCTGAGCTCTGTCATATAAACTGGCCTGTTATTTTTTATTCATTAGAATGAGGAACATGGCTACATAAATGATCAAAATAGTTACTAGTAATTTACTACTTAATCTGGGGACAGACTCCATAACTGGAGCAGATACATCTTGGGAGTGTAGTCAAGCTTCCAAGGTCATGATATTAAATGATGCTTTATTTTAAGAATCAGTGATCATAGATCATGTTACTACAGACTAAGATCTTATTTAAAATGGTTTGTTTGCATAGTGATTAAATAACATGCACAACTCCAAGAATCTTAGGTTTTACTCATGATACATTATTTAACCAGGAAGAAAAGACAGCTAACACATTTAAGAAATAATGGCCGGCCCTATTGATCTAACTATATTCGAAGGCTCACATAAAATTTGAATCTTAAAAATCAAATTATGTCATGTAAATGGTGTGTGCCTGTGTGGTCTACAGGCCTTATAATAGCATTTCTCTATTAAGATTAATGGTCTTCAGAGTACTACATATTTGTTGGGACTTGAATTTAGATAGTACATTCCTTGCCAGTTCCAACATATCACAAGAAGACCATTAATTGACTAGTAAAATTATTGAAATGAGATGAGATGGATCAATATGCTTATTGGATGACTTTTTCTGAGTAAAACTGGGTAAATAACATAATAGATGGGTAATAACAGAGGTTAGGAACTGAGAGATATTAATTAGGTAATGTTTAATATCTTCTGACCACTAAAGGGATCACAGTGGCGCCCAACTAATAGAGAGTGAAAAAGATTATGGCCACCATTGCATTCAATGCTCCAAATGATGTGCGGCCTTAAGTTAATTGCATCTTGCCCTGAAATGAAAGTGATTCTTTTTTTTTTTTTTTTTTTTTTTTTTTTTTTCCTTCTTCTTAGCAAATCAAAGTGAATTTTCAAGGTCAATTTTACCATGTACCAGACAAAGAATTTCAGGGTAGATATGGCAGAATATACCTCAAGATAACACTGTTTGGCCTCATTTGCCTTGCATGTGATAAAACAACTACCCAACAAAATTGATTAGAAAAAAAAAAACTATCCAACAAAATTAGGTTTCGTTTGGTTATTAAATTTATCTCAATTCATTATTACAATTTTTTTAAATTTTAATATAAAATATAATAAATAATTTAATTTTTTCAAATCTTAAAATAATAATAATATTAAAAAATAATATTTTATTATCTCAACTCAATTCAACTCAACATTCAAACATAACCTAAGAATCCTTTTTGAACTTGTGAATGCTGATGTAACAAATGATGTTTGTCTTTTTCTTCCGAATTCCTGAAGATTTTAATGGTTTGTTTTGGCAATCATAAGTATCCAAGAAGAGGTTAGACAAGGCTATCATTAAGTCATGTATTTGTGGTTGAAATTAAATTCTAACTTTTGTTATTAGGCTACATATCCTACTGTCCTTTGACTCACGATCTTCTCCACACTTTTAAAGGAGCTCTTTTGGAGGGGTCAGTTGACTGTTGACTATAAAGCTTATATTTTTTCTTGTCATGCTATTTTCTGCTAAAACCATCAATATCAATATGCATGCATGCATGCAATGCTATATATATATATATATATATATATATATATATATATTGATTTACATTATTTTAAAATATTTTATTGGCACACTATCTAATATCACTAATCGAGTCAATGATCAGTTGAATAATCTTCGATGTCATCAGATGTCAAATTATAGATAGTATTAAGATATTTAGATAGTATTAAGATGTTTTCATTTTCAGAGTAATACTCTATATATATATATATATATATATATATATATATATATATATCTTCCGAACTAGATGACTCGTGAAGCTGATCATTTCCTTTGATTTGTCAACTAATTGTTTAACCAAAAAGCATATATATATATATAAAATGGCCTAAAAACTGATAAAAAAATGTGTCAACCTTCTAAGAACATATATACTATCACGTACATGATAAGGGCATATAATTAGTAATTCATTTTGTATAATAATTAATGTAACTTCAACCCCCACCAGTTCATCATGTTATCATAGAGAAGCATTTTTATTCATTCCAAATCGTATTATACCCATGATTATCTCTAAACATATGCCTCTTGATCTTCTTATTTACGTTTCATAACAGCACTATATATCAAGGATAATAATAATTATTATTCTTATTATTATTGTCACAATTAAAATTATTTTACACTCCACCTGTCATTCATTTCATTTAGCTTATTGACATATATTTCGTCGTATTACTAATATTAATTGTATACTTTCGAGATATATATATTTATATATATATATATATATGCGCATGAATAGTTAAATTTATTAAATGAAAACTATTATATGTAACTAAGTTAGCATATTTTGAAAATAGAAATTTTAAAAGAGTGTTAATGTTAGCATTTTGATCTTAAAGATTTTAATTTAAATCTTTGATTCCTTATAACTCATCTTTGTTTCTATATAGATATTGACAATATCTTGGCTTCTATGAGAAAGCATTAGGATAAGTTAAGAACTTGAATCCTAAACATAATGAATTTACAAAGGGATAAACATTTTTATTATCTAGTAAAAGAATTACATAAAAAAAAAAAAAAAATTCTATTAAGACATGTGATTGAAACTAATGAAGTATACAAAATAATTATATTAGAAGACTTTTATACCACGTACTATCCACGTGGTATAATTTAATTTAGAAGATAAATTTCTTCAAATAATTGTATATATTAGATACATCGATTGATACCTAGAAAGAAAAAAAAAAGGAAAAAAAAGAAAAGAATTTGAAGACGAAATAGTTTCCACGTGGCAAAGCTCTACCTAAAAAAAACAAAACAAACAAAAAATGACAATATTCTCATACATAGAACTTAGAAGGGGACAAAATGCCATTAAAACATATCACCAACACCAAGAGTCATCTCATGGGTTTGATTTTTATTGTATGGTAGTAGCAGCTAAACCAGATAAGGTTAGATATATGGTCTATTACACACAACATTAAATTAATCAAATTGATTTGCTGCTGGGCTGGGGTTAGGTAGTATCTAACAACCAAACATGCAATCTGGCCTATCTTTAGTACAAATACTTCAGGGATTTTTAAATGAGCTATGGTTAAATGGACCCAAAACTAAAAAGTCTACAAAAATTGTTTGGAATCATGAAAAAAACCTAGAAATATTCTTGCCACTATTTTATAGTAGGTATCTTTTACGTCACAAAAACTTACACATGCATGAGGCAAATTCGAGATGGCCCCAGGTGTTCTAAATTTTCTGAAATTATTTATCATTAAGTTTAGATTATCTTAACTGTGAAATGATAGAGATCATGTCCTGGTTAATCCCCCATAAAACCGATTTGTTTTTTTTTATTATTATTAAAAGGGAAGAGAATTCTCCCTATTGCCATCTGATGTACATTTAGTATTAAATTAACATCTTAGCATAAATAAAGAATACTTACTTTAATGTAATCTTCCACTTTTGTATGTCATGGTTCAATGGTCCAACACACCAATTCATGGGGTAGCTGCTATTGGTTGAAGTCACATCAATTGCCAACTTCGTAGACCCCATATTTATATTTATATATATATATATATATATATATATATTTATAAATAAAGGTCTTTGGATTAAAATTGAGGAGAGAGATCCCTCAACCCAAAGAAACCAAGAAAAAGAAAAGGAAAAGAGACATCTATCCAAAACAAGGGGTATCTTTGAAGAACAATCACGGTACTTCTCTGTTAATCACTCAACCTTTTGTTACATCAGTTAATAAAGAAAGTTTTGACTTATTTTACACATTATCTCTTTAATGTAATCAAAGGATCCCAAAATCCCATTTTAGTCTCCACTTTTTCTTTATCATTCCACTGATCATTATTATGTTCATTATTATGTTCTTACTTAAACTATCCCACAAAGCCCAACAAAACTGCAACTACATCGGGCCCCAGCAATTTACCCTTTTTTAACTTTTCCCTAAAATTTTTTATTTCTAGTTCTTCATTCCCTCTCTCTCTTTCGCAGCTCTGCAGGGAAAGCAGGGCATGAGGACCTGCACTCGTTAGCGAAGATTTAATCTTTATGAGTTTCATATGGATTTTCATGGTGAAGTTTTAAGCTTTGGGGTTCATCAAGATCTGTTCATGCTTTAGCCACATGCAGAAAGGTATGTTTCAATTATATCTTTCTCGTTTCTGCTTATTAAATGTTTGGGTTTTCCTAAATATATGAATGTTTTGTGGGATATGTCAATGGGTAGGAGATCAGATGAGCTGGGGTTTCCCTTTCCCTTTTCTTATTATTATTATTATTTTTTTTTTGTATGGATTTAAGCCTTCTAGCTCTTCTGGTTCATGTGTGAAACTTTGAGGACGTGATCAAAGAAAGTGGGCGTGCTAATATTTGCACTCCTTTGATGAGAAATTTTTTAGCTTGGTTTTTCAAGTGTTTGAAGCAATAATTATTGGCTTAGCAAATTCGCATACCCTTTGGCTCGTTGCTGAAAAGGCTTGGAAGGAGAAAATTGTAATGTTTGGAATCTTATTGTTCATACGATTTCCCATAAATGGGAATTCTGTTCATTCTAACCAAATGGCTGTTTTAGGCTCAATTCAGTTCTGGTTCTTGTTTTTCCAGCCAAAGTGAATAGTTTAAAACTAATATAAATCCTCTTCCCCACCCAAACTTTTCTCAGCTACTAAAGGGAAGGTAAATAATATTTTATTATAATCTCCAATGTCCAAAGGCTTCGCTTAAGAGAGAAATGGGTATGGAATTTTGTGAATCCTCAAGATAGGTTCATTTCTTTTATTTTCTTAGATTCATGTCCGTGGTCTGTGGGGTGCTTTATTTCAGGGCTTGTGGCTCAAACTCATTCTAGGGGTTTTCCGACTGTGCCAAAGGTTTAGGTAGTCACATATTCTTGTTAGTGTAACATAAGATGCATTTTCAAGGATTATGAGTATTTGGTTATATGCTCTATGATTGCTTCTCTGGTTAACAACCTGACGAGTGGTACTTGGCATTTCCATCATTAAGTTCTCTGTAAGCTGCTGGTAGCTTTCTAGTATGTCAGTATTTAGTTTCAAAAGCAACTTACAGTGGTATATACAATGTTGCTGGGATGCCTCAAGAGGCAGCATAGCACCAGGGATGACTCGATATGAATGGAGGCCTAGGGCGAAATTCCTAAGCAAGGGCTTTTTTAAATTTTAATGTAATATTATAATAAAGTCTTACTTAGTAGTTCTTTTGTTGTAACATAATCCACTTAATCTCGAGTCACTGTAGAAAGAGAAAAAAGAAAAATATGAAGATGTCTTCTTCTTTTTAGATAGATTGCACTCGGCACTAACTTTTTCTCCTAAGTCGAGTGGCACAAAGGCATTAATTACCAGTTGATTTCACTTTTTTTTCCTGAACCAAAATGTGGTTCCCTTTTTCTTTTTAGGTTGGTTTAGGATGGTCAACACAAGCACTAAAATGAGTTTTGGCATGCAATCATTTAGCCTCTAAAGATGAGATGCCTTGTCATATTATTTTCTTTTAATCCTCTACCAATGTTAACCAGCCACGACATGCAGCTTCCTTTAACTGGCTACCTTGTTGTTCTTTCTCTTTCACTCAAGTAACTAAAACTTGGAGAGCAGGGGAAGTAACTAGCTACCCCCACCTGGTCCCCGCCCATGCCCTATGAATGGGTGGATAGGGGCTAGGCTCACCCAGACTAATTACAACAACCAAAAACTAAGCTACGAATCCAAAATTGACAACCTCACGATCAAAATAAAGAAACAAATCTGAAAAACAGAAACCAACCACTGGCAGAGAAGAAAAAAACAGTAAGGAGAAGAAGGGGACGAGGTGGCTGAAAGAAGAACAATGCGGAGTAAAGAAAATATTTAGGGAGCTAGGTTTTAGTAATTAAGGGTGGGTGGGTGGGCGAGTCGCAGCTGAATTTTTAAACCACCCTCCCCTGCCCGTTTCATTTACTGAAATAAGGAATCTGCCAGCCCGTCTAGGTTAACACGTGGATATTTCCTCCAGGAATCCTAGGGAAGTGGATTGGCCTGGTGGGCTGCTTCGCTGAACCCCGTTTCCCAGGCCCATTATAAGTAAGGTGCATTGAGTTAGACTTGTCTTTTCATTTTTAATTTTTTACATGTGTTGGGTTTCTAGTGCTCTAATTTTTTAAAACAAAAAACTCAGGCTTTTCTTTAGCAAATGCCTTACTGTTTTGTGGGCATTCTAATTCTTTTTGGGACTTCTTTATTGCTATTATTATTGTTTTAAAATGAGACCGGCCATCTTTGCTCATGGGATGACTTGGATGTCTTGACATGTTGGCTGAATTACAAGTTCATTGCAGAGACAGTAGCCACAAGCTATACATTCTACTTTAGCCTTTTTAAAGACATTAGTTCAATAGGCTCTCTTATGCCTAAATTGGCTACATGGTTTTCGTTATTGGGACCAACTTTTCTTCATCATTCTCCAGAACCGTGTGGGAACTTTATACAGGCTATTCCACCAAGATCTGAATCTCCTATTGCTTTCTGCTCCCTTTCCTGCAGCTTCTGTTACAGCGACAGTCCCATTTCCTATTTTGTTTGGTAGGCCTCTGCATCCTTGCATGAGATGTACTTACAGACTGAACCTTGACATTGATTCTCTATATCCTTTTTGTTCTTTCATGTTACAATTGCTTGAGCTGCCAGGAAATTCCAGCTGCTTCAAGTTTCTGTTTTTCTTCATCCTTTACGTTTCTACCCCATTTTCATTGCAAAATCTTCTTATCTTTTATATTATGCATAAGTATAATCATAAGTTGATATGGGCCTTTTCTCATTCTCTTTAAAAGGAAGAAAGGAGATAGCTTGATGTGTTGATTGATAGTCTAAAGAAATTCTTCAAGCTGTGGAGTTTGTAATAGGTAATAAGTGCTCATTTTTTCTATAGAATCAGCAGACCCCTGCTATTGCAATGCAAACATAGTCATTGTCAAAGGGAACTCTTATAATTGTAGACTACTTTTACCAAGATATTCTAACAATGCTTTACGTTCATAAATTCCTCTATTTTTAACTTATTTAGTTTTGTTATATGTTTTATCAGAACAGGTAAAATGGATGCAACAGTTGTGAATTGTCTTATCAACAGCATTTCTCGATTCATTCATCTAGTTTCATCTCAGTCAATGAAACATATGCCTCTTCAGAAGGATTACAGACATCTAGTAGGTGTACTGAAGCTTTTAAAAGCAGTTCTTGATGAAACCGTTGATTACAAAATTCCTTCAGATGAAATCTTATATAAGGAGTGTGAAGAATTAGATGTGGCTATCAACGAGACTAGAGAGTTCATAGAAAACTGGTCTCCAAAAATGAGCAAAATTTGCAGTGTAAGTAATGCTTTATTGGCTTATTTTCCCTGATCAATTGAACACCCATTCCCCTTCCCCGAGAAATGAAAATCAAGACAAAGCGCACTTGGAACACACTATTCAACAGTATTAGTATCATTGGTATATCTAGTTTTTAGTTGTGAAACTTTCTTTCTGGCTCATGCCTTGGGAAACTGAATACTTTTTGATATCTTTTAACATTGAGATAATCATAGGGTAAAGATGAAAAAGTGTAACATTACCACAGCATTTATGTTAGACTGCAAACTTCTATTTATATCCCTATGTTGTCTGGTAATAAAGAGGAGCATTATAAGTATTTTGCAAGTGTGCATATTTTTTTTGACAACTTTCTGCATTTATTTTCTAATTAATTATATGCTATATCTCCAGGTTCTGCGAAGTGAGCCATTGTTGATGAAAATCCAGAGCTCATCACTAGAGATTTGTCGCATACTGTATAGATTGTTACAGTCATCTCCATCTACTTTAATTTGTGTGCAGGTATCATGGTTGCTATATTGTTTTCTGTGTGAAATTGGTTTTATTAGATAAACTTTCTGTTTCTTATTCTTTTTCTACAAGTTTCATATTTCCTTAAAAAAGTGTAGTTTACTGGCTGTAAATAGCTATGACTCGTTTCTGGTCATTGAAGGCAATTGTAAGAGTAATTTCTCGTACCGTTTCAGAATTGTATGCAGGAACTTCAATGTCTGAAGCTGGAAAGAGTAACGGAATATATACGAGAGGCTCTTAGAATTCAAAGAGATGATATCATTCCCTGCACAGAACTTCTAGAGAAGATTATTGAATTGCTTAGTTTTACTACAAAACAGGAACTTTTAAAAGAAAGTATTTCTGTGGAGAAAGAGAGAATAAATGCCCAGGTCAACATAGTGAAAGGGGAACTAGATCAACTCTACCAAATCATGAATCTTGTCTCCCACATTCGTGATTGCATGGTGAAAATCCAGCGGTTTGAAGCTACAGGTGGAGTCCCAGTCCCTTCATATTTCCGATGCCCGTTATCATCAGAACTCATGTTGGATCCTGTGATCTTGGCTTCAGGTCAAACCTATGAGAGGTCTTCCATTCAAAAGTGGCTTGAGAATGGGTTGACTATTTGCCCAAAGACTCGTCAAACACTCTCACACACAAATCTCATTCCCAATTATACAGTAAAAGCCATGGTAGCAAACTGGTGTGATGAAAACAATGTAAGACTCGATAATTTTGCCTCAATGTCATCCCCATCGGATCATATATCTCCACAAAAGTTAATCTGCACTGATGGTTCCCTCGTTCATTACACAGTAGCAATTCGACATCAAGATCATCTCCTGAAGTTGGAAATGGATTTCAAAAGCAAAAGTGTGATGTTTCATCTAGATTAACAGGGGAGAACTCCAATAAATGCCAAAGGAAGGAGATGGAAAAGTTCGACCGTGCATCACCTGATCAGTCATATATTCATAGCAGGAGTGAATCAGCCTCAAGTGCCATTTCCAGTGTTGATTATGTGCCTCCACCATCACATGAAGTGTCAAGTACTTCTAATAAGCATGAAAATGTGAATGAGCTCTCCGGAGAAATCACAACTGAATTTCTTGCTGCTTCTCCTCGATATAACCAACCAGGATTTTCTTGGTTATCAGAAAAAAAATTTGACAGCTCCAAAACAAAAGTTGAAGTTGCAGGGAATGGAAACCATAATTACTTCAGAGAAAACTCGCTCCCATTTTTGGAGTTGGGATCTGATGAGTTGACCACAACTTCTCATGTCAAGAGATTGATTGAAGACCTTAAGTGTCAATCAAATGAAGTAAAAACTGCAGCTGCAGAAGGGTTGCGGCTTCTTGCAAAGCACGATATGGAGAATCGCATCATTATAGGCAAATGTGGAGCTATTGCACCATTGCTTTCGCTGATGTATTCAGAAATGAAGATAACACAAGAGCATGCGGTGACAGCTCTATTAAATTTGTCAATTAATGAAAATAATAAGGCCATGATTGGGGAAGCAGGGGCTATAGAACCACTTATCCATGTTCTGAAAACTGGAAATGATGGAGCCAAAGAAAATTCTGCTGCTGCACTATTCAGCCTCTCTGTCTTAGAAGAATACAAGGCAAAAATTGGTCGTTCTGGTGCAGTTAAAGCATTGGTGGGTCTTCTAGGCTCAGGGACTCTTAGAGGGAAGAAAGATGCTGCTACTGCTTTGTTCAGCCTATCAATTTTTCATGAAAATAAGGCTCGCATAGTTCAAGCCGGAGCTGTGAAGTACCTTGTTGATTTGATGGACCCTGATACTGGGATGGTTGACAAGGCTGTTGCTCTTCTAGCAAACCTGTCAACAATTGGGGAGGGGTGTTCAGCAATTGGGCAGGAAGGTGGTATCCCTTTACTGGTTGAGATTGTTGAATCAGGAACTCAGAGGGGAAAGGAAAATGCTGCTTCCATACTGTTGCAACTGTGCCTCCACAGTCCTAAATTTTGTACCCTGGTTCTGCAAGAAGGGGCCGTTCCTCCCTTGGTTGCATTATCTCAGTCTGGCACACCAAGAGCAAAGGAAAAGGTACACAGTTTCCTCTATTATTCTATCATATGCCTGCCCATCCTTTTCATTTTGGTATGCTCATCTGCTTACCAGTTGATGTGCCATTCACGAGAAGGCTTTTAAGAGATTTGATATTCTGCATATGACTCAGTGAGTGTTTCTAAGAAGGGCTTGACTTGGAAGAAGAGAATGAAATAAAAAAGAAAAGAAGATGACCATATTCCTTTTTGTTAAGAGTAACAACATCCCACCCCAACCCAAATGTGATCAGCCGCCATTTTCCTTTATCCATGTTTATAATTTCTCATACTTTAACAGTAGATGAATGATTCTTTCTTACTTATAAAAAAACAAACAGTAGGATGAATGATCCATCCATATAGCAGAAGCTAGAAAGCACATGAGAGAAAGCATTTGTATGTGCATAAGATGTCTTGGAAAAACAAGAACATTTCATAGAGTATTACTGTATTGGTTTATTGCTGGCATTAATAAATTCTGGAAGTCGACTGTGGTTATCATCATATTTATACCTAGTGACTGTGTCTTGATACAGAATTTGTCCAAATTTTGTGATTGTTGAGAATGATCAAAATTGACGAAACAGATATGACAATATATATTCATTTTATATTATGCAGGCACAACAGCTTCTCAGTCACTTCCGAAATCAGCGAGAAGTGGCTGCAGGGAAGGGCAAATCTTGAAGAGACAAATTTTGTTGGTTTTTTGCTGCATACAATTTTTTTATTATTATTTTGCATTATTCTCCTCGTTAGTTGCTCTTCTTTAAGATTTTCCTTTAGGGTTTTTTATTTTTTTCATACATTCTTTAGTTTCAATTATGTCCATTTCCAGCATAGACCCGAAATTTTCTTTTCCTCCGTTATTGTGGGTAGTGATGGATTTCTTGTAATGTGCAAAATGGGACTGGATTTTGAAGTTAGGACTATTTAGTCTCCTGAGAACATAGCTTGGTGAAGCATGACACGTAGTTGCCACATGTTTATGCTGTTTTTAGGTCTTCCTGCAGTGTTGTACATATGTTGTATATATCATACAATGTTTATGCTATATATATGCGATAGACTCTTGTCATCTGCTGCAGAATCATAGAATTAATTTATGCTATTTGTTGCACCAAAGTTCCAGTTTTATTGGTACTTATTGTGGCCATGCAACTACTGGACTTTCGTACCTCTGTAGCATGCGGGATCAACACCCACTTAAAGGTTATGCATACATGAACCAGTTTATGAAGCTCCACAACCCAAAACTAGTTAACATTCGTGAATATTGGGTAGCGTTTTTGGATAATTATTACTTCATTATCGACGTTGCATGCAACAATCGCGTTCAGTGGTCCACTTTCATTCCTGGAACAAAGGAGAGAAAATACAACTGGAACCGTGTTTAGTAATGCTGCCTTTGGTGCTCTAGCTTTTAGACGCTTTACGATTGCTGCTTCTGATGTATTTTCAAAGGATTCTGTTTGGCTTACTGGAAAGTGAATTTCCAGTCAGGTGCCGAGAAGAAAATAAGAGGAATTGTTTTCCCTTACTGAAACTAGTTGTGCCTGGCCACGACAGGGTTATGCATAAACTGAGTAATCTTTTCAGTTGAGGCGTTTTAGCAAGTCCCAAAGTCATCAGATTCTATGCATTTACTTCAGTTTCTTCCGGATTATGTGGGGCTAGGAATGTAGCAATATGTTTTTATTTTTCTAAAATAAGTAGGTAGTACTACAAAGATGTTTTTTCCAAGTCAATTGAAGAATGAGAAAAACATGAGATGATAAGCCAATTCTGCAACTCTCAATAGGCAGATCGAGGATCTTAATTGTGTATATAATAAATAATCATTTTTACGTTTTCCTTGGCAAATTACTTCTCGGCATAATGCCCAATAAAAGAGCAAGGGTAAAGTCAACTCTCGTTTGTTTGTTTTTGCAGATGAGATAAGATGTGGCGAGATAAAAGTTAAAAGTTGAATAAAATATTGTTAGAATGTTTTTTTAATATTATTTTTATTTTTGAATTTGAAAAAGTTGAATAGTTTATTTTATTGTGTGAAAATTTAAAAAAATTATAATAATTAAATAAGATAAGATGATTTAAGAAGAGTTAAGAAAAATTAAAAAAACAAACGAGGTCTAAATATTTATAGAGTGGAGAAGGCGTGGAATAGCTATTATGTATGTATTTTTTCAAGACACAAACTTTGGCCCACAACCTCATCGAGGGGCCCAAACCCTATAGCTTTTCTAGGTAAGTAAAAGCCCAAACCTAGATCGAGTTCACCTTTTCAATCGGGTACTCTGGGTGCCTTCTCTTCGAAGGGGCTCGATGCATGCATCATGCATGGGTGCTTTTCTCAATGGATTCTCTCTTCTTCCCATTGTCAACCAATGCGGCCCCTTTTTTCATTTTCTTACAAATTTCTGGTCCCGCATTCCATGTGCTAAAAGAATATGATGATCTCCTAGCATGTGCTTAGCAAGCCTAATATATATATATATATATATATATATATATATATATATATATATATAACAGCAAAAAAGATTCTTTTTTCTTTTTTGGGCACTTGAGATGAAAACTAGGGACTTGTTTGTTTTCACAATTCATCTCATCTTATTTAATCTAATATTTACAACTTTTTCAATTTCTTGCACAATAAAATAAATAATTCAACTTTTTAAAATTTTAAAATAAAAATAATATTAAAAAAATATATTTTAATAATATTTTATATAATTTTTAATTTTAATCTCATCTCATCTATTAAAATAGACAATGCCTAAAACTGGCTAGACATCAGGGATGATGGGCTTTAAGCAGGGACAAATCTAGCTAGGCTCCCTCCAAATATCTGAAAACAATTCAACTCATCGTACTCCTGCAGCCTCAAAAAACAAAACTCATGGGACTCTCCCCTCTACATCAAGGCGAGTCATGGAAAGGAAAGTCCTTGCATTGTTTAAAAAATTGTTTAAAAAACTCCTTTTTGTCTTTAATCTTTAGCACCTGATCTTTCCCATATATCTATTTGTGTATATATATATATATTAAGAAAAAAGCTTGTATGTCGCTCAAAATGTACCGCTTTCGTGTACTGTTGCAAAAAAATTTTTTTTATATTTTTTTATTTAATAATTAAAGAAGTGATTTTAAATATATTGATATATTTTTTTATTTTTTAAAAATACTTAAATATATTAAAAAATATAAAAACAAATTAAAAAAAAAAATTAAAAAACAACAAACGGTAGAACGAGCGGTGCTACTCAGGCTCCGCTCATATATTAAATGAAGGGAACACACTGATTTGTTTTTTTTCCCCCAAAGGGACAATAAAACTGTGAAACGCACAAATACATACAGGCACTGAGATAGACTGATACCCCCACCTCGACGATCGATGTGGCACGAATAAGTTAATGCAGTTGGTGTTGAAAGTCGTTGCCTGCCATTGCTGGGGTTTTAGCTAGGGTTTTGCTCAAGTTTCGACATTGGAGCAAACAAATAAAGCGCCATGCACGTGCCAATGATCAAGTGTTGCACTGTGCATGGCACACGTCGGCCGTTTAATATAAGATTAACAAATAAACATTTTAGGAAACTCGAACTCAGACATAGATATTCCTTTCATGTGAGGGTTTTAAGATAAGAGGACACTTTTTTTTTTTTCACAATTTCCACCATAGATCATCAGGAAAAAAAAAACAAGAAAAGAAGAACTCTCTCTCTCTTTCTCTCTCTCTCTCTCTCTCTCTCTCTTTGGGCAATAGAATCTAATTCTGGAACAGGGGCTTTGTTTAAATAATCTCTCGTACAGTTGAAATGCTTAATACAAAGATATCTGCAAGACAGCAATATTATGCTTTGCTTTTCTCAGTGTAAAGATGGGTTGGTTTGCCCCTCTGCCCGCTCTGCCCGGGAATATTTGACTAGGTATCTTGGCACCTTGCACAAATTAACTTTGCCTCTGATCTGTTGGGTAATTCCAAATGACAGTACAATCCATTTTTTTTTAATTAAGCACATAATTAACTCTTAGAAATAGAGGGTTGGAAAAGTTAAGATATGGAGTTAATTAAATTTTTATTAAAAAAAAATTAAATTTTATCATCCAAGCTAGCTAGTATTCTGATAATGTGATATGAAATTGATTAATTAAAATGTTAGAAGTAAAGTTGGTACATGTTAAAGGTGATAAAATATGGATAATTTAATTTCAAAATAATGTCAAGTAAATATAAACTCTAGAAGATCATGTACTCGATCCGTTTCCATTACACTATTTATTTATTTATTTTCTATAAATTAATAAAAAGATATAAAATAATATGATTGAGGTTCATATTGAGCTTCTCTGCCTAATACTCAAACCCTTAACATATATAGTCTTAACAAAAGCAAGCAAAACAACTGTCAAGCAGTATGAGTTATGCACAAGTCAGCAGCAGCACAGAGGGTGAAACAGTAGCAGCTATAGCCCACCTAGGCCTACGGCAGCAAGAATTGCACAATTCTTGAGAAAAAGAAGCTTTTCAAAACTAATTAACCACATTTAACAGTACTTTTTTTTTTCACCTGAAACAATGGTAATCAATCTCCAATACGATTGAAGAATCACTGTAAGAAAACTGACCAGTTATTTTTAATAAAATAATTTTTTTTTTGTTAAAATATTAAGTCTGTTTTTGTTGTAAGTAATCATTCTTGTTACAAATAATCGGTCATAAATATATATATATATATTTTTATAGTGAATTGAACCAATTTTCTATGATCAGTCATGTAAAATCTTCATGAATAAGCTACATAAATATAGCGGTATCATGAGTTTCCTAATCCCAGATCTTTCAAACAAACTATTGACTATGATAGGGTTATTAGTTAAGATATTGATACAGGCGGCCAAACTGTTCATGAAAGTGAAGAAAATTCTAAAGCTTCCGGCCGTGTCCCATGCAATTGCAATATTTCTGTATCTTATCTGTATGAGGTTTTTAAAGAGCAGTGGATATGGATTCCCATCTAACTGATCTCCTATGTATGATCGTGATCATAATCTTGCCTTGTATACTGGAACTTGTGGTTCTTAGGCTAAAAGCAAGTAGTCCTAGGTCGACCATGCACTGAGTGTCACCAAAAATCAGTGGCTCACAAAAGGATTAACCTCTGATTGGACAAGGCAATAAGCAGAGGTCTGGCCTGCTTGAAGTTGAAGGGGTCAATTATTAAACATGGCGCTGCTCGCTCCAATACAATCAGTCCCCATGTTCTAGCAGACCAAAGCTGTACGTACTCAACTGAATTTGGACCCACCGATGCAGAAAAGTACTGTTGTATCAGTCGACATTAGGGTTTGTTTTTTTTTTTTTTAATCTATCTATATATATATTTATCCATCACGAACAAATCTGATTTACAATATAAATGCTAATTATATCCTTACTGTAACGAAGAAATTGGTACGAGGTAATTATAAGGAAGCATTATTAATATCTAATTAATAATCAATACATGCAATACATCATATAATTATTATCTAAGAGGATTAATTAGTCGAAACTATATATGATTCTTTATAATCAGCTCGCTTGTAGAGTTAGCTAGATTTTACCCAATATATAAACAAATCCGCGTTGTGGGGTACACATGATCGATCTGTATAATTGGAATTAAGGTCATCACAGCAGACTAATCCATATATATATATATATATATATATATATATATATATATATCATGTACATGCTGCATGCAAACCAGATGCTATATATAGATCAGTTAAATTGACCCGACATGCAATCGTTGTCGGAACCGTGATCCTTTCGATTTTAATTATTAATTTTTCTGTCTAAAGTTTTTTATGGTTTCTAAATCTGTTGGTGTACATGATCATGTGGAGCTAGCATGAACTCAAGTAATTAATTAGGGGACAGGAACAGTGGTTAAGGCGGTTCCTTGATTAACATTATGGGCATATATATATATATATACAACGGGCTTCGTAACTTTCTGCTTTAGGAAACAGTGGTTAATATCATGACGAAAACTAGAATAAAAATAAAATAATCCGTATAACTAATGAAATTATTTGATTCGGCATTTTCTTCAGTTGGGAATTAAAGGGATTGACAGCATTTTACAAAGAGCTGACAACTGTATATAAATTAATAGAGTTCCTGTTCTCGAGAAACCTTCATGGTTTTTTTTTTTTTTATGAGCTCGAGAAACATCAATTAGTTTGTGCTAAAAAATGAATTTGTTGTGTCTGGAGAACCGTGCGACTTACTACTGTCCTTGTCATTGCAAATGGGCCGAGCAGCTAGCTTCATAGATATTCAATATTTCTATTTCTATACACTATTCGTGTAAAACCATTTGCCTAATTTAGCATCTTGATCTTTTTTCAAGCCCCATTTTGTACCGGTTGCTCTTGATCTTCTAGGCTTCAATCTAGAACCACAGTTTAGTTTGCTCCCCCAAGGTTGCATCTCATGACTGCATGCAGGCTGGCTTTGATCGAGCTCTATCTAACTTTGGTAATTAATTCATGTGTGCATGTACATGATTAAGGATGTCCCGGCAGGCTAAGGTTTGTTTCCGATATTCCTTTTGCCGACACATTAATCATGTTTCCATTAGAGTCTAGAGGAATGCATGCATGCAGCCAGGTTATATATAATTCCTTAAATCATACTTTTCTTGATTATCACATACAATAACTGATTAAATAGCTGGTTTAAGTACTATGCGGTATGCGATTCTCTCTTGATCATGTTTTTCCTTTCCTCTAGGACGTTGTAAATATCAGGATTTACTGCATTTTGGACAACTAGCTACAAACCACTGTACTGAAATCTCCAACAGATAGCCAACCTCTTAGAAGACATAAGAATCGTTTCCTATGCGTCATGCACCCTGCATGCAATTAAGCTGCATGTAAATTATATGCGCTGCCACAAAATCCTGCCTGATCTAATGCTTTCAGTCCATTTATTGGACCATAAAAAATCATGACCTATTTCGACGATCGATGTTTTACCCAAAAGCAGGACTATTGGAGGCCGGGGAGACCCCATCCCTCTTGCTATCACCCCTTATATACAGCAAGGTGGCTCGAGCAGCCCCTGAAGGATCCATATATATATATATATATAAAAAGTGGCTATCAAACAGAAATTCTTGTTTTAACAGTTTTTATTATTTTTCCGTTAAAAGTTAACGCCGTTCATCCTACTAAAAATACCTGCAACCAATAATATTATATTAATGATGACAACAAGCTTGTTTTATTTTGATACCCGACCCATGCATTAATTGAGGTTTTAGGGATCAGTGCATAGTCATGTAAATATTATTCTCAATTTATTATTATTATTATTATTATTATTATTATTATAATATGCCCAACAAGCCCTTAAGATCAATTTTTAATACTGATCTGCATAAACATTAACAGTTCTATATACTTAATTAATAATGATCAAATTATGAAGAAAAAAATAATAATAAAAGAACTATATATCATGTATATATTGTCAATATTTATACGTTATATGTACAATATTTGATTTGTTTATTATTTTGTTGAAATTTAGATTTTTTTGTCTTTCTTTAACCTTGTATTTTATTTTCCTAGACAAAGAAGCTATTGACTTTTTCATTTTTTTTATTTAAATTATTATGTCAAATACACCCTGGGGCTAACGCACCCGGGGCCGTTCCCTAGTATATATATATATATATATTACTCACCTCCAACGGCGCCCTCCCTGTTGAGTAGTACTACAATCTACGGGTGAATACTAATTAATTTTTCGTTTTTCTATGTGTGATATACTCACGGTTGGGGCTTCATTAGTATACAAATTTCTTTGTGACTGATATATATGGTCTTAACTTTTATAACTCTCAACAGACAAATCGTCTAAGAGACCACACTCTGCCTAAATTAAAGATTTCAAACCCCACATCTAGAGGAGGAGGGGACTTTCACTCTATGGACAAAATGTCTAAGAGACTATTTCTTTTTATTTTTACCTAAACAAAAGGAAATAACAATAAACATAAAGATATATGTGAAAATGACAGATTACAACTATAGATCCAAATTTTCAGCTTGAAGAAAAACAAAATACAAGAAACAAAGAGACTGTGGTGGCGCATGAGGGACGCGCCACACTAGGAGTGTGGCGGCCAGTCGAGTTTGAAGAAACCGAGGTCCCTGGTCCCAGAAATGCTCGTGTGGCAATAATAGAAGTTTCCTGGTACGGTGGCACGTGGATTTCACGCGCTACTATGACCCGCACGTGTGACTCACGTGCCGTTCCTTTCGATGAAAACCTTCGACCGTCCAAAAGATCAGCAACCTGGGAATCCTATAGAGGGGCGCGTGGTGGCCGCTGGGCTTTAGAAAACAGAAGATCGACGTTTCACTATACTTTGGATGGAAAAACAAACAAAACTAAAAAATAAAGGGCTATACAGTCTCTGGTTTAATCAGATGGTAGGAGGGAGGAAGGAGCCGAAGCTCCACCCCTCCTGAGTTGGATTTTGTTGAGGTGGCTCTTTGGAGAAAAAAGGGAGAGAGAGCTTTCGGCTAGGATTTTTTTCACTGCTCAACTTTCTTGTATGAGATGTATTTACCACCTCAATGTTGCACATAGAGTTTTTGTTTAGTAAAGATATGTGGGAAAATAATGTAGAAAAAAAAATAATGATCTGACTTGAAACTCACTTGTACGTGATCTTGAGTACGTACTCATGAACATGAGTTCATGGCTCCTGATTGCTCAAGGGTAGCCATCTTCTATATATAGTTTGGTCATGATGATCATGCTATTAGGCAGTGGGTATGCATCAAAGTGACGACGATATATAGTCTTTGATCGGTATTGAATTGATTGTTTAAGATGAGTACTAACTCTACGTGATCATTTCAGATTAATTGTTATTATTATTATTATTATTATTATTATTACTACTTTGGTTTGCATTTAAAACATTTTACTTACAAACACGTAGGTGATACGTACATATGTTGTTGTAGTACGTACGTAGTTGTAATAGTCTCAGTATGAAGAAAGATATTATATATGTATAAGCAGCATTACAAGGTGTAATTAATTAATTAATTAATTAATTACAATAGTGATTATATATAGCTAGCTAGCTTAATTAGCTTCAATGACATTGCTTCTCTGTTTGATGGTATAAATATATAACTTCCTAACCTCGATCTAGAGATTTCAAAAAACATTACAAATATATGTAATTTGTAGTACACCTTCCAAATCCATGGAAAAGGAAATTAGGAACATTAATTGTTTTTTATTTTGTGGCCTACAAAAATAGGCTGTACATTAAATTAGGTTTAGAAAATTATTAACCCAACTGTTGCATAAAATTTCCAAAATTAATTCATTTTATGCCCGCCTATCTCTCTTGACTTTTCCTTAGATAGTTTTTCTAGGCACAGAAAAGAAAAGTTACGTCACATTGAGAGCAAATATAAATATAAATTTATAAATTTATTTTTATGAAATTTTTAAGCAGACATAATACATCAAAAGTACAGTTGCCAATCTAGGTATGGAAGAACAACTGTTGTCAAAATTTGATTGGGCATAGAGATTATTTATACACAATTTCTTGTTCACTTAATTTTTTTTTATGTGAAATTAATAGAGACAATGGTCGTAATCCACACTCACTACAAGAAAACTGTTTATTTGTGACCAGTTAATTCTAACAAAATGACTATTTACAGCCAAAATGAATCTATTTTAGTCATAAATAATCTTTTTATCGTAATTAAATAGCCACAAAAATCTATTTTTCTTATAGTAACTTTTATATCCTATTTATGTTTTCTATTATTGTCTAAAAATTTCCATACATTTGCAAGTGAATATGGACACTTGTTTTATGGAATTAACGTCTTGTTTAGTTATTCAGTTTAGATGAGATGAAATATTTTATTAAAAGTTAAATAAAATATTATTATAATATAAATTTTTAATATTATTTTTTATTTTAAGATTTAAAAAAAATTAAATCTTTTATTATATTTTATATAAAAAATTATAATAATTATATAAAATAAGATAAAAATAATTTAATTTTATATAATCAAACCAATCCTAAGAACTACGATGAGGCCAAACTCTTGTGTAGTATTCATTATGAGTAGGGGTGTGCAAAATTTTGAAAATTCTGACTCCGTCTGACTTCCACTCCGACTCCGACTCCGACTTCGTCGGAGTCATTGGAATTCGGAGTCAGAATTCGGAGTAGCTCCGAATATCTATTCGGAGTTGGAGTCAGAGTCAGAGCTCCAAGAAGCTCCGATTCCGACTCTAAAATTTTTTTTACTGTACACTTGCGCTTGAGCAAGGTGTCGAGCGCAAGTCGAGCACACGTTGTATTGAACATTAGCTCGAGGGGCATGTCGAGCGGAAGTCGAGCGAACCTCTCTGGAAGAATTCTGCTCGAGCGACATGTCGAACGGAAGTCGAGCGAACCTCTTTGAAAGAGTTTCGCTCGAGCGCCACGTCGAGCGCACGTCGAGCTTCGATCTTATGTCGGAGCTCCTATAAGAGGTCGAAGCTCCGACCTCCGATCGGAGTCGGACTCTGACTCCAATTCGGAGTTGGAGTCGAAGTTTCAATTTGGCTTTGACTCTTATAAGAGTCGGAGGTCGGAAATGAACACTCTAACTGGAGTTAGAACCCAGCCCTAATTATGAAGAAGTAAAGAGAGGAAAAAGAAAAAAAAAATTTACAAAAAGGGCATTCTAGTCCCTAGGAAAGGATCAGTCATTCACTGGTACAGAGTCAAGAAACAATCATGTTATTTCCTTAATTTTTTCCCCTTCGAACATTGTCCTGTCTGCAGTACCCACTGCCTAACTCTGCCATTTCCATAAAAGCCATAGCACATAATTTCCTCTCTCTCCGAGTGTACGAACAAGAGGAATAGTTATATTTAATAATCCCTAAACAAGTAAGATCAGATGAGTTGAATGGAAAAGAAATTAGAATTTAAGAAAAAAAAGGGTTGCATCAACATTTTATAAAAAGAAAGTGGAAAAAAAAAAAAAAACTGATTCCTTACATTTTCAGAAACAAAGCAACCAAAAATTCCGCCACTGAAACATCCTTAATTCCAAGCTTTCTAGTATTACTCAAAAGAAAGAAAACTTTCTAGTATTGCTCAAAAAATAAAACTCTAATAGAGTGAAAGGAGAGAGGGAGGCCACGGGAGAGACAGTAAAGAGGAGAAGTCCTTTCACTCTCCAATCAATCTCTTCACTTATTCACATCATCTTTAATATCAAAATCTTGTTTTGCCTCAGCACTTGCAGCTCCATTTCCCTTCCTCTCCCTCCCAGCTTCCCTTTCCTCGAAAATGGAAATTATGTAATAACTGTCAGTAATTGGAGCTTAGGAAAAATAGTAATCGGAGCTGGTATCCTTCTTTTCTTTTTCCATTCTATTAATTTCATGCCTCGAATAAAATAGACGACTCATCCATTGCTCCACTAAAAGAAACCACAGTATATATGCATCCTTTTCTGAAATAAATCTCTCTCCCTCTCTCAGTTCACTGTCCTCAGATTATTCTAGCTTTAAGAAGCAAAATCCTAGAAGCAGGAAGCTGCTTGAGTACAAGATCGCAGAAGCAAAGAAATACAACATCATCACAATTTCTTAGGAAAAAAGCTACTGTTGCTCTAAGATCCAAGAAAAACCAAACAAAAACCCAAAAAAATCCATGGACTCGCTCCCAGAATTAATGGAGAGTTCCAACTCCGAGAACACCAACATCACTGATTCTATTACCATCAATAACAGCTTAACTGCCGCAAGCTCTTCTTCAACAGCTTCTGCTCCTGGCAGCCGCTACGAAAACCAGAAGCGCCGGGACTGGAACACCTTCGGCCAATACCTGAAGAACCATCGTCCTCCTCTTTCCCTCTCGAGATGCAGCGGTGCCCACGTTCTTGAATTCCTCCGGTACAGCATAAATTAATCGACACTACTAGTTTTTTCCCAAAAGCTTAAACTAATTCATATTAAGGGTTCAGAGTTCTATAGAAAGGTTATGCAATTTATATATTGCAACAGGTACCTTGACCAATTTGGGAAGACAAAGGTGCACACTCCAATCTGCCCATTTTATGGCCACCCTAATCCTCCAGCCCCTTGCCCATGCCCGCTGCGCCAGGCCTGGGGCAGCCTCGATGCGCTCATTGGACGCCTCCGAGCTGCTTTTGAAGAGAACGGAGGGAAGCCTGAAGCTAACCCATTTGGGGCTCGAGCAGTTAGACTCTATCTTCGTGAGGTTCGTGATTTGCAGTCAAAAGCAAGAGGGATCAGCTATGAGAAAAAGAAGCGGAAGCGCCCCGGCAACAGTTGCCACCACCGCAGCTGCCTCCCCAGGTGCAAGTCAATAAGGCCTCCCGAAAATTCTACCCTCCTCGATCCAGGCCCTAGCTCTTAAATTGCTAAAATTTCAAAATGGGTACTCCCTCTTCTCTTTTTCAGCGTTATGGCGTTTTAGTAGTGTCTTTAGGGTTAGTTAAATTTCTAGCTAAAAGTTGGTAGCTATTACAGACCGTCTGTATGTGTAATCTGTTGGGTTTTACGAAAGCAACGTTATGGATCTGAGATATCATGATTCTGCTTTTGATCCAAACAGTGCTAATCACTGGTAGTAGACTGTCACTGAAAAAGTGATAGGGAGAGATACGGTACCAGGAGATATGGTCTATGTGGAACTGAGAATATATAATTTGGCTCATAGTTTTATGTAGTACTTGCATATTCATCTATGCAAAGCTATAGATTTGCAGGGTTATGTGTTGGATTTCATCTCTTTTCTGAAGGTTGCTTCCGTTTCTCTTGTTCTTTTGTCGATGTTGCTGGCAATTCGGTTTCAAAGTTTCCGAATCAAATGCTTGAAAGGACTTATGAATCACTACATATATATGTCAGAAATGTCTAGCACTATATATACTTTGTTTAATGGTTGTGTTTCAGTACTACTGTTGGTCATCTGTTGATTCATCTCTGTATGTGTCTTTACTTCTGACTCTCCCTTGTTTCGCTCGTTTGTGTTGCCACTTTTATTACTTTACTGTCTTAGAAGTTATGAGAAGTAGGAGATCATCAGAGTGTAAATAAAGATATATAAAATCTCGAAAGATCAATCATAACAAGTTTTCTTTTAGGCTAATTATTTTGGGCTTCTTTCAGAATTGAAATCTTCCTAGTGCTTATGACTGTTCAATTAATTTAGATATTGTCTCTTTGGTGCTGTCATTTCATTTTCCGGCTAGAGAAGAAGAACTAAGATTAATGGCAGACACGCAAGTGTAACTTCGTCAAAGCTTTTAATTAACTGTTCTTCGATCTTAACTATTTGTTTGATCTCATGTGTTAATGAACTTTAACCTATCTGTGTTAATGAACTATAACCTATCTGCTTCTAAAGATTCATTTATGGTGATTTCCCAATGCGTAAAGAGGAGCTAGAAAACAGCTTGCATGCACCCTAAAAGGGGTGATTGACAAAGAGGTTAAAAGCATTGAGGTAGTGAAATTGTACCCACTAAGACTATTGTTGAAATGGTGGGACTAGTAAGAATTCCAATCATGGAAACTATACTTTAATTAGAAGAAAAGACAAAGGTAACATCAAACTTTCTGCTATTATTGATCCTAACTGGGAAAAAAATATGTATGCACTAATGAGTAATCAAATACGAATGAGGTGATTGGATGAACAAACCTATGGATCAGATGTCAGGAGATTTGTTAATCAGTCAGGCCCAAAAAAAAACCTATCTGGATCTGAGAATGACCCTTAATTAATTTCATCCCTCTTTGGTTTTCTTAATCTTATTAGAATACGCCACATGAATCCTATATGCTCGATGTAGAAAGTTCTCATCACAACAATATGACCTAGAAGGGGAAAAAACACTGTTATAATTAAGTACGTAGGCTAATGATGATGAAACTTTTCTTCTTGTTATTTAGTAGGATATATGTGAACGTATATGTATATATACATATCTAGCTACCACTTTATTGCATAGAGAGTATCTATTGATCATTTGGATTTATCAGGATCAGCTAACATGTTTTAATATAAATGAAAGGACCCTCTAATTGGTAGTAAAATAAGATAAATCATTTTTGAAGCATATATACCTTTAGATATGCTATCAGCCGTAAATAACGTTTATTATTCACGATCGATATTGGTACTGAACGATCGATGCTTTCCTTAATTAAATAGTGATCAGCTTATCTTTTTAGTTTAAACTGGACATTCTTTGTCAACCAGTATATATTTTCTTGGCTCTGTTTCCCAATCTATCTTCATTTTGTACGTAATTGACTTATAGCTATGTTATACTTTTGACTGATTTAACCTACAATACAAAAATCATTATGTTTTCTGTCAAAACCAGATTTCAATTCAATCTTTATCGATTTATCTGTAGTCTATCATGCCCTGCATGTAAATGCATAGGATTTATTACTTTATGCTTCTTTATTTATAGGGCTGGTTTGGATTTAAAAATCAGATGAGATATTGATTTTAGATGAAAGATAAAAGTTGAAAAAAAATATTGTTAGAATATAATCTTTAATATTATTATTATTTTGATATTTGAAAAAGTTGAATTGTTTATTGTATTTTATGTAGAAATTTGAGAAAGTTGTAGTGATGAGATGAGATGAGATGAGATGAAATACTTTTCGAATTCAAACGGGGCCTTAATTTTTTTCCAAATGAATTTGGATATAATATTTTTATGATTGTTTGGCATGAAGAATCTTAAGAAAAATCTTAAGTAGTGTAGTTAATGCATGTGTAATCTTATGAGTTCTTTTAAACATCAATCTACGACCGTCTTTTGTTTTTAGAATTGGCTACTTTGTTGATATCTTCTCCCCTCATAAACTAGCAACTATGAAAGCTTAAGGTTACGTTTGGATGTTGAACTGAGTTGAGTTGATAAAATTGAATTGTTTGTTATATTTGGTGTTGGAATTTAAAAAAATTGTAATGATAAGTTGAGATGGATTGATGAACCAAACATACCCTAAGTCTCATCTATTCCAATCATGCAGTTTCCAATTTAATTTGGTAGATCCTTTACTAGCTAGCTTTTATCTTAACGATTTTTGGGTTAATTAATTTGAGTACCTGCTTTCACAGTGATGATCTGTGATAATATTCTAGCTAGGTATCCGTTTCAGATTCCATTTGTCTTCAGCTATCATGGTTTCTCTCTCTCACATATATATATATATATTTATATTTGTTCCAAGTTCTAAATTGCTAGCTACTTTCAATGCTTTTCTAACGCCTCCTGTACTCTACAAAATAGAATTCTACAAAATATATATATATATATATATATATATATATATATATATATGCGAAATGCTATGCTAAGCTGCGAACTTAGCTTAAAATCTCATGCATTCACTAAATTAATTAGAGCACAGGATTAGCAGAAGAGGATTGTTAATTCGTTAAACGTGATTAGTGCAGTACTAGTAGGTAGTATTAACGCTAGTACTATGTATCATCGATCGATCATGTTTGTTTTTTCTTAACCATATATATATATGTTTTGTTACCATCGTCATCAGTAGTACTATCCCATCATCTGATAGTGATGATCAGCCAACAAAAAGTTAGAGATGAATCTTTTGCTTTTTCAGAAAGTAGTGAAGATATATAGCAAAATAACCTATATATATATATATATATATTATATATATATATATAAAGATCGAATATCATAAGAATCTTTTGCATGGAATGACAGTCGATGACCAAATTCGCTGCTTGTTCGACCTTCATAGATGGAATCATTGCCGTCCCCAAATTAAGTGAGAATTAAGCGAACTGCACCAGTTATATATGAGCTAGCTAGCTAGCTAGCTAGGAGGAGGAGGAGGACTTGTCACTATTATTAAGAAGCTGGTGATCATGCGCCCCATGGTTGGCTGTCTAGCTTGAAATGATGGATAAAAAGGTCATCGTGCGGGAACAAAGACAAAGAATGAAAAGTCCGGCCAAAAAGAAAAGAATGATGAGATGATCAATATTTGCAATATTTATACTTAAGCAATCTGATCATCATGATCATCAAGCTAGACAGGTGACCTTTTAGTTTTCTTTCTTTCTTAGGGTAAAAGTAAATATATTGCAATATACATTGATTTAGCTGACATATATATATATATATATATATATATATACACACACACACATATAGGTACGTACGTGCGTAGTGTCATTGACAAATTAACATGACCACGTACGCAGCTTATTAAAAGTAATGCTTTAAATTAAGCTTGCTGGCTATATACGTGCCTAGCATTAATACTGTCGACCTTGACATTTAAAATAATCTGAACAGCAATGATAGCATAAGCAATATTAATCCTTTTAGAGTTGAAAAAAGTACATGAGTTTTTTGAAGGAAGACAATTAATCTTTCAATAACCTTCCATTAACCCTATGGCTAGAGTATCTCAAATAATTATTTCTCTCACCAAATATAGCAAGTGACAAAAATTTTTGTACAATGTCTCCAAACTCTTCCAACAAAACTACCTCTGATACTGGAGGGATCAGATCAGCCACCACTGCAAAACAAAGCACAAAAAAAAGCGCATTCTGCAGGTTACAACCACAACATGATCAACAAGACACTCATGAGGCTGAGAAATCCACCACGAAGTATACAGATCTGGTTTCGCTGTCAAATAAGGAACATTCAAGTTTAGATGCTAAGAATATCTCAGATCATCTATCAATAGTAGTGAAATAATTTGTAAACAGAAATAAAATAATAGTTAATAGTTTGTGAATTGTAATGAAATAATCTGATTAATGTATGAGATCATGAGTACTTGTGTTCTCAAACAAAGCTAGTTTCGTAGCTTAAAAAACAAGCACACAATTACCTGCATTAAGCTCATATTATCAACTGATCATAAGCACACAAATTAAGCCTGGTCGGATCAATAATCTATTACATGGTCAAAACATCATGAGGTACGTACCCATTACTGCTCAGCTCCTTGAGACTAATGATTGTCTAGTACTACCTTAAATTAAGGTCATGATTCTGATCTAAGTGTCCCTATTGAGATATTTACTTTAGTCAAGTTCTCAAGACCAAAGGAAATATATAATTCCATTAGGGACAAATCCCATTACAACGGTACTGAGCATCGAATCACATTTCAAGCAACCATAATTCCAAATATATGTATATATATATATGCATGTATATATATAATATAGATAGATAGATGATAGAACGCAAATAATTTTATAAATCAAACCAACCATGGCCTTTTTTCTGAATCAAGATTTCTTCAATATTTTGTTTGAATTTGAGGGTCTCAATTGCAAGTAGAAGAAAAATAGACATTCGAAAATTTGTATGGAGCTGAGACAAGTAACTGAGCATGCTTTATCCTTGAAAAATGAGTTTTGTGCTGTGCAAACTGTGTTGAGCAGTGAGTTAAAGAGTTTCTGTAGTTGGAAGCCCCCTAAATCTGGCTTTCTACAATTAAATGTGGATGGGGCTATGTTCAGTGATCTAGATAGAGCTGGTGTTGGGGTAGTGTTAAGAGATGATAAATGAGATGTCATTATGGCGGCTAGCAAAGCAGAAAATGAGGTGGCAGAACCTGAGAATATTGAATTCTTAGCTATTTTCAGAGGCCTTCAACTATGTGCAAATATAGGAATTCAGAAGATTATAATTGAAAGTGATTGCCTGTTGTTGATTTAGGACCTTCTAAAGGAAGCTGGCTTGTCTTCTATGCGTGGTATTTTGTTCTTAGAGACAAGGAAAATGTTGTCTTTGTTTATTGAATTTAAATTTCTGCATGTTGGTAGGTTAGGAAATAAGGTTGCTCATAGACTAGCTAGACATGCTTGGAATGTTGAATCACTTGATATGTGGTGGGATTGTTTTCTAGATTTTCTCTCTCAAGCTATTTGGCTTGATAGATATCTGTGAAATGTTTTATTATGAAAGAGAATTTTATTATAAAAAAAAAATATATGGTTGGCCTTGCACTTGAGGCCTCAAGTTCGGGAAAAAAGAAAAAAAAAAAGAGGATCTTTTTCCCATTCTTATTAATACCACAATGTCAAGACCGTGAGTAGGGTGTTTAAGAGTGTAAATCATGAGGTAATTTAGAAAATAAAAATTTCATATTAGTTAGAGTTTTGGTAAGCATATGATCGAGTGATTGATTTTATGATCTCCAACCTACTAAGAATATCGTGGCAGGTTTTAAGTGGTTGTGAAATTTGGTTTTTTCAATGAGATTATGGTGATCCCTCTTATAAATGTTGCTAGTGAATTAATTAAATTTCAACGTCGACCATTAATGCAAGAGTAAAAAATGGCCTAATTAAGATAGTGAATTTGCAGTGAATATAATGGCTTAATTATTTGTTATATACATATAGATTAATGATACTAAAGAGGTATATAATTATTTGTTATATACATATAGATTAATGATACTAAAGAGGTATATGGCTTCTACTAAGAAACCAATCAGAGGATAAACAAAATCTCAACAAAGTTATAAGCCCCTAATTAATGGTCAAAAGGACAGTACTAATTGAGGAGACAAAAGTATTAATGCGCCCAAAAGAAACAAAACAGTACTACTTCTGGTTCCTAGCTAAAAGGAATTGGCTCTTCTTTTGAGTCATGAATTCTGCTTGTGTTCAGTAATGCCCATGGATAGGGGTTCCAACTACAAGTTATAAAGAAATTAAATGAGCTAGCATTGCCAAGATATATGCATGGTGTGTGTATATATATATATATATATATATATATATATATATATATACACAAGACATGAAGTAGATCATCAGATCAGATTAAAACTAAATTAGGAGTTTATCTAAGGAATTTAACAGGACAATTGCTTGAGACTAATCATTGAGTCTAATTTAGTTAAGTTTTTAAAACTTAGGATAATAATATTCCACAATTTACACTTCTAAACCCAACGTCCACGTCAACTACTCACGATCTATCAATATTGATCTGATGGTAACATTCAATTAATCATATACATATTACCAACATATTTTATTAATTCAACCTATAGGCCGTTCTCTGTCATATTTTAATTCAACCTAGCTAACATCATGTTCATGCATATTATAAATACCAACATATTTTAATTCAACCTATAGGTTTCCCCGTTATAACTCAAAATCACGATATAATTCTTTACAAAGGGGTTTTAATTATGTGTTCTTTTATGTTTGTAATTTTTTTTTTAATTCACTTTTTAGATCAAATATTTCTCTAGTACGCCAAAATCCTAAAAACGTTAGATATATATTGAGTTAATTAGTTAATTAAACTCTTAACTCTTTAAAGTTTATAAATTATATAAACATGACAATTATGACCACACGAATTTGTGTCGTGGATGAATGTCGCAAAAGAACATATTTCACACGATCGTCTTACATGCATAAAGTTAGAAGAAAAAAGTGACAAATTAATATTGGAACCAAATAGGCGTTATGTTCTTGAAAAATTCTGCTAGTAACTGTTTCAGTACTTTACAGTGAAATCAAATTTATTAACTGTATTCATCATGTCTGTAATATATATATATATATATATATATATTGGTTAAACTAGTGATCATCATCGGTTGTGGGCATATTCACGAAGAGTTTATGTTATCCCTGATCTTCTTTTCTCGCTTTAATTCTTTGTTCTCTATATCATGTCCAGAATACTACTGTGTCTTCCAGTGCAGAAAAACAAAACGGGCAATAGACGCCAAAAAATTGGCAGAAAGGCTGCCCAAACATTTACGTTCCCCGTAAGTGCATGATTTAAGCTTGTGCCTGCAATTTTATCGTTTCTCTGAAGAACAGAAAAGAAAAAGAAAAGCCCCTCCAAAGGACTACCAACTCCTCCTCACCTTTTTTCACGCTGTCTGCAGTTTCTGCAAAAGTGCCCCAACTTCATCACAACATATCTCGCAGCTAGCACATATATTTAAACCCTCGCTCACTCAAAAACCATGTTTATATAGATCTCTCTAAAGTTTTGATCTGAATGTTCAAATGGGAAGAAAAACAAAGCTTCTAACGAGTATGAAGATCATGATGCTAATGGAGGGTGTTTTTCTCATGTATCAGACCTCAGAAGGGTGTTTTAACTCTGGAATACACATTAAGTTAAGAAAACCCTATGTCGTATGGGAATCCCGCATGCTACGGTCAATCAGACAAGACATTGAATTTGACAAAAAAAAAAAACGAAAACGAAAAAAGACAACCGGGAGAAAGGCCGTCGGTGGGGATCTAATATGGACCGGACCCTACAGCGGTGAAAGTCCCCCCGTGCAGTCCTATCACCAATGTCTGCTACAGTAAAATGACTGCGAACGACCATATCATTTCCTCCGTCAGCCTCGCTGTCGACAACCAGCTAGCGTTGATATTGCCACGTGGACACTGTGACAGTTGGGTTCACATCAAATGCGCTTGCTTGCTTGGCTTCCCGCTTTGGATATGGTGCGCGTGGGTCCCAATCTCATCATCTTTCCGAGTTTGTACTGTCTACGGCTTGGACACTCGGGCGTATTCTGTGTCTCATTCTTCCACTTTTTACTGCTAGGATTAGTCATTTTCGGTACGGACACTCACCCAGCGCGCTTTAATCCAATCCAAGAAGAGATTTTCCAAGATTAACCACAATATTATATATATATATATATATATTTGGCAGAGTATCAGAAAATGTTATATTTTTTCACTTTTACCAAATCAGGAGCATGTCATGTCACTTAGAGATGACTGTAGTCTGGTAAGAAAGCGGAGATTCTACCCTGCAGGTGCTCCAGTATTTTCTTCTGCTTGAAATGCCAGAATATTTTTTTAGTTTCTTTTTTTTATTTTTATAAAAAAAAAAATCAATCCTTGGCCTTCACTATTAGTACGTTCCGGTTCAACGTTGTACAGAACTAATAGTTTGTTTTACTACATTTGGATTCGTGCATGCATGGTAAATTTTTAGGTTTTTTTGAAGTCTTGATTTTGAGATTTCCAGCACTTGTAATATTCCATCTCGGTTTAGATTTATAATTCATCTCAATTATCAATTTTAATTTATAAATTTTATTATTATTTATAATTCATTTTAACTTATCTTTAAATCTAAACAAAACCTATTATTTTTTATAAAAAATAAAATCTTGTTTATTTATATAAATAAAATAAAATAAAATAAAATAAATTAAAAATTAATAATTAAATAAAATATTATTACGATATAATTGAAGGTGCTAGTGTCTTCCTTCCCGGTCAAAATAATCCTGCTTATATCTACTTGCATTTCTGCACGTATTGGGTGTGTTGGATATTAAAATGAATTAAATTGAGTTGAGTTAAGATAATAAAATATTATTAAAATATTATTTTTTAATATTATTATTATTTTAAAATTTAAAAAAATTAAATTATTTATTATATTTTATATTAAAATTTAAAAAAATTATAATGATGAATTGAAATGAATTAATGATTTAAACTAAACCATTGTCAATTAAGAATAGAACTTCCTAAACGTAGTACGTACGGTCCGAATACACTCGATCGTGAAAACAGACATCCAATGTACGTCGTTGTCGTATATAATAATTAATATACCAGAGATGCAGAATATGCTTGCCTTGCATTATTTAGGACGTTGATCTTTCCAAAAGATTGACCGCGATAGATTAGGTTTACCACCATTTATTACAACGACAATTATATTAAAAACTACTAGAGATCACATATCTCTCTATCCAGGCATAAGCTAGCTGGCATAGGCACGTACGTACGTAGGTAGGTAGGACCCTTGATGGTTAATTTCCTGTCTTAGGATCGATGTATACATGCATGTTCCCAATCCGGTTACTTGTATGTAGGGGCCTGGAGAGCTTATTCCAGTCCTACAGTTTGTGTTGACACGCGTACGTAATTAATTTAAAACGTCATATCGTTTAATTAATTTCTAGCTACCATGATTAGCTCAGTAGTAGCTAGGTATATATGTACTGTGATAATAAAAATTAAGAGTAATATTAGATATAAATTTTAAATAGATAAATTTTATATAAATTTTTTATAAAATAATAAATTTTACTAATAAATAATAATTTTTTTTATATTTTTTAAAATAAAATCTATTTTTTTATAAAAATTTATATAAAATTTACTTATTTAAAATTTATATAAATTATTTCTCGAGAATTAAATGTTAGAGAGTTTGGTGTCATTAATTATATACAACTTGGAAGCTATGCTAATTTGTCTGATACTCAAATTTAAAAACCTTTCAGTACTGAAATGTTGGGTTGTCTTTCGCAGCTCGTACGTACAAATGTACAGGTTTTTGTAAAGAGTATTAAATGTCGTGATTTATAAATGCTAGGCTCGCTAGGTTACAGTAGTATAGCTAGTAGTACTGACTTAGGTATCATCTTCCCTAGCTAGTCTGTCTTTTCCTTGGTTCTCATGATCTTTCACTTCTCCAATCGGATTATGATTACATATTGGGATCACTTTTTTTTTTTTTTTTTTTTTTTTTTTTTTTTTTTTTTAAAATTGAAGAAAACAAATTACATAAAATATAGTTACGAGTTTCCAGAATCAGCAATATAGTAAAATTATTACAATTATTATATGTTTAAGATAGAGGTGGATCTTTTTTATTGTAAAAATCAAGAATGTAGGAAGGTAATTCAATAAGGGATATGCTATTAAATACATTGTTTGATGCAGTCATTGATTAAGTTGTGCACCCATCGATTTTGGTATCAATAAATTTTCTGAAATGTCCATATTGAGATCAACTGCTTTGATGTATCATGCAGGAGGGATTTGTTCCTTTTTACATCACTTCCGTTTCCAGCCCGATCCTCCCCGATTTGGCATGCCTCATTTTTTTTTTTAATTACCTTCGTTTATTGCATAAATAAATATACTTCTTTTTTTAAAAAAAAATAACGTTTACATGATCAAGTTTACCCACCCATATTGCACTCCAACCTTTTTTGGTTGTTGTCATAATCCCATAATCAGACCGACAAAATGATCATTCTACATTAATCTCCTTGCCTTGTTCAATGAGCCCTTGAGCAAGATCGATCGATGATCATTCTACGCCAATCATTCGGAAAAAAACAAAATCCGGGGGGTTATATAAGGTAGGCGTAATATAAAGTGATCATGACGAAGGCTTCCTTACATTATTTACTGATTCAAGAAAATTAAACACCCCCCACCCAAAAAAAAAAAAAAAAAGTTGTGAGGAACAGATCAAACATTAATATGGATGAGACTGGCGGCCTGCACTGCGCGTTATCTTTTCGGGAGTAAGTTTCGGATATGATATTGCCTTGAATTCAAGACAGCTAGCTGATCACGATATAGCTAGATCTAGTATAGATATATATATAGTACTCCTGTCAATTTTTTTTAAGGATTGAAGTGGAAATTATGTAATTAACAATAATTTGCCGCCAGAATTGTGATCTTTTCATGAGTTCTTTTAAGCAAACAAAATTAATTGCATGTAATTCATGTTAGCAAAAAATCATAGGACCCAAAATTAAAATTAGTTTTTTTTTTTTTTTTTTTTTTTTTTTTAACTTTAATTTTTTTTATTGTTGTTGTTTGGGCACGTATATTATATGCGGCGAGATCAACATATTATTACGTCATGAAAAATTCTATCCAAGGAGTGTTTCAGAATTTTAATTTTAATTTTTAAAGAATGCACTTTAAATTTCTACTTAAGGTCAAATCATATTAATTTAAACGTTTATTTTTATAGGATTTTTTTAAAATTGTACCAGTATTTCTTTGTAAGTTAATGCTGTTGAGGGAGGGAGAATAATTTTTTTGAATAATTAATAAGATCAGTACCTTATATATTCAACTACAAAAATAATAATTAATACATGTACATTAATTATATATGGAGTTTAATTACATGACTGATCAATTGGCTGGGGTACCTTATCTGCCTCACCTACAAATACAAGGTCTTTAGAGAATCTTTAATGGATTAGTTAAAAATTAAATTTAATGAATATTTAGTTATTTGAGAGTAAAATATATTCACAACGGATTAACTAAATTCTAAATATTTAAAATTTAGCTACCGTGACTTTCAAAAATTTTTCTAAATTTAAAAATTACTGTACATACATCAAATACATATTTTATTAATTATTTCTCTCTTCCTTTCTTTCTATCACATATTTTATCACAATTGGTATATTAATTTGAGTTAATGATATATTAATTTAATAAGAATATGATTATTAATTAATATATAATAAGTAGAATAGTAAAATATGATAAAATAAATTAAATTAAAATTAAAAAAATTAAATATTTTTAAAATTATTAGTTATACATTACTATATAATGAAGAAATAGATAATTTAATGTGAAAATTTGATGTGAATAACCAAAACTAAATTTATCTTATATTATTTTATTGTTATATAATGAAAAAATAACTATTCCAATGTGGAGATTTATGTGGATAGAATAGCTAAAAGTTAAATTTCTCTTATATTTATAAAAAATGTCATTTAGCTTTGGCTAATCCACTGAGAGTGCTCTAAAGAGAACTAAAAAGTCAATACTTTTTACAAGAACAATCCAGATTGAGGACAAATCGCATCTACAATAATATTAATATATATAGCAGGAACTCACTAATTAATTAAGCATATATATAGACTATAACAAATTTTAGTTTGTGTGACAGACGAAATCGTTATAAAAAATAAACAAACATTCACAAATACTTTTTTGTGACGGTATACTATTTAACCGTCACATATTTTTTTCTTTTTGTGATGGTTGTAAATCTTCTGCGAGATGTAACGATTGAACAAGAAGTTTTTTTGTGACAGTTAAAATCCGTCATAAAAAGTAATGTTCGCATATAAAAACTAACATTTGAACATTAACCCGACCAAATAACATTCAAATGTAAAAAAATTAGACGTTCGTTGTTTTTGCTTGGCACAATTAATATTTACGTTGGAACGTTTACTTGGAGACGTTTGAAAGTAGAATTCGGATGTTAATGAAAAAGCGTTCGAACGTAAAATATTTAACGTTGGGATGTTGGGTTGTCGTTCCAACGTATCTATTCTTATCATTCGAACATTTAGATTGTTTGTGGGTGGAAACGTTTGAACGGAGTGACTTACGTTTGAATGTTTTGTTGGAATTCGGTGGTATCCATATTATGTTCGAACATTGGTTCGAATGTGAAGCCATGTTCAAATATTTGTTCTTTACATTCGAACATAACAATAAGAAATACTAATTTCATAAAATTAAAAAGCATACAAATTGTATTATATTACACCATATAATATAACAACTAATAATGTCTTATAGAATTTCAAAATTAGACAATAAATGTTTCTAATAATGATAATGATATATATTCATTTCTTCTTCTTTCCTCGCCCACCGTCATCCTGCTAAAGTGACATAACATGTTCCATCCAGACCATCATCTCCCTTTGTACTTGCTCTTGACCTTTAATGCGTATTCTCTCATTCTGGTGTCTTTGTCGCTCTTACAAATGAGTCTCTAAATTAGACTGTCGCGATAAGATAGACTTCAACTCCTGCATTCTCAACTTAATTTGCTTAACTGCATGGCGTGCTGCATCTAAATCTTTTGTAAGATTATTAACTTATGAAGTCGAGGTCGTGGATGATGAATCAACATGCTTGAAAGAACGTCTCAAACCTCTTACCGGACCAGACTTGCTCCCAAGCACTTGCATGAATATGTCCATGTCACTAGGAGAGGATTCCGCATAGGCTGATTGCATCTCAATAATTTTTCATGAAATTACAAAGAAAACACACAATAAGTAACATATTAAAAAAAATGATGAATCAAACATAATATATATTCACATGTTACATAATTTATTCATAGAAAATAACCTCACTTAAAGAATTATTTTTAGCAATAGGATCAATCCACTCACAGTGCTCATTAGTGTAAGTAGCAGCATAGACATGAATGAGGGAGAAACATACAGGATCACCACGTTTCTAGCAAAGCCACATTAGTAATTTTAAAAAATAATATTATTACTTAAATAAAAGAATATGATAAAAACGAGTGAATTTTAATTAATCAGTTATTAATTACCATTTTATCGGCAAGACATTGGAATGACCTTGAAGCAGCGTGATGGTGGATTGTCAAAATCGTTCTATTCTGTACATTAATAGAACTTAAATGCTACAAGATTAATTAAGAATGTGAATTATAATATATGGAACTAATATATTAGTATATAAGTTATAGGAGATAAATCTTGAATACCTGATAATCTGGACTTGCGAAAAGATGACAACACTTCTTCCAATCGTCTAACTTTATTTCTAAAAAAATGGACTGAACAACCTCTTCCAACGTCTCGAGTTTCTTGAAGTGGTTATGACATCGTCCCTTGTAACGTTGAAATAATGTAGCCATCAACTCATTTACATTTCACACATCTTGGTTATGACCAAAATCGAGGTCGAATTCATCCTAAGAAGTGAATTGCATAAAAAATATGAAATCAAAATAGTTTTTTTAAAACTTTACTATAGTATATAAACTCACTAGTACACGACTCCGAATGTGATCCTTAACCTCATTTGAATATATCTCCATGATCGCACATAAAATGGGGCATAAACTCTGACTAGTGTGCCGAAATAGGAGGAAAGTGATGCTGCACTATTATCCACTCCTCTAATGAAGTTATCAGGAATGTTAACCTTTATTTTTCCGTACCTTATATTTTTTTCTGGAGAAAGGCCACGTATTAAGTCACATCTACGACGTGACAAGACATTGCCTAATATATTTAAGATTATTAAATACAGTATGCAAAGTATTAAAATATAATTAATTATCAACAAAATTTTATTACTGGTAGGTGTCGACTGTCTGTCTGTCTCCTGTGTATCAACTTGTTCAGGAGTGGAGTCCTCAGTTAGGGAGTCGTGAACGGGTTCAGGACTTGGGGGAGGAGGCACATTTCTTTGTTGTTATATTAGTGGCGTCCTTGAAAATGATTAATATTTCTAGAATATTTTATAAAAAATGTATTGTACTGTCCCTTATGTAAATAAAATATTTAATACTTTTATTCTTTATCTCCAGATGTATTTTTCATGCTTGTTTCAGAATCAACTTCAATAACATGTTCGTCATCATCTTCTTCATCGACTTCCTATTCGGACTCTTCTTCTTCATCGACTTCCTATTCGGACTCTTCTTCTTCTTCTTCTTCTTCTTCACTTACTTCATGAACTGAATAATCATTTAATACGGATGGATAAAAATGTACGGGTGGGATGTCATCTCTACATAGCGGGATTAGTTCAAGTGCACCTAGGTCAACAAATAAAATTAATGAGTAATAATATCCACACAACACATTTTACAATATATTTTATAACGCTTGTTTTAAAATGAGAGTATTTTTGTAAAGTAATGTTACTTTTATAAAGTATTTTTCTAAACTACCATTCATTTTAAAACCTGATTGTGTAATGTGTTATGAAAAGTAATGTATGTTTATCATTTTTCTAAATTAATACCCTCTTCATCTTTCTGGTAGGCCTCTATAATCGAAGTGTCATCGTTATCTATGCTATGATCGTGATCTGCTACTATTTCTGCAACATAGATATTTTGAGAAACAAATTTATGTACGATTCGCCAAGTTATCTTGTCACTATCTTCATGGGCCCCTTTTATTGGATCAATCAAATAATAGACCTGGGTTGCTTGCCAAGCCAATACGAATGGATCATCTTCGTACCATTTATATGCAGTTTTGACACTCGTAAAGTGACAATCCCTATGTATCGAAACCCGACCACCACCTAGATTCCACCAATCACATTTAGAAACATATGTCACATTCTCACCTAGGTATTTTAATCCGATAATGTCATGTATGATACCATAGTAGTCAATATCATCTGTTCTATGACTTCCCTCGACCAACACACGACAATTTTGCATCTTTCTATTATGTTCATGGTCTATAGTATGAAATCTATAACCTTGAACCATACATGCAGTGTGTCGAAGTGCTCTGTGTGAGGGACCATGTGGCAATGCATGCAATTCAGAAGAAACTGATGCAGGATCATGAGTATATTGTTCCGAAATTTAACAATTGAAATAGTAATAAAATTATTAAAAATTACCAAGAATTAAAATGTTTCAAAAATATTATGTGTCATGGGACATTTAAATGCATACGCACTGTTTAAACCATTTGGAAAACTCTTCTTCGTGTCTCGCCTTTATATTCTCTACACCTTCTGTCCTAAGTTTGTCAATGTACTCATTGTATAGAAGTACAAAAGAATAAAATATTTGCACACATTCGTTATAGTTAATTTTTTTTTAATTAGAATTATTCAAGGTATGCAGCGACATACCTGAGATAGTTATCAATCTCCCGATAATTATTCAACATGTACCATCGAGTTTTTCCTAACTCTCCACCAATTAAGTTGTATCCCATTTGTGCACCCAAGGACCATACATTCTGGAAAAACACTGATAGTTCACGAGGGGGAGGAGTAGCAAGATCAGCATTTCGCTCTTCACGATTAAATCGTGTCTTAAGAACACAAAGATATAGAGAGTAAAATGTCAACTATTCATCGTGTATATAAGTATTTACTATTGAACCCTCAGCTCGGGCTTTATTCCCAACAGTGCGCTTCAATCTACTCAAATATCTTTCAACCTGATATATTTAACGGAACTGCACCTGGCCACCTAACAGTACCTCCCTAGGTAAATATATTGCTAAATGGACCCTTATATAAAAAAATATTGGAAGAATAGGGATAACTCTCTCTAACACACTCAGGCTCTCTCTCACTCACTATCTCTCTCTCCATTATATACCAAGTATGTTTTTATCAATCTTTCTAGCATGTGGTGGGTGATGATGTTAGTAAATCTATACTGGAATTTTTGAATGGAGGCAGGTTCGAAGCAGAGTCCTTTAACCAGACTTTCATAGCCTTAATTCCAAAGGTGAGTGACCCTAAGAGTGTGAATGAGTTCAGGTCAATCAGTTTGTGTAATGTGTTGTGCAAGATCATAGTAGTGCCGGATGAGGTTATCTTGAAAAGTCAAAGTGTTTTTTTCCCAGGAAGGTTCATTTCTGATAACATAATTGTTGCATATAAGATACTACACACTATGAAAATAAGGCAAAAAGATATAGTGGGAAGCATGGCAATTAAGCTAGACATCTTGAAAGCTTATGATAGGGTGGAGTGGGGGTCTCTTGAGGCAGTTATGAGAAAAATAGAATTTGGAAAAAAAGGGACAAGGCTGATTATGCAGTGTATTTATTCAGTTTCATATGCTACACTAGTGAATGGTAGGCCTGGTGAGACAGTTGTACCCACAAGAGGGTTAAGACAAGGAGACCCACTATCTCTCTATCTTTTCCTTTTGTGTGAAGAGGGCCTGAGTTCATTGCTTGAGCAGGCAAGGGAGAAAACATAATTGAAGAGTGTATTAGTGGCCAGAGGTGGCATGAAGATTACCCACTTACTCTTTGCAGATGGCTGCTTGATTTTTGGGAAGGCAAGTTGGAAAGAATGGAAGAGCATAAGTGAGATTCTTGAATTATATCAAAAGGCTTCTGGTCAAAGCTTAAACAAGCATAAAACCAATATACTTTTCAGTCTTAATGCCAAGGCAAATGTGAAAGAAGGAATTGTGAAGGAATGTGGGGCTCGAGTGCAGAAAAATTGTGAGAAATACCTAGGCCTACCAATTATGATTGGTAGGTTTTGATACAACTCATTTAGTAGTGTCAAAGACAGAATTTGGAAGAAGCTAAACAATTGGAAGAATCAGTTTTTGTCCCCCTCGGGTAAGGAAATATTGTTGAAAACTATAATACAAGCAATCCCAACTTACTATATGAGTATTTTTAAGTTGCCAAAAAAAACTATGTAAGGAAATAGCAACTCAGATGGCCAAGTTCTGGTGGCGATTTAGGGATAATGATAATAGAATCCAATGGAGAAGTTGGTCAAAGATGGGATTATCGAAAGCTAATGGGGGCTTGGGCTTTAGGGAGTTGGAATCATTTAACAAAACATTGTTAGCAAAACAATGTTGGAGAGTGATAATATCTCCCCACTCCATGGTTGCATTGGTATTAAAAGAAAAGTATTTCAAAAACTTAGACATACTGCAGTCAAAGTTGGGATTTAGACCTTCAGTAATATGGAGAAGTTTATGGGACTCTTTAGAACTGTTGAAGGAAGGGTTGGTGTATTGAGTAAGGAATGGGAGGAGTATTAAAGTGTGGAGGGACATGTGGATACCAAGAGTCTCGACTTTCAAAATTCAATCACCAGTGGATGTTTTACAAGCTGTAGCAAAGGTGGAAAAGCTAGTTGAGCTACCTTGTGAAGGGGGTAGGGAATGGAATGTTGAACTGGTTAAGAAAGTTTTGAACGAAGATGAAGCAGATATAGTTTGTAAGTAACATATTAGCATTTCTAGTTTACCTGATAAGCATATTTGGGCATGTTCAAAAAATGGGATGTATGGTGTGAGGAGTGCCTATCATGTTAAAGTAGGCAAGAAGAAAAGAAAAAATAGCAAGCCATCGAATAGAGCAGTAGAGGGATGGAAGGTGTTGCGGAAGCTAAATGTTCCTAGGGTGGTGAAGGTGTTTGTATGGAAGGCCTTGAATGACAGTCTACCAACAAAGAGAAATTTGTTTCACAAAAAGGTAATAAAAGGGGCTAGCTATCCAGTCTGCAAGAGGCAGGAAGAGTCAGTTACTCATGCATTATGGAGTTGTAATGGTGCAACTGATGTTTGGGTAAGCAAAAGAAGTTCTATGCAAAAATGGTCAAGTACAGAAAGGGACATGTTGGAGCTATGGACAGAATGCACCTCAAAATTGACTCAAGAAGAGCTGGAAGTAGTTGTTGTGGTGTTGAGAAGAATCTGGTTGAGGAGAAATGGTCTAATCTTTGAGAACAAGTTTGAGGGACCTGATGTGGTTTTTAATCAAGCAGCAGATTGCTTGGAGGAATTCCAACAGGCATAGGAGAAGCAGATAGGAAGATTGGTGGGTGGAGTTCAAGTCAGAAGGGAGATTTGTTGGAAGCTACCTGCTGAGGATTATGTCAAAGTTAATTCGGATGCTGCTTTGAAGGAGAAAGAAAACAAATGGGGGATTGGAGTAGTCATAAATGATAACCACAGTGAGGTGTTATTCTCTTTGTGTGGCCCATAGAAGAATATCAGTAATCTTCTGTTAGCTGAGATACATGCACTATGGAGAGATATCAAAGTGTGTGATGAACTTAATTTCATTAAAGTCTAGTTAGAAGGTGATGTTTTATCTGTAGTTAAAGCTGTAAATAGCAGGGAAAAGTGTTGGGAATGGCATGGACAGATGATAGAAGACATCAAAGGAGTGTTGAGAAATAGGAAGCAGTGGGAAGTAATACACATTGACAAAGAATGTAATAATGTTGCTCACTTTCTTGCAAAGTTTTCTTTACTTGTAAATGAGGAACATATTTGGATGGAAGGTTATCCTTAAGAGATATAGAGTTATGTAACCATTGATAAACGTTGTAGAATTGTTTAGTAATGAATACAGATACATGACTTGTTTTAAAAAAAAGAACCCCATAACTTCAACGTAGTATGTACATAATATGTACAACATTGTACTAAACATTAACTCATGATGATTGAGAGTACTTACTATTTATATTTTTTTTTTCTAAGCAAGTGTATTATAAATACATAAAATAGTTACAAGATACAAGAGACAACAGAGTGCGATGCCTCGACATTCATCCCAAACTAACTAGTACAACGCAAGAAAAGAAAAAGGATCTAGGACTAATGACTTGACCTCCACCCGTTTCCAACAAGAAGAAGCTGCCTGAAGCGGTTTTGGTATAGCTTAATAAACAGACTGTAATACTATGATTGGAAGCCGCAGTGAATTGATTTGTGCTGCATGTCGTAGGTCTAGACTGACTAAAGGAGACTTTTACTACCTCTTTCCCATGATCATTTGGTTAGGAGAAATGATAACATAGGAAAAAAGCAAGCGGAAGAAGAGTCGTATTTCCGACGAACGACCACCAGAAACTGTGGAGGCGTGTGAAGAGTACGCACCACACTAGGAGAGTGGAAGTTGGTCGGATCTAAGAAATTTGAGGCTACTGACCCCAAAAATGTTGTGCATGGCAGCGACAGGCTCTCCCTAGTGGGGTGGCATGTGAATCTCATGCTCGGTTTGGGCCACATGTGAGACGCATGCGCCACTCTTTTTGATGATTTGCTTCTGCCATTCTAAGGATCAGTAGATTGGGAGTCTTGCAGTGCAACATGTGGTAGTAGTGGGTGGCTGAAAAATAGTAGATTAGCGCTGCTATACTAAAAAAATGCAGAAAAAACCAGAAAAAATATTGTAGGACAGTCTCAGGAATATATAGACGGGAGGAGGATGGGTGCTCCACCCTTTGGACGGAGAAGATGAGATGTTTAATTCTTAGGTATGCTCTTTTCGACGATCTCCTTCTGTCATCTTAAGGATCAGCAGCTGTAGAGGCTTGCAGTGCAGTGTGTGGTAGTCATGGGTGGCCAGAAAGCATTAGATCAGCGCTGCTATGGTAAAAAAAAGGGGAAAAAAACATGATATGACAGTGTCGGGACTATATACACGGGAGGAGGATGGGTGCTCCACCCATCTGGACGAAGAAGATGAGATTTTCAGTTCTTAGGTACATAGCATAGAGAAACGAGAAAATCTATTAGATTGGTATTCCCCTCTTAACTTTAAATTTTTTATGATCTATATATCATTTGGAATGCTAATTTACAGGCTACACATGCATGCATGCACTTAATTTTCCTCCAAAAGATTTGTTAAGTTTTCATTGGTAGATTGGGGCGGGAGGGCATGCTGCATGCAGATAACATCATTTAATTTGGACAAGATCATACTAATCATCATCAATCAAGAATGCATCCCTTTAATAACCCCAATTATAACTTAATATATATGCAAGCGTACCCCATTTTGGATATTAATTGATCTAATGATTCCATGCATGAATGCATTTATCTGACATTGAAAACACCACTCATCATGTGCATGAAATAATTAAACAGTTGGAACTGATCATGATGATGAGGCGTTTCAGATCAAAGGTGGCATACAATATTAAAAAAAAATAGCAACAAAATTACCTAATAAGCATAATGTTTAAACATATTACAAATCTTCTCTCATTCGTTTGGTGGCATTACTTGGAATGGATTTTAGCTCGCTTTGTTGTAGTACTGAACTTTTGATAATGTGCATCGCATCGACTTTTGTACCTCTGAAATGCATTCGACATCAGTTCCTTAACCATTGGTCAATCCTCTCATCGGCTAAAATTAAGTTCAAACTCGTCCTTTAAAAAATTACAAACAATTAGTATAAATACAAAGTAATTTTAAATTAACATGTTATACTTAGTTTCTTAAGATGTAGCTTATTACTGGACAATGATTTTTTATGTGATCTTTCACATCTTGAGAAACTTTAGTCCAAGAGGATGTAGTCATTGGTGCATACGTGCGAGTAAGGGTACCAACATAAGAAGCAAGCCAAGTTGCTGAATCCCCAGAGCGACTAGTATGATCATCAAGAATATCAATTTTAATTTTACCCACTTTTCTTACTTTCTCTATGCAGACACCCCTCGTAGTGCCTCGACCTCGGCATTGGCTTACAACAATTATATATACAGTAATTAAAGCATATATTTTAATTTAATTATTTTATCTTATAGATATATATTATTTAAATCAAGCATTAAATGTGGTATTTGATTTGATAAATATCTTGTTCTGGGTCTAGTGATGTTGGTCCACTATTGATGGCAGGTGAACCACACGGGGAGTCGGTAATTGATGGGAATGGCGCACATTTTGCTTTACGTTTAGAAGGTATATATGTTTGAAATTGTAATAAATTATTATTCAAACAAATGTTATGGATATTTATAAGAATGATACTTACACAAATATCTGTTTGAAATTTATTCACTATCAGTTTTGCTGGACCAGTCACTCTCATCCTCACTAGACACTTCAGTTGATTCATGTTCTTCCGACATTCCACCCTCAATTACTTCAGGTTGAACATCTTCTCTACGCAATGAGACCATGTCATATTGGCTTAGATCAACAAATAGATTGATGCATGATTCGTTTTCTTGATATGCTTCTTCATTTGCTGGACTATCAACTTATTCATAATCGTCAATAATATATGTAAATCATCAATCATACGACCTCTTCTTTTTTTTTTTCATGGATATATATAAATATATATATATATTTAGACGTACGTATCTTAATATATATATATATATATATATACACTTTATCTGTAAGCTTTGATAAGGGAAATGAATGCTGCGCAATACTTGTTTTTTTTGTTTTTTTTTTTTAGAGGAAACTTTCCAAAATTCTATAAAGAATAAGGGGAAACGATTACACAGTTGGTCTTTCAACTATCTCAATCACATCTTCAGCTAGCTCAAAAGAACTCTTAGCTAGACAGTGAGCAAGACAAATATACTAAAAATAAAAGTTAGAGCCACATATATGTATGCATTAATCTAGGTATATATATACCAAGCATAGATATATAGTTGAAATTTTAAGAATTTACTTGGTTTGTTCTTTGCTTGGAAAACGATGAAATTTTCTTTTCCAGTACCCTCACTCATGAAGTTTTCTTCCGGAATATAAATATATATAAATATATATATATATATATATTCATATAATTCATTCGCAGAATTAAAAAGAAAAAAAGAAAAAAAAAAGTGCCTGATTAAGATTGACAAGAAAACTGATTCAAATACTTGATTGATTAGAAATGATATGAATGAGGCTACATGAACTATTCCATTTTGATATAATAATTGATTCCATTAACCCTACGGTGCCCATGCATTCGTACTATTATTCCCTCCCGCATGAATCAGGTACTGCATGCTTTTTCATGCGGCCCTTGTAGATTTTTCTTCATATTACATATGTTATTACATCTACAAATGAATTATATAAACGTAATCCTATAAATTGATATAATTTCATCTGATCTATTAGATCTATTTTACAATGAAAATAATTTTATAATTTGATGAACTACATCAAATCACATCAATTTATAAGATTATTCTTCAACATGTATACAAAGCAGGCTGGTGCACAAGAAAATAATTTAAGTGTTAGGCCCATATATATTTTGATTGATGTGATGCAGTACCCATTAAAACTTGTTATAATTCATGTATATTGAAATTAGTTCCTGCATCCATGCATTCAGTAGTACTACTACATAATGAAATATACAAAATGACAAATTAATACATTAATAATGCAGCTAGCTTTAGCTATCATTACCTTACCCGAATATATTTAAGTCAATTACCTTTATAATATTATAGGTTCAGCTCAGTCAATCACCTATACTGAGGTGCCATTTTTTTTTTTCCAGAGTTTGAAAGTAATTACAACCCAAAAAGTCCCCACCTCTCTCCCTCCCTGCCGACCCAGAAGTCAAGAATACAATATCTCGTGTTTTACTTCGTTTTCCTGACAGCCAAACGGAGAGCTGATGCAAGGAGGCTTCAGGGAAGACAGACTTATAAACAGAATGCTCTTTATCTGCCGCATCGAGAGTTTTAGGCCCTGTTTGATTTCACATATAATATACATTATCTCATATCATCTCATCTCAGCATCCAAACGCTATTAAAAAATAAACACTTTTCAATTTTAAGTTTTCAATTTTTTCATCTAATCATTACGAAGAGTTATAACCTTTTGAAACTTTCAAACAAAATAAAAAAATTAATTCAACTTTTTCAAATCTAAAAAAAAAAAATATATATATTAAAAAAAATATTTTAATAATATTTTAACTTTATAATATTTTTATTCAACTTATTCTATCTCATTTTCTAAAATCTCATAAAATATTTTAACTCAAATCATTTCACTACTATTCATAAACTATTTCACTACTATTCACAAACATATTTTCGATTTTTTCCTACTTTCCTTGGCCAATTCATTTGTATGACGGGGAACGTCCCAATTCATAGCGCTAGAAGCCTTCCTCTCTGTTGAGCTATCTTTATATAATCAATTCTCACAGTACGTACTACAAAAATGAATTAGGAAAAAGTATGTATTTAACCGTACCGTGTTCATGTATTAAAGTTGTTGTACGACAAATTCAAAAGAAAGGAAAAGAAAAATGCTCATAGGCACTAGAGGGTGACGTTGCTGTGGCACAATGCCAACATATTCTCTTATCCACAATACAATAGTAGCATTACAGATCAACCCCATGCACGTGGTACGCCACAGGAGAAAAGAATAAACAGAACAAAGAATCATCACAGGAATTAAATTCAGAAGGCATAAAAAAACACACAAGTACATCAAAGGCCAGCAGAAACTAGTCCATGCAGTGTGACAATGCCAATCAATATATTTTGATGATCTGTGACAGGCAAAAATTGCACAGGGGATGGTGGTGCTTCCATCTTTTTCATTGCCTCCACTGCCATTGCATCTGGACCGATGGTTCTTGGTTTCCTGAAATAACCGAGAGACTTTTAGTGATTTGAAGGTTACTGTAACATCCTAATGAAAGGACCAAACCACATTACTTATACTCTAAAAAGACTAGTCAATGATATAATTAAAGTATCAATGAAACATTATAAAGAGTAAGAACTTTTTATTCTCAAACAATATGAGATCCCATACACCACTTACCCTTATCATTGAAACATTATAAAGAGTAAAAACTTTTCATTCTCAAACAAAATGGAATCTTATACACCACCTATCCTTATCATATGGGATATCATAATCTCTCCTTAAATTTTCGACGTCCTCGTAAGGCTAGTCCATTGTATGTGGCATAACTTAAGTCCCACATTGGCTCTAATACATTTGTAACGCCCTAATGGAAAGCCCAAATCACATAGCCTATACTTCGAAAGGACTAGTCAATGATACAATTGGAGTTCTATTGAAACATTATAAAGAGTAAGAACTTTTTCTTACCAAATAATATGGGATCTCATGCACCACCTATCATTATCCTTATCATAGGGGGTATCAAAATTATCTTTGTCCCTCTCCCTCTTTCCTTCAAGAGATGCGTTTGTGAGTATGTGCCTATGCATACGTGTTGTCACCTACTGAATGTTCAAGACCATTTCTTCAAGGTTTTGATTGAAGAGCAGTTTCCAAAGGATCCAAATATTTAATCTTTTCAGCCTAATCACAATTTGCGCAATATAGGCACAAACTGAATAATGAACAAGAACGTCCAAATTACTCCGTTAAGCAAGTCCTTATATGGAAACAAGAAATCACAGCAACATCTACTCTACATGGTGCCCACTGACCACGCAAGCTGCTTTAAATTTTGAACCCCAAAAAAAATTGTAAAGGAGCAAGCTAGCCTAATTGTAGGTTAACTACGGATAAAGACGATGAATATTTTCCTTCTATTACCTATTGCACATTTCTCCCACTGTGAGCTTAAATATGCCTTCTCCACTAGCCTTGAGTGTGCGCCGCAGATCACCATCAGTAAATGTACCAATCAGATGATGATATTCATCTATAACAAGCAGGCACCCACATCCTTTACTTGTCAGCTCCACTAGCTGATCCATTATCAAATCTTCTTCCCTGCAAACTGGAAGCTCATCCTGCTTCTTCATAAGGTCCTTTACCTGAACCTCAAATAAATCGATACTTGTTAATATCAATTTCGGATATTCTTTCTTACAGAGCAACTTTTGTCTGTTTTTATAAGCATTTGCATCGCAGGCACACAAGTAGAAAAGATAGGCAGAATTGCAATTCAGGGAAATATGGTAAATTATAGAAAACTAAATATTGTACATTTCTATTACAATATCAATAAAGAAATCAAAGCTATTTCCAGCAACAACGCCTGCATAGACAACCCTCAGTACAGGCACCATCAAAACCGTAACAGGTGTATGCCACTGCTATCCCAAAACCACCACCACCACCACCAACAACAACAGTGTCTGCTTTGAGGGGACTTCGGATGATCTTGAATATAGGTTTTTCCAGTTTGCTATTGGAAGGGGATTCATTGACTGTTTTGAAGCTATTGGTTCTAAGGAACCTATTTTATCAAGGCAAGGGAATCTGATTTCTGAAATTCAAAGTGTTCTTTCTCGTTTTGTGGCGTATGATGTTCTTCATGCTGGTAGGCAAGATAATTAAACAGCTCATTTACTTGCAAGACATGCTCGTTTTGTGGAAAACACCATTCAGTGGTGTCATCAGTGTCCAGATTTTATTCAATCTTAGATCTTGCTAGATGCTAATTTGTAATTGTATGGCATATACTTTATTATTGATTCCATTAATATGAGTACAAATGTTTCTGTTCTAAAAAAAAAGTGTTTGCAACTTCAGCCATCACCATAGCCATTATTAATGGGATATGGTGCCTGCTCTGTGTAACTGCTATCGGTAATAATTTTTCAGTAAGTGAATGCTACCAGTAATATTATTTTAAAGCAACAATTATCCTCTTTACTTATAAAAAAAAAAAAACCTAAGCTAACTGCACATTCATATCATATGAAACAATCCAACCAATAATACCTGAATGAACTAATATCAATCATTTGTAAATTTTAATTCCTTAACCCAAAAAAACAAAAGACAACTTTAACAATCCACACCGGAACGAAACGACACCAAGATTCCAGAAAATTAAGTTCATTAAAAAAGAAATCGAGACATTCTTGAGTTCCAATCGAAACGAGAAACCTGACCTTGAAAATGAGAGACTTTCCAATCCGACCCGCGGGGTGATTCGCCGCGTACTCCTCCTTGGTCAAATTCCTGGCCCCCATGAGCGCGATCGCCACCGTGTCACCGAATACCATCTGGATAGCCGTAGAAGTGACCGGCGCCAGATCGAACGGGCACAATTCCCTCTCCACCGGCAAATGCACGTTCATATCGCAAGCCGAGGCGAGCGCATTGCCCTCCACGGACGTGACCGAGACAAGATACGAGCCCTTAGCCCGCACGCAAGGCACGAGGCGGAGGAGCTCGTCGGTGGTCCCGGATTTGCTGAACAAGACGACGACGTCGCTCGGTTTGAGGATCCCGATGTCACCGTGGAGGGCGTCGACGGGGGAGAGGAAGGCGGAGCGGATGCCGAGGGAAACGAGGGTCTGGGAGATCTTATGGGCGACGAATCCAGACTTGCCGACGCCAGAAAAGAAGATGGTTCCGGAGGCTGAGAGAAGGATGCGGGCGAAGGAAAGGGTTTGGGGGAGCGAGAGGTTCTCGAAGAAGAAGTTCAGATGGTTCTGCTGGGATTTGAAGAGAGTAAGGAGGGTACTCTCGTCAATTCCGAGAGGTGGAGAATACGGTGGAACTAGGTGTTCCGACGAAGAGTTCAGCGGGAGAGAACCCATTGATTCCGGAGATGTGAGGGAAAGAAGGAATAAATATCCGAGGTTGATGGAATTAAAATGAGCACGAAAGCTCGCCGTTATATGTTTGTTACTTTTCGCCGTAATAAAATATAACGAGGGAGTGTCGGCGGTGGTCATTGCATCATAAGTCACGATAGATAAATGGAAAACGCCATTAACAAAGTCATCATCACCTAAGAGAGATATCTGAGAGGGATGGCATCAAAAGAAAAAAAAAAAAGAGAAAAAAATACAAGAATTATTAAATACTATCACGTGAATGATTATGATGAGATAGTGATATATATATATATATATATATATATATATTTTTTTTTTAATATTTTTCTAAATAATATTTATCAAGAGTGTTGGGCATAACACCAAAAACTGATGTGTGATGAAGACTATTCAGTATTTTTAACAAATTTCAAGCAGGCTGCATGCAAGTTGAGGAAACAAGAGGAGGCATAGATAATTCACCAAATCACAAGTCATCTTCTCTGTCACTTGCAACTCTGCTAAAAATCAACTGGAATATCAAAAGTTACAATAACAAACCTGTTTTGGGAAGAAAACTATGGGACTATTTGAAAATTTGCTTCTGTAGGGCCTAACTGCTCGAAGATGTACCTTTAGATTTCGAGTAAATGATATCAAGTAATCTTAAAGTACAGATAAATGTGGTACGTACTCTCATTGTATCATCATAAGATGTTACGTCACTAATCTTGGATTTGAATGTTCAAACTCTTATGTTTTTTTCTATAAAAAAAAAAAAATGCAGTCAACTCTATTGCACCACCTCTTCAAAGATTAACAAGTGAAACTTCTTCACCTATACAGCACCCTTTTTAGCTGAACCAAAGACAAGATCCAATGTCTCCTCCTCAGACTCTGAGGAACTTGACACACTAGTGCTTTCAGAAGAAACCTCAAATATCACCTCTGTCTGCAAAAATGAAATACCATCTGCTGTTGCACTCGAATTAATTGTAGATGCTGCTGCATTACCATTTTCATTTGGCTTGTTGGACATTGTTGATTGAATCACATGTGCCTTTGTTTCTGTCTCAATACTAGATGCAGGAGTACTGATGCGGCTTCGCGTTGCTGCATCTTGGGTTTCCACAGTATTATTGTCTTTTGCTTTCAAGTTACTCAAGACTTTAGATTGGAGCAGACGTGCCTTTATTTCTGCCTTAATGTTAAAAGCAGAGTTTCTATCAATTCCATTGGGTTTTCCCACATTTTGGGATTTGTGCTCCTTTTGTTTTGATTCTTCTGAACGAGAGTTTTGACGGCCTGCAAGCCATGGTTCTTGTGGACTATTTTTGGAGACAGAAGAATGCAGAGACAGTCCAAGATCATCTTTAGCCCATCTGTAGACTGCACTTAGTTTTCCTTCCAAAGCTTCAAGTAGAATATCTAACTCATTCATTTCATAACGGAAGAGGAAAAATTTGTCACCCCAAGGGCAAGAACAGAGCTGCTTTGCATGATTCAAACATGAAAATTTGTTTGGATTACATTGGCAACCAGCTGCAGACATGTGCAAGTCATAGAGGCACACTGTGCATTCCTTTTTGCTGGTAGCATCAAAATTTTTACACATCCTCTGTGACTCTGAAGAGTTGCAAAGATACTTCCTCCTAATGCCTTCGTACTTAATACGTGACTACAAAAAAAAAAAAAAAAAAACCTGAAAAATGTAAGAAAACAGAAGAAAAGCTCAAAACTCAACCGCTATTATGTATCAGCAACAAAAACAATGTATCTATTATTCATCTGCTTTACATTCAGGAGCTGGAGTTGTGTAATCTAGGGATTACCTTGAGCGCTTTTGCTAATATGCCACCCTTTCCACACACATCTTTCCATCTCAAATTATCTGATGTGTTATTCCCACGAAGTGCAAGTTCCCATTGTGCCCTCACAGCTTCCCTAGCTGCCCCAAGTAGCAGTTTATCGTGGGATAGTGAAGTTTTTCCTCTTTGCTCATGATAGAGTTCTACAGCATTCTGTCCAAAGGGCAACCAGTCAAGGGGAGCAAAATTCACCACCTCCGTACAATTAAAGCCCGAGTCAAATCCAGTATGATATGCTCCTGGGAGGACAAGAACAAACTCCCTAGGATATTGAATGCAACGATAGATGGGTATACCCTCTGACTTCAACATGGAGGCAGATTTTTCAGTAACCTGTACAAAAGAAACTAATGTCATAAAACATCCAAGTACTGAATGAGATGTTTGTCCTATCTCTCCACCCCGAACCTTCCCCCCCCCCCCCCCCCCCCCCCCCAAAAAAAAAGAAAAGAATGACATGCGTCTTTCAAGAATTTCTAAAATATCCTGGCGAATCATTTTTTTCCGTCAACATCGACTTGGACACAGGAAAACAAGGGTGACCAATCAGCATGAAGGATCATGTTCAATAATGATAGTATATATTGGCTTATGAAATCAGCAAGTAGCATAGAAAGGAGACAAAGTAGACTTTATGGCCAAGAACTATCTAATGCAGTGTAGTGTCAATGCTGTGGCATCTATGGCATAACTAGAAAATACATGCTTCCCGTTTGGAATCATAAGAACTTCGTGCCTACCAGGAACCCTTTGAAGCCCGGGCCATATGTTAGTTTATTTGGTCAAACACATCTTGTTGCATTTTATATAGACATCTACTTTCCAAAGCTTATTAGGCTTGACTAATTGGAAAAATCGTAAGGGTAGAAATACAAGCAAAAAACTCATTGCATATTGACCAGAGTATATGTTTCTTACAAAATTATATAAGCATGCAAATTGGAATTAAAGTGGGACTACAAGCCAAAAAAGTACTGCATTTTTACCAGAGTATATTCTTCTTACAAAGTCTTAAATATGTGCATGCTAATCAGCTCCATGAGATGAAAATGAGTCCACCAGGCAGTGGAAGATATGCATCCCATGCCATTAATTTATTGAACAACAAAAGCATTTCTCATCAATGAAGCAATTACATAAGAAGGGTATTGCAACTCACCAGTTTATGACCCAACAGAGGTTCAACTAACAAATCTGGAAAGTATTTCTTCACGGCCGCCTCAAACTTAACATTATAGCATCCTGGAACGCAATGCCATATTTTAGGAGCACCCAAATGCATGTAACACAATGAGTATAAGTGGTGCTCTTCAGATTTCTGTTTTTGAAAATCAATTGAATGAGATTTAATAGGATGGACATTGAACGACTTAATGAGGGAACTGTCTATCTATACCCAGATAACTAAGAATCCAATTATCTTACCCATTGAAGTGAAGAAAAGCACATTCCTACATGAAGCTGAGGTTGTAAGATATGAGACGTCTCCTTGGTTTCAAAAGAAAGAAGAGAACCAGGCAGTTTAGGTATATTATTTAAGTTCCAGCTTGATTTCAAATACTTAGGATAACCAGATATCTCCACAAGATTGGATACTCTTGGAAATCCACTGCCCAAAACTCCAGTCTCCAGGTTTGCACAAAGCACCTAAAAAGTGGGCGGACAGGACAACATAATCTGCTCAATGGAACAGGCATGAATATAGAAAATGTCACGCAATGAATACATTGTATAACTTCAAACATACCTCAATTTCTTCAGTTGGATTCTCAACAATACGTATGTATTCACCCACAATATCATCCAATGATGGTTCCCCCTTCTCTTGGAACCCAGTTGAATTTTTATCCCGACCTGTAACCTTACCTCCACTGCAAAAATATTGGCACTTGAAATCATCTGCATATATCTTGAAAGTTTCGAGAGCAAATTCTGGGCCAGGTTCAGACTCAAAGCTTTCAATATTGAAACGTCCAACATCATCAGGGTTTGTGGCATCTTCATCACTAGACTCATAGTTTGAAGCCATCCTCAAACTTCTCCTCTTACCCTTTACATTTTCATTAAATCTAGCCCTTTTACTCTGTGAAGACTGTTTTTGAAGCCCATCTATGCGCTGAATATGGGTAACAAACGTAGAATTTTCCCATATGTTATTTTTCTTAATTAGGCAAGGAGGTTGCCACGAAGAAGGAGGAACAATACGACAAATTCCATATGCTTCTGCTCTAGGGCGTATGCTTGCAATATACTTAACAGTGTCTTCAAATTCCTGCAGCAAAAGGTTCAAAGTCATGCAAGAATTCAATTTCCAACAAGAAAAAAATACTTTACATTTTAAAAAAGGATATTGAGAGCACATAAATGAAAGAAAAATAAAGAAATGCATGAATAAGACAAGAAACACCTCTTCCGTTGGATGGAAAACCGGAGCCTCTTCACTGACACTCCTTCTTGCCTCTTCCGGACGCCACCTTGCTATTACCTGTTCACAAAAAATCAATTGACAATGAACGTCTTGGAAACAAGGGAACCTGTCCACATAATGCTTCCAAGTTTTCAAGTGCAATGGAAAGTTTGACTCATAATACAAACAGAATGGTTAACTAACAAGAACCAACCTTCAGACAATTACTACAATCTGGGCATCCACGAGTAACCCCTTTTGGAAGGCAAGTTTTAGGGGGATCCTGCAAAAGAAAGAAGTACCACTATAACTACCACTCATATTGAAAAACAAATCAAACAGATACTGCTTGTGATGTACTACACTTATTAACACATGAATCATTCAGAGGTAAGACATACTCTAAGCCACACCCTTAAAATGTATAAATACAATCACTCCATGCACACAACCAAATCATCTGCATTCAGCATCCTAGGTTTGTCCCTATATGATTTTATTATTAACCATATACAAATACATTTATTTCTCTTTCTTGCCTCTTCAATATCAATGTCCTCGTTTCAAATTAGAATAACGATACGATTTTTCATGGTATGGAGAAAGATAGCAAAGCATGCACCTGCGCATTTATGCCTCTCTTAACATATTCTTAGGCACTAAGTTTAAGATGAGAAATGTAAAATAACAACACATCATCCTCAGAATTGAAAGGGATGCCGTGGGGGACCTTGTCAGATACGAAAATTAATACTGAGAAGGTATTTCATTGAAAACAAATATTTTGGAACAACATTTCCCTAAATTTACACCACACAGTAGCATAATATATCAAAGCACCAAACTAAAGCATTATAAAAACAAGAAGAAGATCTATGACCATGTCAAATAGTCCTGATTCAGATACCTCTGGACTGTGATTGCTTTTGTCAAAAAGTATCCATGGTCTGCGTTTGCAAGATCTCTTCAACTCTGCAATATTGGTCACATCAGACATGTTGTCCGTCTTGATTGGCTCTAGTGTAGATGCACTCTCGAAGGACATGGAATTATCGGTTTCTTCACTTCTTTCCACCCTCCTCAATGTGAAGGATGTAAGAGATACAAAACCTGGTGGAACTGGGAAACTTTCCACATTCTCGTCGTTAGGACAAGACCTTTTGTGCTCTAAGTCCATCAGCACTATAAAGTAAAAATAAATTAAAAAAAAAAAAAAAGTAATAAAATCCAAGCAATTTAGGAATCGATTATAGGGAAGATATTGAAGTAGAGTCCAACTGATTATGCTCACTGCTATAATGGTTAACAGTCTGCACCAGTTCGCAAGGACCACAACTGCGTCTCAAGCAAGGCTTGAAATTGACTGCAGCAAGCCAACAAGAGAATCAAGCACGTGGAAAGACATAATTAGGAAGAAAAACAATGGTTAACTGCAATCAATCGATCCAACATACTCCAAAGCATATAGCAGCATATGGGTAAAAGAACTGAATTCTTCGCCAAAAAATATGATTACAAATGGAATTAGCATTCCATACTATAGGGTGTACATTGTGTGATTAAAATGTTGATATTTGGATATACAAGTGACATCATCGATATATAAAGCAACAACATAAACAACATAAATCAGGGCTCACAAGGTGCTATCACATTCATCTTGTCAGTATCTCACAGATTGTCCAAACCACCAAGTTTCCACAGCCATCTAACATGCTTCTACATATTTAGCGCCCTGCCTAAATATCCCAAGACCATGTATGATATGGTGGTATGGGCTGATAAAAGAAAATCAATATAAATGTAAACAACCAGATTTCAACCCTTCCTTTCACCCATTTTCGAGGCATGAAAATGGGATCTGAAGGAAATAAACATGCCTCGAAAATGGGATCTGAAGGAGATAAACATATAAGCATCATATAGGTAGAACTTAACACTCTACCTGTTGCAAAGCAAACCAGCAAAAGAAGGGGATGAGGATATATATAGTACAAAAATTTGTGATTTTGCTGCTGCTTACCACCGGATGACAGATTTAAGGAAGATAATTTGATGGATTTTACCTGTGAAAGCATGCTATTAAGCCAATTTTTTTTCTATTCTGCACAATTATAGCTGATCCCAAGGATGAAGCAATAGGATCTGTCATTCTGTTTTTCTTTGTTTTTCTTTCACTTAAATTGTGCCAGATCTGTTCAATTCATTCCAGATTCCAATTCCAATACTAGACAGTATGATGCAGCTATTTTGTTTCCTTCCATATCTAATTTCATCTCTATTGCTTAACAAACATACCATACTAATAAAAAATCAAGTCCCGGGTTCTCGAATTCTACTAAAGATAAACAAAAGCCACAAATTCATCATTGAAATCTCATACGTGCTTTGTTCAATGACCAGTACATTCAATTGTCTAACTAACTTCTTTTTTTTTATATAAGTAAGAAGAATATATTAATCCACATAATTAGGCATGGCCCAGGTACACAGGAAGTATACAAGAGATGAACCTAATTACAAGCTAAGCGCTATGAAAAACAGCAATTGTCTAACTAACTTCTTATAACCCCACATTAAGTAACATCTTAATTGGAACCACAATAACAATATAACATGTGTTGTGTATGCATTTATCCACATACCACAATGAAAACCAAGGTGTTGCTGATATAAAAAGTTTCCTCATCAACAAAAATGGAGCATGTAGGAATTGCCTTATATTTAACTATGAAATCCTCGACATAAAGCTTTATGCCATCTTAATGAAGAACTGAACTAACCATAATGTATTATCCCTCCTATTATCTTTCTATACGTAAAATATAATCCTCAAATAGTAAACACCAATTCATAAAAAACAAAGATGTTGATAGATTTCATTTCACCAACTTGGCAAATAAGTCAACACTGATGACCGTAAAATCATATAGATAAAAATAAGCTGGACCACCATTTAACTGAAGTTTATACTGAAGCTGCTGTTCTACAAAAATTCCCACACAACCAACACTGAACTATAAATTTGACTCACAAATTATCACGGGAACCATAAAGTGGGTCTACTCAAACCTAATATATCCCAATTTGATTGGAAAGAATAACACTTTTCAGTTTAAACTCATAATCAGCGTGCAGCTCACACCAACATAACTGTATCAGTACTAACCGCAGAGAACAAAGAGGAATTTCATATGCATCGAATTCACAATAGTCAGAAAAACAAACCCAAAATATAATTCCCGAAAATAGAAGGGCTGGCGAAGTCTTGAATGAAAAGCCTCACAGGGCAACACCTACACCACCAAAATGTTGAAGAAGAAAATGACCAATTAAAGTAAATCAAAATGAAAAACAAAAACAAAAAAACGAAAGGGGGCGAATATTGGGGTATCTTTACCCGAAGCCACCGTAAAAAGTCCTCTACTGTTTCTGACCATAGTTGCTACTGAAAACATGCATGGTGCTCTAATGGGGCCTTCCTCTTCTTCAGTTTCCAGTCGTCTGATGGGAAAAATAAAAAATAAACTGCTTTACCAATCTGCCTCCCGAAAGTCGAAGGTTTAGGTGGCAGAGGTAATTTGAAGAATGAAACTTCGTAATAGAAAATCATATGACCTCCTTTTTCATTCCTGTCTTTTTTTCACTTTTGCACCCTCGAAATTAGTAAATTGCCAAGGAAAAAAGAGCAATCTACAGTAAAAAATATCTATAATTTTATCTTCGATTAGCATCTAAAATCATTTTAGACGCTCAAATTTGAAGTAACATTTTAAAAAAATAAAAATAATTTAAGACGTAAATTGAGATTCTTTCAACTCAATAATTCAAGATAGAACGTATAAAATAGAGTATGGGAATCAATGCATACCATGAAGATCGTTTTAATATCTAACCATTTAAGAGGTGCTTTAATTGGTGGCATATGCAGGTCTTCATCTAGAGAATTGTAGGGGTTTTTACACACAGAGGGTGGAAAAATGGTCTCAACGGGTATGCCGGTGCCCCATGGGCGGGGGTTGATAATTTAGACGTTCGTGTCGTGTTAAGTTATGGATATTAAATTATATAGATCAATTCAAACTCAACCCGCTAAACTAAACAGACTAGACTTTTAAATCCTAACATGACCATTTAAATAACAGATCGTGTCGTGTCACCCGTTTGTAATTAATTAAAAATGGGTCAACACATTACGACCCACATCAACCTCATTTCATATAAATGAGTTGAACTAATCCGCATAACCAATTTGACCTGATTAAATCATTTCACATAAAAATTAAAATATATATTTATTTTTTTTTAGAAAAAAAATATTGCATTCATTAATAACGGACATTACAAACTGGACCTAAAACATACATTACAAGCCAACTACAAAATTTATAGCTCCCAAGTACACACCCGTGATTGACATGGTCTAGTCCAAGCTACAAACCTCTACAGATCTAAAGTCTGAGAGACAGCACAACTCTACCCCATACAGAGTTAATCAGCCCCATACTCCGCCTAAGACGGAGTAGAGTTAACCAAACCCCATACTTCGTCTAAGACGGAGTTGAAGACACACTCTACGGACAAAAGTCTAAGAGACTATGTATTTTTTTATTTTTATTTTTCTAAAAAAAAAAGACATTATAGAAATAAAAAAAAAATAGAAAAATAACAAATTACATCTTGAAAAGATATAAATCCGCATTTTCAACCTTAGAGGAAAAAAAATACAAACAACGACTATGATGGTGCGTGAGAGACACGCGCCACCATGGGGGTATGGCGGACAGTCAGGTCTAAAGTAGCCGATGGTCCTGGACCCAGAAAGAGAAGGGCACCCTGAGTGGTGAGGCATGGAATACACGCGTTTGGCAAAATTTTTCGACCGTCTGAAGAATCAGCGCCTTGGGAAGTCTGCAGTGGGGCGCGTGATGGTCGTCGGACGCCGGAGAGCAACAGATCGGCCTTCCTCCATACTTAGCCCTGAAAAATACCAAAAAAGAAAAAAGAAAAAGAGAAAGCTAGATATGAAAGGAATGAGAGATGAGGGAGGGAGAAGGGAGGGATGAGCTCATCCCCTGCATCGTTTCTGATCTGTGGGGTTTCTAGAGAAGAATGAGGAATCTCTCTCTAAGAAACTAGGGCCGGCTCTAAAATATATATTTATTAGTAACCACAATACCTTAGAAGAACAATAATATGAGGTTTGGATAGTGAGTTGAGATGTGATGAATGGAGATGAAAGTTGAAAGTTAAATAAAATATTGTTATTATTAACGTCATATTTTGTATGCCGGGACAAGGTTCTAGCAACTCAGGTCACGATCTTCACCTACAAACATAAAGACAAAGGTGGGCTCGGGGTGGTTTGGGAAATCTCCGATACTTAAGTCAATCCCTTGTGTAGGGAGTAGTAGTTCATTAATAATTGAGTTTCAGAGAGAGTTCTTTATACTTGAAATGTAGCTTTTATACGAGGTTTTAGGGGGGACATTTTGTGCCTAGTGTCAGGGGTTCATTATCTCGCCCGTAGCTACTTTAATATGGGTATTTAATGCGACATGGTCTTCTGAAGTATGGCTTTCAATGCGGTCCAACTTCTGAAGTAGGGTTTTAAATGCGGCGTGGCTTCCAAGGCGTGTTTCAGCGGTGAGTGAGCGACACGATCATTTCTAGTCCCTTTCATCGGAGAATGGAGAGCTGCCTGCATCCTCCGTTCACTTACTGATGTGGGCCCTTTAATGCTAAGTGTCATAGGGGACGTCAGAGTCGGCGCATCCCATCTGTCCCCATTTGTCTAGTTTCCTGCACAATGCCCTCTTCTTCACCTAAGACAACTCGAGGACCTGGCCCTTTTGGAGATCCTGAGGCCATTTGAGGGTAAGGCATGGGTTGAAACGGGTTTCACAGTCCTACTCAAGCCCAACCAACATTGACCAAGTGGG